>NC_135305.1:123940488-124247311 GCF_048772815.1 Callospermophilus lateralis | reverse complement strand
TGTCCTCTGTTCCTTTCTCTTTCTTTTTGTGTTCTCTTCATGTCTCTTCCTTTTCTCTCTGTCTCCCTTTCTCCTGTTTTTTCCCTCCCTCTCTGGTCTTCCTCCTATGTCTCTACTTTTCTTCATCCTCCATTCTTTCCTTGCTTCCCTCTACCTATTCCTCCTCTCTTCTTCTTCCCTCCTTCTTTTTTTCCCTTTCCTTCTGTATTCCCTTCCCACCTTCCTTTTTTCAGTACTTCTGTACTTCCTTTTTTCTATCCTTCCTTCCTTTCTCCTGTTTCCTTTCTTTCACTCCCCTTCTTTTTTTCCATTTTCTCTCTTTTGTCTCTCCCTTTTTATTTTCTCTCCTCTCCTTACCTTACCTGCATCACATATGCTCATTACTTTGTACTTCCTCTTGTGTCCTTCAACTTTCCCTCCTATGTTCTCCCAGTGCTCTCTTTATATTTCATTTATGCTCTTTTTGGAATCTGGTTCATGTTAGCTCTGCAGTATGGAACAGCCACAGTGCACTGTGCTTTTATCCTCATTTCATGATCCAAGCAGGAACATGGAAGTACTGCACTCAAAGTAGAGGAGATCATTATTGCTAACAAGTCTTGGATCAGAGGAGGTGGATTGGATGCACAGAGTGCGCTAAAGGTGGGGAAAGTAGAAGACCTTGATGCAGAGACAGATTGGTCAGTCAATGTGAGGTTCTTTTTCTCTTTGTTTCAGCACTCCAGAAAAGGAGTTTGAGGTGGGTGAGAGATGGATTCCAGGTTCACATGTAAATTACTTCAAGTACAAGCTTTGTGAGTTTGGTCACAGAAAGTGACATTTCTGGCACTCAGTTTTTACTTCTTGAAGATGAAACAATCTTGTGGCACCTAGTCCAGAGTTCAGACCAATTTAGAAATATATGTAGAACACTAGTGTTTTTCACATAATATGCAGCAAATTATTATATTTTCAATAAAATACGAAGGTTATCAGCTGAGACTAGGAAGAGTGAAAGAGAAATGAAGGTCATCCTGAAGACATGGAAGCCATCTGCTTACTGGTCATAAGATTCACATGAAAGATTCAAGATGGTCAAATGATTTTCTTGTGCCACATTTAATCACTTCAGTGCAGACATGGATTAGACCAGGGAGTCTCCACTCTGGCTGTACGTCGGAATCTCAGTCTCAGTGCCCCCCACACCCCAATTCTGATTGCAGTCATCTGGGAAGAGGGTCCAGGAGACTTTAGAAGATACCCAGTTGTGTTAGTCAGGTTCCTGTCACTGTAACCAATACCTGGATAGACACATTTATAATTACAGTTTCAGAGGTCTCAGTCCATGATGGAGTGGCCCCATTGTCTTTGGACCTGTCCTGAGGATGCATATCATGGCCAGCTGAGCATGCTCGAGAGTAGCTGCTCCTGTCAGGGCTGCGAGTCAGTGAGAGAGAAGAGGAAGGGGCTGGGCTCCCACTCTCCCCTTCGAGGGCACACCCCAGTGACCAGAAGACCTCCTAGCAGACCTGCCTCTTTTCACTGCCTCCCAGTTGTGCCAAGCTGGGGATCCAGCCTGTCACCATGGGCCTCTGGGGGACAGTTAAACTCAAACTAGAGCATGGGAAGAGCTGGGTTTAAATTAGGATTGGGGTCTTCCCAGGGAAATTCAGAAGAAAATTCAGGCATGGAGGGAAGGGCTAATTATGGAGAGTAGAATCTAAGATAAGGAAAAACTTGAGGGCTTTTGTGATAGACAATGAAAAAGTGGTAAGTCAAGGGCCAGAAGCTTTCAGAACAGAAGTGGGAGGCCTCTGTGAGAGCTCACTTCCACTGAACAAAAAGCAACACAAACAATTAAGTCATTTAGGGCCACAGGGGAATTATCTTTGCTCCAAGGACTCTTTTTTTCCATGTCCAGGTAGAGGTTAGTATCTGAATCCTATTGACTTAAAGTGGTTTTGTTCTAAAAGGATCACAGTGCTGACAGTTCAGATAAAGAGAACAGGATCTACTTGAACCAATTTACGTAGGAAAGCAAGCATTGTGGAGTTTTAAGTGGGTTGCAGAATTGATGAGAGGGCAGAAGTGAGACTGGATTTCCAGGAATGGATACTTGCTGGTGCTCCACTATGGAACTAGGCTTAGCAATTTTCACTCCCACCCTTGTCCTTGCCCTGCTCCTGTGTCCAGTCGGCATTCAAAGAGCAAAGAGAACCATGAAATAAGAGAAGGCCACATAGATATTCAGCAGTGTCACCTGAAGTCACCACTCACGGTGCTGCTTAGGTGAGGTAGAAAAGTGCTAAACTCGGTGGAAAAGTGTTTTACCGTACAAGATGTCCACAAAGTCCTTGAAGGTGGGATAAACACATTGTTCAAGAGTTGTTGCCTGCTTTGTAAAATAACACACCCAATATGATATTCTTTATCATTCTCATACCTTTGGGGATGGAGTACTCTAAATTTAATGGTTCAGTTGTTAATCTTAAAAAAATATAACAGTCATACTTTTTCCCTGTTTTTATGATTTTTTTCCAGGTTGCCAATTAGACTCATTAATTTAAGAGTATCTTCCTGAACCCTTGTGGGACACATTATTTGAAATTATAAATCATATACTATTTAAACATAAGTTGATTCTGTATTTCTCAACGTTGTAACCATTTTGTAGTCAAAACAGGTATGCCAACTTTCCTTTCCTTATAAAGTTATTTTTCAGAGAAAGAGAAAGAATGAGTTTAAGAACAGATCTAGAGGAAATGCAAAGAACAGATGATTCATGGTAAAGCATTATTCTAACCAGATGGGGAAAAAGCAGGGTTTCAAAAAGCCACCTGTTCAGTTAAGTGGAATCGCCTGTTTAGGTTTTAAATTTCACTATCCTTATTTTCTTTGTAATTGTTTTTTTTTTTTTTGTGTGTGTGTGTGTGTGTGTGTGTGCCTCTTTTATATTTTCTTTACTGCCTTTTCTTTGTGCTCTTTTCTCTTTGCATCCCTCAAGGCTCACAGGAAGTATCAACTTTACTAAAAGCAACAGTCCATGTGGGGCCAGAGAGTCTAGATTTCAGCCTAGGCTCTCAAGTAAACTGACTGGGCCTTACATTTGCCCTTGTAACACCCATATAACTGTGTTAAGTGGAGAGAGGATCAAGGGTCTTCTCCATGCACTACCCAAATTTCCCCAGCACAATTTTTCAAAAAGACTATCATTTCCCTCTGGCCCTATGTGGTCTGTTGTTATGAAATGGGACAGCATGTGCATGCTTGACTCTGTTTACAGGTTCTCTATCCTTTCTTTGGTTTATTTCTCTGTATGCATATATAGATATGTATATGTGTGTGTGTGTGTGTGTGTGTGTATATATATATACACACACATACTGGGCATATATATATTATGTATATGTGTATATATACACAAATATATAATTTGTTCTTTTTAGATATAAATGACAGTAGACTGTATTTTGGCATATTATACATACATGGAGTAAAACTTATTCTAATTAGGATTCCTGTGGTTGTACATGATATAGAGTTGCACTGATCATGCATTCATACACAAACATAGGAAACTTCTGTCTGATTCATTCTACTATCTTTCTATTCCCACCACCTTCCTTTCCCTTTGTCTAATCCAATGAACGTCTATTCTTCCCTCCCCCTCCCTTATTATGTGTTACCATCCACATATCAGAGAGAACATCTGGCCTTTGGGTTTGGGGGATTGGCTTATTGCACTTAGCATGACAGTCTCCAGTTCCATTCTTTTACCGGCAAATAATGCCATTATTACATTCTTCTTTATGACTGAGTCTCTGTTTGCTCTTAAACCACGCTGAATCAATTACTATTTACACTAAGGTTCTTTTTGTTATTGTTCTAATGTTATACATGACAGTAAAATGCATTTTGACACATCATACATCAATGGAGTACAACTTCTCATTCTTCCAGTTGTACACAACGTAGAATCTCACTGGTCATGTAATCATATGTGGACATAGGATAATAATGTCCAATTCATTCTACTGTCCTTCCTATTCCCATATTCCCTTCTTTCCCATCATTCCCCTCTCTCTAAACCTAAGTACCTCTACTCATCCCTAGCCCCTACCCCCTTACTGTGAATTAGCACCCACATATCAGAGAAAACATTTGGCCTTTGGTTTTCTGGGATTGGCTTATTTCACTTAGCATGATATTCTCCAGCTCCATCCATTTACCGCAAATGTCATAATTTCATTCTTCTTTAAGACTTAGTAATATTCCATTAGTGTGCATATACCATATTTTCTTTACCCATTCATCTGTTGAAGGGCATCTAGGTTGGTTCCATAGTTTGGCAATTTTTAATTGAGCTGCTATACACATTGATAGGGCTGCATCTCTGTAGTATGCTGATTTTAAGTCCTTTGGGTATAAACCAAAGAGTGGGATAGCTGGGTCAAAGTTGGTTCCATTCCAAATTATCTGAGGAATCTCCAAACTGCTTTCCATAGTGGTTGTACCGATTTGCAGTCCCACCAGCAATGTAATAGTGTGCCTTTTCCCCTACATCCTTGCCAACATTTATTTTTTCCTTGTATCTTTGATAATCGCTATTCTGACTAAAGTGAGATGAAATCTTAGGATACTTCTGATTTGTATTTCTCTAATTGCTAGAGATGTTCAACATTTTTTCATGTATTTGTTGATCAATTGTATTTCTTCTATGAATTATCTTTTCAGTTGCTTAACCCATATATTAATTGGGTTATTTTTTTTCAGTGTTAAGTTTTTTGAGTTCTTCATATATCCTGGAGATTGATGCTGTATCTGAGTTGCATGTGGTAAAGATTTTCTCCCAATCTGTAGGATTTCTCTCCACATTATTTATTGTTTCCTTTGCTGAGAAGCTTTTTAGTTTGGATCCATCCCATTTATTGATTCTTGATTTTACTTCTTGCACTTTAGGAGTCTTATTAAGGAAGTCAGTTCCTAAGCCAAAAAGGTGAGGGCCTCCTTTTTCTTCTTTTAGACACAGGGTCTGTTCTAATGCTTAAATCTTTGATCCACTTTGAGTTCGATGCAGGGTGAGAGATAAGGATTTAATTTCATTTTGCTACATATGGATTTCCAGTTTTTCCAGCACCATTTGGTGAAGAGGCTGTCTTTTCTCCAATGAATGTTTTGGTGCCTTTGTCTAATATGAGATAACTGTATTTATGTGGGATTTTTTTCTATGTCTTCTGTACCACTGGTCTACATGTCTGTTTTGGTGTCAATACCATGCTGTTTTTGTTACTATGGCTCTGTAGTACACTTCAAGTTCTGATGTTGTGATATCTCCTGCTTTACTTGCTAAGAATTGCTTTGGCGATTCTGGGTCTCATTTCTCCAAATGAATTTTATGATTGCTTTTTCTAGAATGTCATTAGGATTTTAACAGGAATTGCATTAAATCTGTATGATACTTTTGGTAGTATGGCCATTTTGACAATATTAATGCTGCCTATCCAAGACCATGGGACATCTTTCCATCTTCTAAGGTATTCTTCAATTTCTTTCTTTATACACTAATGTTTGTATAGGCATCCCCCCCCACCCTTTATTCTTCAAGATTTTCATGCCTATACTTGGCTTGTTGAATTTCCATATAAATTTTAGATTCAACTTGTTATGTTCCAGTGTGAGGGGGGATTTACTGTGAATTTATTGGAATTGTGTTGAATCTTTAGAACAATTTGGAGAGAAGTGATATTTTTAATTTAATATAAACCACCAAGTAGATCTTCTTTATCTCTGGGATGTTTGAAGTTCTTAATAGAGAAGTCTTATACTTTTTTCTGTTGGCTTTATATCTAGGCATATGGTATATTTACAATTATATGATCAAACATTTTTCTTCTTGGTTATTTGCAGCAAACCCAAGGCCAACATCATACTGAACACAGAAAAACTGAAAGCATTTCCTCTAAAATGAGGAACCAGACAAGAATGCCCACTCTCATCACCCTATTCAACATAGTCCTTGAAATACAGACAGAACAATTAGGCAAGAGAAGGAAAATGAAGGGATACATATAGTAAAAGAAGAGGCCAAATTATCAGTCTGCTGATAACATGATCTTATATTTAGAAGACCCCAAAAAACTCCATCAGAAGACTTCTAGAGTTAAAAAAAAAAAAAACAGATATAGTAAAGTAGCAGAATACAAGATTAACATACATAAGTCAATCACTTCCCTATGTACTCCATTAGTGATAATGAATCTGCTGAAAAAGAAATTAGGGAAATTATACCATTCACAATAAGCTCAAAAAATACAATAAATTGCTTGTGAATTAATCTAATGAAGGAGGTGAAGGACTTCTACAATGAAAACTATAGAATACTGAAGGCACTGAAGAAGACCATAGAAGATGGAAAGACCACTCGTATTATTGAATAAGCAGAATTAATATTGTCAAAATTGCTACACTACCAAAAGTGCTATACAGATTCAATGCAACTCCTGTTAAAATCCCAATGACTTTCTTCATGGAAATAGAAAAAAAAAAAACAGTCCTAAAATTCATTTGGAAAAATAAGAGACCCAGAATAACCAAAGCAATCCTAAAAAAAAGAAGAGCAATGCTGGAGGCATCTTAACAGCAGATCTCAAATTATATTACAGAGTTATAGAAAAAAACCGCATGGCATTGACACTAAAATAGACCCAAAGACCAATGGACTAGAAGACACAGACACAAACCCACATACAAGCGGTCATTTTTTATTTTTCATTTTTGTATCAGGGATTGAACCCAAGGGTCTTTAACTACTAAGCAAATTCCCAGCCTTTTTATTTTTTATTTTGAGACAGGGTCTTGCTAGGTTGTTTACAGCTTCACTAAATTGCTGAGACTGGCTTTGAACTTGTGATCCTCCTGCCTCAACCTCCCAAGATGCTGGGATTATAGGCATGCACCACCATGCCTGGTTATACAGTTATCTCATACTACATAAAGGTGCCAAAAACGTGTTGGTTAAAAGGTAGCCTTTTTAAACCAATGGTGCTGGTATAACTGGATATTCCATGTGCAGAAAAATGAAAATTGACCCCTATTTCTCACACCACACAAAAGACAAATCAAGCTGATCACAGACTTAGGAATTAGACCAGAATATGTACAATTGCTAGAAAAAATGTAGGCCCAACACTCCAACATACTGGCACAGGCACTGATTTCCTTAACAAGACTCCTAAAGTGTAATAAATAAAATCACAAATTAAAAAGTGGGATGGCATCAAATTAAAAAGCTTCTCCACAGCAAAGGAAACAATGAAGAATGTGAAGAGAGAGTCTACAAAATAAGAGAAGATCTTGCCAGATATTCCCTGGATAGAGGATTAATATCCAGTAAGAAAAAAGAAATTTAAAATCTCAACACACACACACACACACACACACACACACACACACATGAAAAAAAATAGCCCAATCAATAAATTGGCAAAAGAACTAAACAGACTCTTCTCAAAAGAAGAAATATAAAAAATACAAATGGCCCACAAATATATGAAAAATGTTTAACATCTCTATCAATCAGAGAAATGCAAATTAAAACTACATTGAAATTTCATCTCACTCCAGTCAGAATTGCAATTATAAAAAATACAAATAAGAACTGTTGGTGAGGATATAGGAGGAAAGGTATACTCCAATGTTGTTGGTGAGACTGCAAATTAGTACAATCACTCTGGAAAGCAGTATGGAAATTCCTCAAAATACTAGAAATGGAACCAATATATAACCCAGCTATCTCACTCCTCAGTATATCCAAAAGATCTAAAATCTGTGTGCTATAGAGATGCAGCCACATCTGTGTTTATAGCAGCACAATTCACAGTAGCCAAGCTATGGAACCAACCTAGATGCCCATCAACAGATGAATGGATAAAGAAAATGTGGTTTATTTACATATGAGAGTATTACTCAGCCATAAAGAAGAATGGAATTGTGGCCTTTGCCAATAAATAGATGGAACTTGAGACTAATGTACTAAGTGAAATAAGCCAGACCCAGAAAGTCAAAGGCTGAATATTTTGTCTGATATGCAAAAGCTAGTCAAAAAAAGGGGAAAAAATAGAAAAGAAAAGGGGAAGGATTTCATCAAAATAGAAGAAAGATCAGGAAGGGGATTGAGGAAGAAGCAGGAGGAATGGGATAATTGAAGAGCAGTGGAATGAACAACTTTCCTAGGTACATATATGAATATACCTCAGTGACTCTCAACATTACCTATATTCAAAAGGCACTAATTGAAAAGAAAAAAATACAAGTAAATAGCAGAAAGATCAGTAGAGAAGAGGGAAGGGAATGGGAGAAGGGAGGATGGAAGGGAAAAGGGGAAATACTAGGGACTGACTTCAAGCAAATTATATTTCAGACTTTTATAGTTACATCAAAACGGATCCTAATGTAATGCATAACTAAAAAGAATTAATAAAACTGAATAAAAATTTCTCCATGTGTTTATAGCTGCTATAGCTGATTTTTAAAAATTCAACCTGCATTTGATAGGCAACTTTAATAAATTCCATCATTAATTTTAATAGGTTATCTACAAAGTATTTTAGACTTTCTACAAAGCATATGCAAATAGTAACACTGAAAAGCTTCTAATTTTAACATAGTTTCAGACTTACAAGGAAAGTTACAAGAACAATGGAGCCTATAGATTCTTTGTGTACCTTTCCCAAATGTTAACATTTCAATATAGTTGCTTTTATGTCCCTTTCAATATATAAAACTACTTTCTTTTTCCTGGACCACTCGTGAATCAAGTGCAGACATGAGAATAAGTAATATTCACTCCTAAATATTTCATTGTACACTTCTTAAAAACAAAGCAGTACAAGAATTAAAATCAGGGAATGAACATTCCCACAATACTATCAGCTAATCAAAGTACAAATTTGCCAGTTGTTCCACTATTCCTATCACAAATTGCATTCATCAGATATATGTCTCTAATCAGGATCAGGTTTCCCACATTTACTTATCACTCATGCTCTGCATTTTGAAGTATACAAGCCAGGAAAGATGCTACTCAGTAAATATTCTGAGGCTAAGTAAATATCCTATAACTTATTATACTTTTATCCCACTAATTATAGCATTTATTGGTGATTCTTGTCTAAATGACCTAGTATATGTACTAGAGATTTTTGAAATTTATTATCTCGTCTGAGCTCATGCAATGCAATTCTACTGTGAGCAAAATATTTTCTTTATTTATTCATTAGTATTTTAATTTTTTTATAATTGTATGGGCTTGTGGTTTCTTATTTTACTCAATGTTATGACCCATTACTATTGTCAACTTACATGCTCAAAATTTCCTCAGATTTGGCAAATGGGAGCCACTTCAAGGTGATAAGTTCATTTCGATGTGCCCCACCATTCTCTGAGCACTTTCTTACTTTTTGGCATAAGATGCTCAAGGCTCATCTCATTCATTCCCAGCCATACTCCTGGAGTCCACTAATTTTCAAAAAATTCTGGTTCCTTTTTGGTGGAGAATGGTATTAAGAAATCAAGATCTGGGTGCCAAGGGTACTCACTAGTACTCAGGTGATACTGCTGCCAGGACCTCTCAGTAGACATATCCAGGAATTCATAAAACTCAATTCCAATTCAACACCACAGAGTTTGTTTTAGCCTTCCTCCTTTGCACATTCTGACTCCCGTTATCCATAACATGTGTAGTTATTTTTCAATTTTTCAATCCTATTGCAAAAGTTATTCCAGGCACCTTCTGTTGGGATGATTACATTCTAGGAAATCCCTCAAGGAGGGTTTATGGCTACAAAATTCCCTGAGTTGTAACATATATAAAATGATTTTCTTATAGCCTTTATAACTAAAGGATAACCATTTTTACTTTTCACAGATTATATTATATATATATATATATATATTACTTTTTATAGATTATATTATATATAATATATATAAATATATTATAATCTCCTTATTATATATATATATATATATATATATATATATATATATATAAAATCTTCTTATTTTATTCTCTTTTATTGCTGAGTAATATTCTATTGTGCATATATGCCACATCATCTAGGTTGGTTCCACAGTTTAAGCGTGTGTGTGTGTGTGTGTGTGTGTGTGTGTGTGTATCAGCAATAAAAGAGAATAAAATAAGAAGATAGTACTAAGTGAAGTTAGCCAATCCCCCAAAAAACAAATGCTGAATGTTTATTCTGATATAAGGAGGCTGATTCATTGTGGGGTGGGTGGGGGAAACAAGGGAGGAATAGATGAACTATAGATAGGGCAGAGGGGTGGGGGGGAAGGGAGGGGGCATGGGGTTAGAAATGATGGTGGAGTGTGATGATCATTATTAACCAAAGTACATGTATGAAGACACAAATTGGTGTGAATCTACTTTGTATACAGCCGGATATATGAAAGATTGTGCTCTATATGTGGTAGTAAGAATTGTAATGCATTCGCTGTCATATATAAATTAAAAAAATGATTTAAAAAATAGCTCTACTTGTTGGGTAAGTGGAAACATTGTACACAGTTCTCATGAGTAAATAAGATTTATCTGCTTTTGAGGGGCATTTCTAATCTAAAAGAAAGCCCCTCTTGTTTTATTTGGTGGAAACTGTTTCTTTTTTTTTTTCATTACTTTTTTTGTAGCGGTTTTGAATTTATAGAAAATTGAGCCGAAAATAGAGTTCCCCTGTACATGTTCTTGCCCACAAGCAGTTTTCCCTATAAAATGGTGCCCTCCACCAACTTCATTGATATATCTAATTAATTAATGATTGTTTACAGTATTCTCTTATGACCTTTATATGTCTATAACATGGTATTATTATTTTTGTATTGTCTCTCTGATTTTTTCTTTCCTCCTTCTAGCTTTGAGTTCAATCTTCTTTTTTCTAATTCCTTAAAGTTGAGTTATTGGCCTGAGATCCTTTTTAATTTATAGCCATAAATTTCCTGCTGAGTCCTTCTGACTTTGCTACACTTCCTCCTAAGTTCTATTACATTTTCACTTTCATTCATCTTAAGTATTTAACATTCATCTTTAAAAGTATTTTCTTCGTAATTCGTGTGTGCTGTGTCATTGCTACATGGAGCATGTTAGAACATGTTAGAATTAATGAATCCATACTGATACATTATCATGGAGTCCACAGTTGACCTTAGGGACTCAGCTTCATGTTGTTCCATGAGTTTTAACAAATGACAGACATGAGTCCACCCACACAGTATCATACAGAGTAGTTCCACTGCCCTAAAAACTCCCTGTGCTCCACCTCACCATCCCACTTTCTACCCTCTCCCCTCACTCCTGGCAACCCCTGATTTCTGTCTTTGTAGTTTTGCCTTCTCCACAATGTCTTGCATTTGGAATCACAGTCTGTAGCAGTTTCAGACTGGCTTCCTTCCCTTAGGAAACCTTAGGTCAAAGGTTCCTCCATGTCTTTTTGTAGCTTGATAACATTTCTTTTTACCACTGAATAAGACTGGATGGTATGGGCATATCCATTTGTTTATCCATTCACCTTCTGAAGGACATCTTTGTTGCTTCCAAGTTTGGACGATTATAAATTTACTGAGAACACTTCTGAGCAGATGCACTGAATGTAGGTATATGTGTACTATAAACATTTTTGTGAACATTTGTTGTTGTTGTTGTTGTTTTAATTCAGTTGGGTAAATGCCAAGAAAGGAGAGCAATTGCTGGATTGTGTAGTAATGCTCTATTTACCCTTGTAAGAAAACTGCCTTCCAACATAGCTTGTCACTGTGTACTTCTGTCAGCAATGGATAAGAGTTCCTGTTGCTCCCAATTGTCACCAGCATTTGCTGTTTTCAGTGTATTGGGTTTTAACCATTCTAATAGAAATTTAATGGGATCTCACTGTTGTTTTAATTTGCAATTCTCTAATGATACAAATGTTGAGCATCTTCTCATGTTTATTTATTATTTATCATCTGTAGTTTTTTGTGTCTATTTAGATCTTTTACCCATTTTTAATTAAAATTTTTGTTTCTTTCATGGCTTGTGCCTTTGGTGTTTTATCTAAAGGGCCATTACAAAACCCGAAGTATCCTATAAACTTGGTATAATTGCTTATGAGATTCAGCAGATTTTGTTTGGGGGTACTGGGAGTTGAACCCAGCGGCATTCTACCACTGAACTATATCCTCAGCCTTTTAATTTTTATTTATTTATTTTATACTTTGAGACAGGTTCTCAATAAATTGGTAAGGACGGGCTTGAACCTCCTGCCTCAGCCTCCTGGTCCACTGGGATTACAGGTGTGTCCCATGGTGCCCTGTCAGCATGTATTTTTCTGTTGATTATTTGTGATTTTCTACCCAATGATGTCACCTATAAAACGTTTTACTTCTTCCTTTCAAAGCTGTATATTTTAATTTTCTTTTTCTTGCCTTATTGCATTAGTTATATATAAAGCAAAAACTATTCTAAGCCAGGTATGCTGGTGCACACTTGTAATCCCAGTGACTTAGTAGTCTGAAACCAGAGGACTGCAAACTCAAGGCTAGCTTTAGCAACTTAGTGAGACCCTGTCTCAAAATAAAAAATAAAAAAGGCTGTAGTTCAGTGGTTCAGCACCCCTCGTAACTACCAATAACAAACATACAAAAAAAATAATAATAATAATTTTAAGGTTGGCGTTGTTTTTAAAATGATTAGAAGAATGCATTCAAGTTTTGGGCCTAGAGTTTTCTTTATGGAAAAGCATTTAGTTAAAATGTCAATTTAATATCAAGTAATTCAAATTTTATTTCTTATGTTTTTTTAAAAATAGTGTTTTTCAAGAAATTTAATCAGTTTATCCTAATTGTCAGATTTGTTGGTGTAACCTGATCATCCACCTGTTATCTTTTAAAAATCAGTAAATTCTGTAATGTATTTTCTTTATTCCTGATATTATTAACTTGTATTTTCTTTTTTACTTCATAAATCTGGTTTGGAGTTTATCAGTTTTATAATCTTTTTAGATAATCAATTTTTGGCTTTGTAAATTCTCTACTACATACTTATACACTACTTCATTGATTTCTTCTTATTAATGTACTTTCTTTCTCAAAAAAAAATTTAAAGGTTTAATTGCTAGATTTTCTTTTACTTTCCTCAAAGTTTAAACTGTTAATTTGAGGCCTTTCTTTTTGCATACTACACATTCTGAAAGCTGCTTTCTACAAGATTTTAGAAATTTTTCTGTGACATAGCATAAAAGTCATCATTTTAACTGTTTTAAGGTGTCCAGTTCAGTGGAATTAAGTACATTCAACGTTGTGAAACCATCACCACCATCTAGTTAAAACATTTTCTTCATTTCAAATTGAAATTGTGTCCATCAAGCAGTTTTTCCCTTTTCCCTTCTCCTCTCTGTCTCTGCCAACCAGGAAGCTGTTCTCTCTATGGATGAGCCTATCTAGATATGTCACACAAATGGAATTATAAAACAAATGTCTTTTGTGCCAGTTCTCAAGGTTCATCCACATTGCAGCATGTATCTGTCTTGTTTCCTGCAATTCTACAATGAGTTTTGAAATGGAAATTTGTGAAAGACCTCCAACTTTCTTCTTTTTAAAGTTGAATTTAGCTATTGGGAGGCCTTTCAATTCCACTTCAATTTTAGAATTAGCTTTTCTGCAAAAAAAAAAAATGGCCATTGGGATTTTGATAGGAATTGCATTGATTCTGCAGATCACTTGGGTCATCTTATGGTGCCCTCTCCCCAGTCCTATGTTGAAATGCTAACCCCTACTGCCATGGTATGGGGGGAGGGGGGTGCTTCAAGAGGTAATCAGGTCATGAGGGTAGAGTCCTCATGAATGGGACTAGTGACCTTATAAGGAGACATGCACTTACTTTGTCTGTTCTTCACCATATGAGAATATACAATGATTGCTCTGCACACCAGAAAGTGGGCCCTCATGACACTGCATCTATTAGCACCTTCATCTTGAACTTCCAAGCATTCAGAAGTGTGAAAAATGTTGCTTGAACCACCCAGGATTCAGTAGCCCAAACTAAGACAGTGAGTACTGCCATCTTAACAATACTGAGCTTTTCAATTCCTGAACATGGGGTGTCTTTCTATTTATATTACATTGATTTTCACTTTAATCCAATCTGAATTCCTGGAACAAATCCTACTTGGTTATTGTGTTAGTCAGATTTTCATTGCTCTGACAAAATAGAACTTGGGGGAGGAGAGTCACTTTGGCTCAGTTTCAGAGGTTTTAGTCCATGGTCAGCTTGCTACATTGTTCTGGGCCTGTGGTGAGGTAGGGTATCATGGCAGAAAGGTATGACACAGCAGAGCTGCTCACCTCATGGCAGCTGGGAAACACAGAGGGAGGAAGAGGCCCTGGACAAGATACAGCCCTCAAGGGCACACTGCCAAGGACCCACTCCCTCCAACTAGGTCCCACCACTGTCCAATAACCCATTCAGCTATGGATTTATGGATTAACCCATAAAGAAGGTGATCCAATTACTTCCCCAAAGACCCACATCTGCACTGGGAACAGTCTTCAACCCATGAGCCTTTGGGGGGCAATTCAGATGCAAGCCCTGACAGCCATGGTATCTATTCCTTTACCTTACAGAGTTCTGCAGCCATAGTCATCATTGATATTGGTCTATAGTTTTCTTCTAAAGTTTTTGTTTGGTTTTGGTATAAGGCTAATACTCTCCTAAAAGAATGAGTTAGGAAATGATCTTCTACTTTTTTGGCAAGGTTTGGAAAACATTTGAGAGTTTGCTGGTGAAGCCAGTAGGTCCCAGAATCTTATTCTGAAAGTTTTTAAAAAAATATTATTTATTTTTAAAATTATTATTTAAACTATTGACTGTTACAATCTCTTTTTTGTTATGCCATATTATAATTTTGTTTCTTCTTAGATTTTGGTAGTTTTTTTTTTTCTAGGAATTTGACAACTTCATTGGTACATCTAATTAATAACTGTTTACAGTATTCTTTTATGATTTTTATGTCTATAAAATGGTTAGTATTGCTCCAATTTCATCAATTAGAGTCTTTTCTTCTTTTCCCTTGGTTTGTCTAATTGAGTCTGCCAATTTTATTGATTTTTTTTTCAAAGAATGAATGTTTTGTTTCCATACATCTTATTATTTTTGTATTGTCTCTCTGATTTTTTCTTTCCTCCTAGCTTTGGATTCAATCTTCTTTTTTCTACTTCGTTAAAGTTGAGTTATTGGCCTGAGATCCTTTTTAAACACAGGAATTTACAGCCATAAATTTCCCGCTGAGTCCTTCTGACTTTGCTACATCTCCTTCTAAGTTCTATTACATTTTCATTTTCATTCATCTTAAGTATTTAAAATTCATCTTTAAAAGTATTTTCTTTGTGATTCTTTGACCCCACTGGTGGTTTAAGCGTGCGCTGTGTAATTGCTACTTATAATATTTGGTAGTGATCATCAGAGATCTCCTTCAATGCCGACACTCAGGCTGATTTTTGCCTTGACTGTTCCCTCACTGCTATACACTCTTGATCAATCTCCAGAGTTCCTACAGTCACATTATGCTTTCTACAATTCCTTAGTTAATTGGTTAATTTTGTAGAGGAACGATGGTCCATTGAAGCTCCATATACACCATTTTTCTCTGACATCTCTCAGTATTCTATTTTTAATCTAAGAAAGGAGGTGAAAAGTCTATCTACCTATATTGTCTACATAAAGGTTAGGGGAGAAAAAGTAAGTCATACACAAGAATAAAAGCAACCTTTCTTATAAATGTATTTTATTTTGTAGATTATGGATCTACATATTATAAATAATTATAAAAAAATAAAATATTAAATAAGCAATACACAGGAGTTGTGGTTATACTTCAGTGACAGAATGCTTGCTTAGCACGTGTGGAGGTGCTGGGTTTGATCCTCAGCACCACATAAATAAATAACATAAATGTAATGCGTCTACTTACAACTATTAAAAAAAAAAGCAATACCCAAAGCAACTGTTCCCAGAGACAAAGTTGCCCAAGTCTAACTTTATGCTGAGAAGTTGAGATTTGGGTTCAGATATCCTAGAATGCTACAATCTTATTATTCTGCTAAGAGAAGCAGAACATAAAATATCTAGCAAATCAAACATTAGCTCCCTCCTACTAACACCTTTCTCAAGGAGGCAAAATAGTTTTGCCATCTGTACTCCAGGTTCTGTCTAATAGTGAATAAACCAAGGCTACTTTTTGGAGTAATGATGAGGGAGAAATGTGCCTGTTAGAACAAGCCTATATGTTAGTTCACATTTTCCTTTCAAAATTAAGTTTCAATAAAAAAAACTTACTTTTGCAAATCATACACACGATGGGTGCTCTACCACTGAGGTACATCCCAAGCTCCTTTAATTTTTGAGATGGTGTCTTATAATCCTGCTGCCTTAGCTTCCTGAGCATCTGGGATTATAGGTGTGCGCCATTTTGCCCAGCTCCCTGCATGTACTTGAGTAAAAGTGTCCACCAGAACTGAATCCCTCAACTCCTACATTCTATTACCACCACCATTCATCCACTAATATCTGAGTCCCACAGCTCATTTTCAACACTTACTGACCATTCTGCTCCTTTTAAACTGTATCTTGAATCCAACTCTCATTTTATATTACTGACCTACCGCCTCAGTCTGATTGTGTATTTAACTGTACTATCCAATGACAAACCTTGCCATTTCTGGCCTCCATTCTTAGCTTTTTCAAAATCCATTTTCCATTATGACTTCGCAAAGCTTTTACTAAAATAAATTGAGTGAGGACACTATTTTGCTTAGATCCATTATTTGTTTCCCATCATCTACAGCAGTGATTTTTCAATATATTCCTAGAAGTCTCAAGATCAACAGAACTGCCTCAGTTTCTAGGGATTAAGGCAGAGCCTCAATGTATGAGATTACCTTGTTGGCCCAGTTCTTCAACCTTCAATTGGCTGCTTAATTTCTTTAAATATTTGTGCAAGTCTCTTTGTAAAAAACATTTCCCAAACTCTTTGTGGTGTTGCTCCTAGATTTCTATTCAGACTTAATTTACTAAATGAAACATTTCTAATTCAGCACACTGGATTCAGAAATGCTTGTGAATATGAATGAATGTGAAAATATGTAGGTATATGTACATGGAAGAACCCTAATTCACCCACCTATAGAAAATATACATGAAATTGCTATGAACCAATCTATATTCATTTAGAAAGTTTAGCATTAAATCTTTTTTAATATATAGGTATGTATTCACAAAATATAAAGTTATATATAAAATACATATATTTATATGTAAGATCATAGGTATCAAGGAATTGAGAATCCCTGAAGTTTCTTTTTTTGACCACACCTTTATTCTTTTTGGATAATATCCTGTTATCCACACAGAATAAGAAAACACAAAGAGGAGAACTTGTTGCAATTTTATTTTATATTTAAAAATTATTTGTCTCATATGCTTCAGTCATAAAGTGAATATAAATAAAGATACATATAGGTGCTTTAAATACTGACAAAATCTATAACAATATATATTTTCAAAACAAATTTACTATTTTTACAATACAATGAAAAACTATGTTCATAAAAAGATTACAAACGAAAATATAATAGTATATTAGTTCATTCTCTGAATATATGGCTCTGAAGGTAGGTTAAAATATTCACTTCACTTGAAAAAAATCCAGACACTACACTGCATGTAGATTTAAATTAAGTATAGTCTTCCTTCTGTTAACAGTTTACTCAGTGTGAATCACAGAAGATCCATGAAGGGTCATCACTTAAGAAACTCTCCTTAGAATCACAATCAAAATTGAAAGCCTGGTTGAGAAGCATGGAAATGCCAGCTCTTGATACAATGAGGAGACGTAAGTATTTCGAACTCTGGTACCTCTCTGGCTCTTAACTAAACTCCTCAGTAACCTCAGGGCAAGTAGTACCTCCCTCTGATCAGAGAGAAGTCCTTACTGCTGAGGACACTGGGTCTTTGGAGGACACGTATACAATAGGGTGTGATTTCTTACAAGGTTCTTTTTCCAATTTGCTTGCAGGTTCTTTCCCTTCATTAACGTCTGTTTGAAGCATTGACTCAGCGGCTAACCTACAGGCATTAAAGCATCCACTCTGAATTCAAATGTAGTTAAGGAAAAAAAATAGAGAAACAAACCCGTAATATATTGAGCCTCTAAGGAGGAATGGTGCCATTTTTTTTTTAATAAGGAAAAAAATTAGTTGACTCCAGTACCATTAAAATACTAAATGACTCTTGAAAGGAATTATTCTTATCAATAGACTTAATTTTTAAATGTCTAGTAAATATGTTAAGGTTGATAAAAAAGGCGTGTTAAGGCCTAGATTAAAGAATTAAATCTGATGAGATATCTATCATGATAAGTACACATAACACAAAAATTGAAATGCTGGAGCAATATTTTAAAGATAACATGACACACAAAAGGCCCATGCACAAGATGAAAACACCATGGGATCCTGGCTGCACAGATGTCTGTCTCAGACAATGAAAACACACTCAAACTGAGTTTCAACTAGGAGAATAGTTAAAGAAAAATATAAACAGTGGGGAGATAATAAAATAGGCCTGCGAACACTTTAAAGAAGAGCATCAATTAAATTTATGAAGCATGCGACAGTGAAGTTTCCAATAAAAGCCACTTTTGTTATAAAATCATCTTCAGATTGTGTACCTAAGTTAAGTATGCAAGACACAAGGTTGGAAATGTCTGCAGTGAGCAGATGGACTCACACACACGCAAAAAAAAAAAAAAAAAAATCAAGTGTTTTGTGGTATTTTATTTGTTTTTGTTTAACTAGCAAGGCAAATAGTTTCCAATAAGCAATTTGAGTCAAACAATTTAACTAGATACATTGAAGCAATATTTTTTTCAAGCACAAAAGGGCAGAAGAAGAAATAAAGGCAACATAGCTGGCAAGATATGCACTGATCGGTTCTGGAAATCCACCTCTGGAAGACCATACAGGCCACACACACACCCACACCGTGAGCCACGCAACCCGCACTGGCCATAGGCACACTCCCACAGTGAGCAACACACACACATGCACGGCCTGCGGAACTCGCCTCAGAACAGTTAGCGCTATGGGTACTGTCAGGTAGCATCCATTTGTCATTTCCTCAAGAATATCAAGCTCTTATTTTATGTGACTTACAACATTATACAAAAACTCAAGGAAGGAAATAATTAATTAGTCTTCCTTACAATAACAACAGCAGCTAGAGTTTTATCATTGTTGAGTACATTTAGTAGCACTGAAAATTTAAAGAAAAATCAGATAAAACATACAAGGAAGTTCTTTTACATACGATGGACTGTTTTACTTTTTCGATCGAATGCACACAGAAAATGCCTGACTCTGTTCCCTTCTTTCTAAGAACAAAGTAGCCCTAGTAGTACCTTAAAAAGCTCACTTCATTGGAGACAACCCAAGCTGGCTACTTTCACAGAAACAAGTTTGAATTTTACATGTCTAAAAGTGTTTATTTTTAATATATCTGCCATTGCAATACAAAACCTTCATCTTGATTTCCCCTCCATTTCCCTCACTCACTTCTGTTTATCCTACCCAGATCCTGCTGTGCACGCCCAGAACTCCAGCTGCAGCCAGTTACATCCTCTTCCCTCTGTTCACTTGCTCTTACCTTCTCACTTCTATTCCTTTTAAAGGACAAGGCCCTTCAACTAGTCCTTCAGATACACATATCTGACACTTTCTCTTTTAAGTCACAAATTCAATTATGCAGAAATTGGAGGCTTTGATGTTTTAGAAAAAATGGAAACAAACTACCTTGGATATTTAAAAATGTCAAAATAATTAAAAGTAATGTCTGAAGGACTGGTATAAACGTCATCAAAAGCCATAGAAAACTTCACCTACATTTTCTTAACTAAACTGTCTTCAGACTACTGGAAAACCTTTGAGAAGGTAAGTTGATTGTTCCTTCATGGCTACTCCTTTACCAGGAGAAAAGTAATAGCACATTTATTCAAACCAACAAGAGAGATGTGTGGCTTTCTAATGACTCCCTTCTTCAGGAGTCCTTTCCCCTTGCAATCATTTTTGTCTTTCTCAAAGTTTTAAAGAAGTTGAAGGAGGGCAGATGAAACTGGGGGATTAGACTGCATGCAATATTGAGAAGACAGATAAAGAGACAAAGAGCATAGCTCATGCAGCGAGAAGGGAGAGAAAGGGAGGGCTGCTGGCTGCCTTGAAAAGAGGACACTGACCTGAGAGAGCCGGGCGTGTTCTCACTTCTTTCACGTAAGGCTTGAGCAAGCTTCACACATTTCTTCTCCTTTGGCTGCACATCCACGGGCAGATTTTTGTGAGGAGAGAGAGGGGCAGTGGGAGTGTTTGCAGACACTGACTTTTCTAACTGCAAGTCACCTTCTGAAGGGTTAGGTCAGGACTGTGTCTCCTTGTGAGGTGGGAATCTAGAAGTTCCTTCCCCGGCAGCACCACTGGCACATTCGTCTTCAGCAGGGGTCACATCCAGAGGTAGCACCTCCCGCCTCTTTTTGAGTATAGGAACTTCGATTTTCTCTGAGAATGAAAACCATTAGAAAAATCCAGTCAATGAACAAAAGACAGACCAAGGGAGAGCAGTTATACATAAAGTCTTTTCCTTTTTTCTATTCTTTCAAAATCCACTCATCACCTCACTGAAATCTATTTCTTTTTCTTTCTTTTTCATAGACTGCATTAATTAAAGCTTTTATAGGTTATTTTGACCATAAGTTTTTCCTTGGGAACTCAATACAGGAATTCTAGGAATGAATAAAATGTTCTCTTGTGGTATTTTGATAAAAAATTCTAAGGGGAGATGGTTCCTAAGGGAGACCTTGGTGCCATGGAGATAAAGATGCAGTGGCAAACAGTCAGGGAGTTTAGGATCAAGTCTGGCACTTAGCAGCTGGATGACCTTTGGAAAGTATTTAATCATCCTACATTTTAAGGTTTCTAAATCTGCAAAATGCGGATTAAAAATACTTACTTTGCTTTCTTTGTCTGTTACAAGGATTAAATGAAAAGAACAGGTCAAACTCTAAATATTGGATATCCCTTGCTGCTCCTTTGAAACCCAGATCATCTGGATTTACTAACCATCCTCCTGTCCCTTTCTGTGTTCCGTTCAGCACACTACCCCTGAAATTCCTAATGGGTAATTTTTACTCAGAGGAGCTTACTAGGATCAGGGAAGAGAAAAAGGACAAAAGAATATAAAAAACTTCTCATTGTTGACATTTAAAACAATATAAAAAACTTCTCATTGTTGACATTTTCCCCACTATTGACCACAATGAACAGAGTTCAGCCTGTCAACAGGGTGGGGGCAGAAACCCGTTGAGAATCCTTAAACTAAAACATGTTGACAATACCTTTTGGGGAGGGGAGGGAGTTAGGACCATCACATTCATGGACTTCTTTACATTTGGCCTTTTATTTTAAAATTTATACATAGCAAAGTTCATTTTTTGTAGTATACAAGAGGCAGAGGGTGTATTGGGCTATTTTTTCTCGGTGATGTGACTTGCTCTAATAACTGTCCAAACATTTTTCCTTAAAGGCTAGAACTGTACGAGAAGAGGTCGGGTAGAAATCTCCAGTGATAAATCCCCTACAGAACGACCAAGCTAAATAACTATATGCCACAAAAATACATTCACAAGAACTCAGAAAACCAGAACAGGTAAGTTAGACTGTGAAGCCCACAAGGGGAAAGGTTCCCTGTTACTGCAACCCCTTGTCCCCAAGCTTTCATGGTATCACCCCGCAGAAAGCCCCCAGAACTCAGTGTGTACACTGAAAAAAGTAAGCAAGAAATAGATATTTGACTTCCTCACCACCAGAGTCCCTCTGTGGGAGTCTCACTGCATGGGCTCACAGCAAGCACTGAGAATACTCAGTGGGATGCTCCTGAGACCAGCTAGAAGGAAGGAGAAGTAGGGCTCGAACTAGCACACAGAACTTGGCACTGGCCCTCAATCCCTGCCAGAGGAGACATGCTAGCAGACAGAATGTTTAGGAATGTTTACTGCTGGAGGCGGGGTTCATAGATCCTCTGGACTCAAGAGCCTGACTGGCTCTCCCACATGCCTTGAGTGTACTCCATGAATCTCCCATGGGTCCATCCAGGTTGGAAAATGCACCAGCAGCAGAGTTGTCAAAAAACCTGCATCTAACCTGAGCTCAGGGTGCCCTCTAATGCTGAAATGGAATACCATAGGCAGTCTGCTAAAAATGTCTAAACAAGCCTACTGAAGTAGAATAGTCACAAACAAGTCCAGACTGGGAAAAAAAAAAAAAAAAAAGGAAGAGATACCTAATTCATCAATGCAGAGACAAAGATATATGTTACAAGGACTAAAAAGAGCCAAGGAAAGATGTCCTTATCAAATGGACAAAACATATTGCCAAAGATAGACCCAAAAGACATTCATATGCATGATTTGGCAGACAAAGAATTTAAAATATCTGGTTTAAAAAAAAACTCAAGAAACTTCGAGAAAACAGAGGACCAATTAAGAAAATTTTAAAAGGAGACATTTAACAGATTGAAATAATTTTTAAAAATCAAATCCTGGAGCTGATAAATAAATGAAATAAAAAAGCCAATGGTGGGCATTAATAGCAGAACTGATCAAGAAGAGGAAAGAATTGGTGAGCTTGATAAGAGGCTATTTGAAAACAGAGGAGAAAAAAGAATGAGAAGGAATGATGAAAATTCATGAGATCTCTGGGACACCATTAATACAGCAAATCTATGTCATTGGTGTCCAAGAGGATCTAGAGAATGACAAAAGGTTAGAATTAAGTTTATTCAAAAATATAACAGAAAACTTTCCAAATCTAAGATACAAACACCCAATTATAGGATAATCAAAGTTTGCCAATCAGATTCAACCCAAATAACTCTCAAAGGTCAAAGACAAAGAGGACTTTGAAAGCAGCAAGAGGAAAGAAAGAAGCAAGTGACACAGAAGGGAATTCCAATATGACTGGTGGACTTCTCAGCAAAAACCCAAAGGACATAAGGGAATGAGATGATATCCAAACTGCTGAAGGAAAAACATCTGCCAACCAAGAATAATGTACCCACCAAAGCTTCTTCAGAAGTAAAGGGAAGACAGACCTTCCCAGACAAAACCCGAATGCACTCATGGCAACCAGACCTATCTTAACAAGAAAGGCTGAAGGGAGTTCTTCAAATGCAAAGAGGGAAAAAAAAAAAAAATGAGAATGTCTAATATGAAAACATCTGAAGGTATAAAAATCCACAGGTAAAAGTGAGCATTCTGATAAATCCAAAATAACACGGGAGCTAGGGGATGTAAACCATTTATATCCTTAGTAAGAAGCCTAAAGGACAAAACTAATACAAATACAGTAATCTGCTAAGGGATATGTAATATAAAAAGATGTAAATTTTAACATCAAAAACTCAAAATATGGGAGAGAAATGGAGTTGAAGAGTAGAAGGCTTTTTTCTTTTTTGTTTTTGAAATTAAGTTGTTGCAGCTCAAAATAACCTGTTGTAATTATAAGATGTTCTGTGAAAGCCTCATGGTAATCACAGAGCAAAAACCTTAAATAGATACACTGAAAATAAAAACCATGGGATCAAAACATGCTGATAGGAAAAAAAAAAAATCACTTAACAACAAAGGAAGACAGGAAGATAAGAACAAAGATGTACAAAACAACCAGAAAACAAGTAATTACATGACAGTACCCAAATCTGACTCTGCTGCCTACAAGACACTCACTTGTAAGGAATATAGCCAGAGAGTGAACAAATGGAAAAAGATATTCCATTCAAATGGAAACCAAAAGAGAGTAGGAGTGGTTATACTTAGATAAAATATGCTTCAAGTCAAAAACTGAGGAGACAAGGCCATTACAGAACAAAAAAAAGAGTATACAACAATTGTAAATATATGGCTAAATACATAAAGCAAGCATTATTAAATGTAGAACGATAGGCAGCAATTTTTTTGCAGTGATAAGGTACTTTAACAGCCCACTTCTAGCAATGGAAGAGCATCTAGCCAGAAAACCAGCAGAGAAACATCAGATTTAAACTGTACTCTAGACCAAATGGAGCTAAAGAAGTTACAGACCTTTCCATGCACCAGCTGCAGCACATTCCTCTCAATTGCACATGAAATGTTCTCAAGGGTATCATGTCAGGCCACAAAAGAGAATATCAGAAACTTTACAAAGATGTAAAAATTAAACACACTTAGAAGCAACCAATAAGTCAATGAGGAAATTAAAAGATAAATTTAAATATTTCTTTTCACAAGTAAAAATGAAAATATACCAAATATGCAAAAACTTTATGCTTTCAGCAAAAGCAGTTCTAAGAAGGAAGTTTATAGCAATAAACTCCTACTTCAAAAAAAGAAGGAAGAGAACAGCTTAGTGGTGGAGTGCTTGCCTAGCACGTGAGATGCACTGGGTTCAATCCTCAGCCCTGCATATAAACAAAATAAAGGTTCAAAAACAATTTAAAATTTTTTTTAAAAAAAGAAGGAAGATCTCAATGTCTCATCTCAATAAACTAGAAAAAAATAAGAAAAAAAAAAATAAGACCAAAATTAGTAGAAGGAAGAAATGGTAAGGATCAGAGCACAAATGACCAAAATAGAGGAAAAAAAGAAAATAAAAGATAAATGAAGAATTGGTTTTTGAAAAGATAAACAAAATGAATAAATCTTTAGCCAGACCAAAAAAAAACAACAACAACAACAAAAAAAAAAACTCAAATAAATTTTAAAAAATCAGAGGTGAAAAAGGAAACATAAACTGACCCCAGAGAAACAAAGAATTTTAAGAACTAGTAAATACAAACAAATTGGAAAACCTGAAAAAAAAAAAATTCTGGAGAGCAGAAGGCAACAGCATATCAAAATAATTAAATACCACCATCAAATGGAATTCACCCTAGGATCTAAGAATGGCTTAAAACACAAATCAACAAGCTGATATATCACATTACAGACAAAAGGGCAAACACCATACGATCATTTCAATAGAAAAAAAATTGACAAAACTTAACATCCTTTTTTGATAAAAACTGAATAAATTAGGCATAGAAGGAACACATCTCAGTTTATTAAAGGCCATAGATGATAAACCCACAGACATCATACTCAACAGGGTCAAAATCAAAGTGTTTCCTTTAGGATCTAGAACAAGACAAGGATGCCACCAGCATTCACTGTTATGACTCAACACAGAACTTGAAGTCCTAGCCAGAGAAATTAGATAAAAGGAAGAAATAATAGGGAGCCGAATTGTAAAGGAAACTGTTCCTGTTTTCAGATAATAGAATCTTTTACAGAAAATTCTGAATACTCTACTTAAAAACTATTAGAACTAATAAATACAGTAAGGATATAAGATACTAAAGCCAATATATAAAAGTCAGTAGTGTTTCCATTCAACAATAGCAAATTATCTGAAAAAGAAATAAGGAAAGTAATCCCATTTATAAAAGCTATGGTTTTTAAAAAACAAAGTGAAATAAAATAATTTAATCAAGGAGATGAATGAGCTCTACAGTGAAAACCATAAAACACTGGTGAAAATTGAAAAGACAGAAAAACATGGCAAGATATCTCATATTCATGAACTAGAAGAATTAATATTGTTAAAATATTCATTCTACCCAAAGCAATCTACAAATTCAATGCAATCCTCATCAAAATTCCATAATTTTCTTTACAGAAAAAGAAAAAAAATAATCCTAACCTGTCTTAAATAATAAAATTTCAAATAGTCAAAGAGCAGAAAGAACAAAACTGGAACAATCCTAGTACCTGACTTCAAAATATACTACAGTGCTAAACTGACCAAAATAGCATGGTACGGGCACAAAAACAGTGAAGAGAGCAATGGAGCTCAGAACACATACTGGGGAAAGGACAGTCCTTTAATAAATGGTGCTGAGAAAACTGGATCTCCACATGTAGAACCATGAATATTCATTGTTTCTTCATTGAGAACATTCTCAACTTCTACAAAATCAACCTTTTTTAAATTTCACAGATGAATAAGATCGTGTGGTATTTGTCTTTTTGTGCCAGACTTCTCTCTTATCATATACAAAAATCAACTAAAAACTATAAAATTACTTGAAGAAAACATAGGGAAATGCTACATGACCTTGGTCTGGGCAAAGGTTTTTTAGACAATTCCTCAAAAGCAGGAGAAACAAAAGCAAAAATAAGCAAACTGGATAATATCAAACTAAAAAATTTCTATAGCAAAGAAAACAATCAACAAAGTGAAGAAAAACTACAGAATAGAAGAAATTGCTTGCAAATTATACAGCTAACAAAGCATTACTATGTAGTATCTATAAGGAACTAAAAGAACTCAATAGCAAAAATCCTTCATATAATCTGATTTTAAAAATGGGCAAAAGACCTGAACAGACATTTTTCTAAAGAATACAGAGGTCTACAAAAAAATTCTCAACACCACTAAATCACTAAACATCAGAAAAAAATGCAAATTAAAACCACAATGAGAAACTATTTCACCCAAGTTAGAATAACTATTATCCAAAAAAAAAAAAAGAAATTCTGGTGAGGCTATGGAGAAAGGAGAACTCTCATATACTGTGAGTGGGTCTATAAATTAGTAGTCGTTATGGAAAATAGTATGGAAGTTTCTCAAAAATTAAAAATAGAATTAACATGTGACCCAGCAATCCCAATACTAGGGGTGTGTGTGTGTGTGTGTGTGTGTGTGTGTGTGTGTGTGTTTCCAGATATCTGAACTCCCATAAATGGAGAAAGAAAATGTGATATGTATAAGTAATGGAATACTGTGCATTCATACAAAAGGTATGAAATCCTGTCATTTGTGACAACTTGAATGAACTAAGAATCTTGTGTTAAATGAAATAAGTCAGGCACAAAAAGGCAAACACTACACGTTCCTATTCATCTGTGGAATCCAAACCAGGTTGATTTTGTAGAAGTTGAGTGTTCTCAATGAAGAATGAATATTTAAGGTGATCACATGCTAATTACCTTCATTTAATCATTACATAATGTATATATAAATAGAAACATAATAAATGCCCAATTATTATGTGTCAATAAAAAATATAGAATTCCCAATATTTACTTGGAACATGGCCCCTGAGAATCAAGATTGAATTTTCTCAATCTTGCCTTGCTGTGACAGCAAGGCCACATAAATAAACTCTGCTCAATGGGATGGTGGCAGACAAACACAAAAGGAGTCTGAATCCTGCAATGCCTCCTCAGATTTTCATCGGCGGAAGAATAATCACAAGCACTTAAACTGTGTTTAGATCTTCTATAAATAATCTGAATTAGCATAACTTCCAACATTAGCTGCTTATTTAACTTTTCGGTATGAAAATATGCTACGATTTTAAGTGGAAAAGCCTCAAGTGTCAGTATGATGAAGCCTAGACATCCAAAAAAGCCACATATCACATTCATGCATACCTAGTTCCCTTTGAATTTTTCAGCTGTAAATTTCCCTTATTAACTACAGATTGATAACCACAAAATTGGTTTGTAATGAGATTTGCTAAAAGCTATAGTTTGAAAAAAATGTTGACACACTTTCTCAGAGCTACTTAGGACTTAAAAAACAAAAACATAGGAAACTTGCATACCTTCAGGTTCATACTTCAGCTTTAATTCATCTAGCTTAGCTCTCAGTTTCATATTTTCACTTTCTGCAAGCTGAAGTCATCTTTCATTTGCAAAAAGTTTTCGCTTGATATCCAGGGCCCGATGGCTCTCAAACAATGCTTTCCTCCGCTGTATGGACAATCCACTTTTGCTGCTTTCATTTTCTTTGCTACAGTAACAGAAAAGAAGAACCAAGGAACGTTAATATATAATTTTGTGAATAACTTAGTGGGATGAATCTTTAATTTTATATTTGAACACTTGGTTAAAAATATATTTCTTTGGGATTTCTAGTAACAAAGAAACAACAAATAATTAAAGTTTAACAATAGCATCCCCCGCTGCCAAAATTCATGCATTATTCCAAGGTGATTCATGCATAAATTCCTTTTAAGTTATGAGATACTTATTCTTGAAAAATTTGGATTATAAGAATATTTTCTACATGAAAGTCCTTTTTACTTACCAATCTAAAAAGCTAAACACAAATTATTTACTGAAAGTATTCTTCAGTAATTAGTAATTATTAAATCTTGCATAAAACTCATGTATTACACAAAGACATGTTATTGACTTTCTTTTCTGTGGAAATTTCTTTTAGCAATTTGAACTTAAAAATTTGTTATTATATGAATACTATCTATTAAAATAAATAAAAAGTCTTTATCTTCCATCTGCCAACCCAGACACCTACTTTAAGTTCTCAAGCTTTAGCTGAAGTAAATCTGTATAATAGGTGTTATCTTCCAGAGCACCAGAGTTGCCTGAAGGTTTTGAATCCATACTTTCATATAAATTCTAAAGAAAGCAAAAATTCTTATTACTTACATAACAAATTAGGTTACTGTATGCTTATTAACAGTGGCAGCAGCCACATGTTAATCTCTCATCCTTTGACAAATACTCTTCAAAGATCTACCCACTTACCTGAGTGCAGTAGGTACAAGAACCACCAGTCCTTCTAAGAAAAGTGGCTCAAGGTACTACTGGCAAGTAAATCAAGAGCTAGATTGTGAATCCAGATCTAACTCACACTCATATCTCTGACTCCAACTATACCTGTCTTAGGATTTCACTCTCCTGGCTTTTAGAATGAGAGAAGCAAATGCTTTTGGGGTTGAATTCTGGTATGACAAAGCTATACAATGGAAAAATAGGAAAAAGAGAGGAGATTCTTGAGGTTATTTTTGGTATCCACGCTTTAAATATTCTGATTCACTCTTTGAATATTTTCTTTACTGGAAAAAAAAAAAAAAGCAGATGTTTAAAAACTTGCAAAGAATTTCAGAGATTGCACATTTAAAAATCCTCCTAATTTAAGGTCACAATTTTCAAAGTATAGCACAAAGCCCCAGGGATAGACTACATATACCTGCCAAGTGACACACTGCAAATTTAGCTAAAATTATAATACTTTTAATAGTTTTTAGAAGAAACAGAGATAAAGTCATATAAACAATTTTTTCTTCAAAAATGTCAAAATAAAGAAAGAGAAACTGTTCCAGATTAAGGAAGACTGAAGAGACTTCATGGTAAAACATGCAACCTTGGATTAGGCCCTAGAATTGAAAACACTAGGTTTTTTTTTTTTTCTTTTAAAATTTGCTTAGCGTATGTTTTCATCAGCTTTTTTTTTTTTTTTTTTTTTTATCTCTGTGACCAAAAGATCTAACAAGAACAATGTAAGGAGAAGTTTACTTGGGGTTCATGGTTTCAGGTCTCAATCCACAGATGGCCAACTCTATTGCTCTGGGCCCAAGGTGAGGTAGAATATCATAGTGAAAGGGTGTGGGGGAGGAAAGTAGCTTAGAAAATGGTAATCAGGAAGCAGAGAGAGAGAGAGCTCTCTGCTCACCAGGGACAAAATTCCAGTCGCCTCTCCAGTAACTTAACTCCTCTAGTCACACTCTACCTGCCTAAAGTTACTACTCAGTTAATCCATATAAGTGGATCAATCCACGGATCAGGTTAAAGCTCTCATAATCCAAACATTTCCCCTCTAAAAATTCTTGCACTAACACAAGAGCTTTTGAAGGACATCTCATATCTAAACCATAACAGGGTATCAATGATAACTGGCAAAATGTAAAAAGTAGCTTGGTTAATAGCATGGTTCAATGCATATCAATGTTAATTTGTAATTTTGACCATTTGCTTATATCTCCAATAACATCATGGTGCTTAGGGGTAAAAGGACATCTGGTTTGGAACTCACTCTCAAAGTTTAAGAAAAAACATATAAAAACAGAAAAAGTTATGAATCAAGCGTACAAATAAGAAATAGGGAGCTCTGAGTCAAAGGCATGTAGGAGTACTTTCACTTTCCTGGAAGGTTGCACTAATTGCAAAATAAAATAAATTTATTAGAATTTATTAAAGACATCCATAAATTCCAGTGGATATACAATGTTGAATTGACAAAGCTCTAAAAATAATGGAACAGATAGCACTAAAAAATAATTACTGATGACATTCAGGCAAGAAATCTCACTGACATAACACTGAGCAGAAGACAGAAACAAGGGTATATATATTACATGATTCAATTTATATGAAGTTCAACAGAATGTTCACATAATGTTGACACAAAGTTAGGAGGTGGGAGCACTTCATTTAAATGGGGCTTTTCTGGAGTGCTAGGAACATTTTATGTAATCTGATAGTAATTGTAAGAATATACATATACAGATATAAATACGTGTGTGTGTGTGTATACATATAAACATATATATGTTAAAACTCACTGAGTTGTACACTAAAGGTATAGGTACTTACAAACAATAACCAGATAATAACAACAAAAACAGAATAGATTGGTTTGTCTTTGCTTTAGTAAAAGAAGCATGGTCAATAATACTGAAAAGCAGAGACAAGAAAAAAATAATTTAAAGATTGGGTCAATATGTACTGAAACTAAAAGTCAATTATACCATGAGAAACCTATTTAAACTGAAAATTTAAGATATCCAAATAAAAATCCAGCCACATCTTTTCAAGATATTATACGTACCTTAAATTTCTCCAGATTTCTAATTTCACCTAAAAGATGTTTTATTTCACCGTTCTTCTGCTCTAACATGGCAAACAACCGTTCCTGCTGCTCAAATTCAGTTTGTGATCCTTTCATCTGTAGCAATGTAGCAATCTGTAACTAGAATCCCCCCACCACAACAAAATTGAGATATTCTGATAAGCATATTTCTGGAACAATTTGTATTTTGTACTAATATTATTTAGAACTTGTTTTGAAAACTAGTTATTTCTAGTCTAATAATTGGAAAATATACATCAATTAGTTTTGTTGTAGACATAACTTTGGAGTACTTCTACTTTTTAATGATATCTGAAGTCTTTAATATAGTTTTACCTAGTTTGTGATACAAAATTGAACAGCATGACTGTGGTCCAGAGGGTGTCATTTAACTGGTAAGTAAGCCTGGACAAACGTGGCCTGCTATTCACCACCTATACTAACTCCTGTTAAAGCGATTTCTCAAAATTCTCCATTAGCTTTACTTAAGTAGGGAAAATTGTTAAGCAGCTCAGTCACAAACATGATATTCACAATGATAAGAATGGGAAGTACCATATGAGTATTTTTCTACACTTTAACCCCAAGACAGTTCTGAGAGGCAAGTTCTATCACCTCTACTTTGTAAATGAGGTATGCCTTTTAGATGCTCTCAGAATATATGTCCCAGGTAACACAAATAGCAAATGACAACTATGCTTCAATCCAGTCCATCTAATTCCAAGTTCAATCAGTGACCTTTCCCATTTCTCTGGTAAAACTGACATCTTAAAAAAAAAAAAATCTAAACTTTCTTCCAAACACCACCTTAGGAACATCAGGCAGAACAGACCATACGTTGGAATTCTAAGGACTGCTATAATCTTGGAATCTTTCTAATTGCCATAAGGTTTTCTGTTACTTCTTATTTGTGTGCAGCAACAACCAACAAAACCCTTAAAATTAAATGCTTTGAGGAGCTGCAAGAAAAGGGAACCCTAAATAGTTCAAATTTCCATCTAAAATAAGCCTTCATGAGAAGTGAGAAATGGCAAAAGCTAGTCTCATTTGATGCGGGAACCCAGAAAGACTCAGAATAAGTGAGAAACAAATACTTTTAAATTCCTTTTCCCTATTCTACAAAGATTTAAACCTCCCTGGCAAGGTTAGTGAATGACCATTAAAATAAACAATTAGTAGTTGCTAAACACACTAATGTTTTTCCAAGATTAACTTTTTGAAAACATAAAAGTATCTTATGATCTACCTGGAATTTCTAATTTTTAAAAAAATCATGCAGTTTTAGAAAAAAATATGAAAGTATACCCCTTGAAGGAAAAGATGGCTTTTGTGACATATTTATCTATATAATGCTAATATGAAGTAGATTTAACAAACATTTAAGAGCGGTAATTCCACCCCTTCATTCTTTGCATCTGTTCTCTATTAAATGCATTTTGCTTCTTTAGTGACTGATACTTGACTTTCATACCGATAAGCTGGCGTTCCATTGCCGCCCTTCGATCTTCTACCTGGAAAACATTATATGTTTAATTGTTCTTGTACTAAATGAAATAACAGTTTACCCAATTCAATTATTAGAATACTTGTAAGTACCTCTGCAAACAAAGAGTTGCCCTTACTATTGGGATCCAAGGCTTGCTGGAGGGCTTGGCCCAACTGCACCTACAGATCTTGATTTGCTACATGAGCTTTCTAAATTCAAAAGAAAACAATTTAGCTAATAGAGATTAAATCAGTATGAAAACAATTTAAAAACTGGAAACAATACTACTGTAATCATAATACCTCTAAGGCACTATAGTATGAAACTGCTTCTTTCTCCCGCTCTTCTTTTTCTTCTTTAAGTCGGTCTACCTGGCGCATTAAGTTAGTACTAAGACGTTCTAGTTGTTCCTGTCTGTACTGTAGTTCATTCACTTCTTCCTTGAGAGCATTCTATTCAACAGAAATCGAAAGACAAAATTCTCTTGAAAATGCTTTCATTTAGCAGCTGCTCAGCTAACTTATCTGTAGTGGTTCACATTCAAATTAAAACTACAAAAACCTGTCAAAGTTGTCAGATACCTATTAAAATTTTAAAAATTACTTAACTTTTCAGCAAGGAACCAAACAAAAGGCTCTAGAGACTGCTCTTTCTGACTGTGAATTCAGGGCTTTAATTTTTAATGACTCATAGTCTGAAATGAAAAATCTATGTTCACACAAATTTCAACTTCCACTGTACTAACATTTTATATTATGACACAAACTAGGATCAGAAAATGTCTATGTCCTTTCAGAGCGTTCATTAATCTAAAGGTACTGTCTGCCTTATTTAATCAGGTCACCTAATACTATTTTATAAATAAAGTAATTCACCTAAACTACATAAAACATTTTTTGGATAGTTACATCAAAGTAGGTCAAAAAAACATTTCTTCCTCCACACTAGCTCATTAGAATTATTATAAAAACACATAAAATGTATGCAAAAGAAAAATTTAAAAATCTAAGAAAACACATGCCATAAAAATTACCTTCACACTTTCCATTTCAGTCAGCTCGACCTGAAGAGCCAGCATCTCTGAAGACATGCTTTAGTGGACTCGCTCAGACATCATTCGTATTTCCTCCGATTTATGAGACAGGAGTTCCTTCTGGTGGTCTACTTTGTGCTTTAGCTGCTTTTCACTAAGCCTAGCTTCATCTAACTCTCCTTTCAGTTTTTCTATCTAAAGTATAAAAAAAAAAAATCACAATTTTATAAATCAAAAGGTATTTTCTTTCTGTAAAACATCACTGAATGATCCAAACTTGTACAAAAGTCTACTAGAGCTTCCAAGAAAACTCCAATAGTGACCCACCTTGTTTTATAAACAGTCCATTCTAGCCATCCAAGTGGTTTGGATGCATTAAAGCTACCAGAAGCACTGTGTAGCTGTGTAAACGATGCTGTGACAAGCCATGCCAAAGCAGAAGCCTGATTGGAAGGCTACCACAACAGTCTAGGGGAGAGGGGATGGTGGGGACTAGAGCCACAGTAGCCTACATCAAGGTTCTGTTGGCCAAATCCCCACAACAGGCTGATGAATTCAACATGATTAGTAAGAGAAAGATATTGGGGGGAAAAAAAAGCCAAACTTTTGGCAAAAGTGATTTAAGAACATCAGTAAGACTGAAAATTTTGTATTGATTTACTCTTTGCTCTACCACCTAAGCCATCTCTACAGTTGGTCCTTACTTCAGGCCCTGAAAAAATATCCCCTATACTGCTACATTTGTTTATGTAATGAAAGCTACATGAAAAAAAAAAAAAAAAAAAAAACACCAGGAGAAATGAAAATGCATCATTACCAGTCGTTACTGTCTAAAACCAGACTAGTTTCAGACAAGCTAGACTATTTGTCAGTAATGTGCAGGCTGACGATGTATTTCACAAAAGCATTATTTGTTTGTTTTACCGTCTATTAGGAAAAAACAAACCAACTCAAATATGTGATTTAATTACTAAAAAATAGAAAAACAGCGCTAATTCAGTAAAGAATTAAGGCAGCAGTATAGGTTGTACACAGACATGGAAAAAAATCTTAGAAGATGCTACATAAAAAAAAAATCTAAAAATTGAAAAAGACTTCTGAGAAGACAATAAAAAAGTCAAGCAAGTTTTGAAAGAAAGGGTTTGTAAAAGTCTGGATTCCACACCAAGAGGAGCCATGGTGAAGTTCTGGATTCCTAAGTAGCAATCTGAAGGCTGAATGGGTGGGGGTGCTAGAAAGGAATGGGCATTCATGAACAGCTGTTGTCTATTTTGTGTTTATGTATGAAGTGGAACTAGTATGTAATGTGTCATCAGATTATGTACACACTCAGTGACACAGAATTTGGTGTGAGGAAGACTTGCTTCAATTCACAACTGACAATTTCTAGCTCTCACATTGTCCAATTTGCTTAATCTACCTAAACATTGGCTTTCTCATCAGTAATATGGAGATAACAATAGGATTTCCCTTAAAAATATATTTTGAGAACTGGATCATGTTTTTCCTCAAAAAATAAATTATAAGGTATCAATACTAATATATAGTAATTTATAAGGAACTACTGATTTGTTCTACAGAATTACAAAGCACACCACTAGCTGCAGTAAAGGCTAAGGGACCACTCTTTCTGAAAGGAGACTGCTTGACTATGACCAAGGATGCCTCAGTAGTTACTAAATAAATGAATCATAAAAAAAATTGCTGTTATCAAAATTGGAAAATTATATGTAATTAGAAGGCTATATTGATACAAGTCTCACTTTTATAAGTCATTTTATAAGTTTTTGTTTCTCAGTGTTTCTACTCTCAACATTAAAATGATAGAAAACTCATCTATGCTATTTTCACAGTGGTACTTGAGAAAAATCTTTATCACCTTATATTAACAGATGGTTGCATCAACACGGGGCATTTTTGCTCTGAAAACATACATATATTCAAACCTTGTTTTTTAGTTCATTCACTTCCTGTCCATGGCTTCTGCTTAGCTACTCTTCTAATTGTTCTAGCTGCATTTTTGTTGTTGCTTAATAGCTTCACATTCACAGCTCAAACTTCCTAACATGCGACTCTTGAGCTCAACTTCTCTCTGAAGAGTATATTTTTCTTGTTCATAATTCTGAAAATAGATTCAATTACAATTCAATTACATAAAAATCACTTAAAGCTATTACATAGAATCAGTTCTCACCTTCAACTGGCTTATTCCTGTTTCATACATTTGCTGCTTTCTGAGGTACAACCACATGTTAAATCTGGAATAACTTTGGAGCTCATCAGTTTTAGTGAATCCCTAAGGTATATTCTGAAAGTACAGTAATGTCAAAAACACTCAGGCTGAAGTTAGTACAGGCATCAACTCTAGAAAAGATGCAAGGTTACCACTTTCCAATCTGGGGCTCTGATGCCCTAGTAACCTGCAATGCAAAACGTAACTGGGGAGGCATTCTCTGGATTCCAAAATCTGAATAAAACTTTGTATGATGAGTACCATCAGGCTACGTTAAAATGTCCCTGCTTTTGGCTGGAATATCAACTGTCACAGCAGCATGTCTTATCTCATGCTGACCAAAAACTAGGCATTTGTTTGACGATAAGGAAAATAAGCTACTTATAATTTAATACAGTTTGATAGCACAACCTTCAAATCTGGAGTCCATCTGAGAGAGAACATGAAAAAGTAAAGGGACTTTTGGTAACAAAAGACCAGAAACAAGGTCTTAGGCATTCAACCTTCCATCTATTCCACACATACTTACTAAGAACCCAGCAAATATGCCAGGTAACAGAGAAATTCAAATAAATATAAAAAATGATGCCTGACTTCAAGGAGGATCAATGTCTAGAGGAACAATAAACACACAATTCAGCAATTACATTAAGTCACAGTAACTGGTAAGTGCTAGCTCAGAATACACTTCCTGAAGGAAGTAATGTCTATATTGGTTTTTAAAGTATTAGGACACATGCTTACATACTACATTCTGATGCAGAGAACATCATAAAGTGAATAACTGTTTAACTAGTCAGATCATTCAGGTGTCTGAGCTCCACACACAAATCAGATATCATTTGCATTTTATATGCAGGGGTTGTTCCAAGACCCTGGGTGGATAGCTGAAACCACAAGTTGAACCAAACTCCATATATACATATGTACACACATATCTTGATCAGTTTTAATTTTAAATTAGGCAAGTTAGAGATTGGTAACATAACTAATAACAATTTAATAATATACTGTAATAAAAGTATGTGAATATGATCTCTCTCAAAATATCTCATTGTACTATGCCTAGGTGAGGAGAGGAAGTGAGGTGGAGCAGGTGGGATAAAGTAGGATGGCACCAGATTTCCTCACACTATTCAGAATGGCATGCAATTTAAAATTTATTATTTACCTATGACACTTTCTATGTAATATTTTTAGACTACAGTTGTCCAGAGGTAATTCACACTAAGAAAAGTGAAACTAGAAATAAGGAGGGGGCCTACTGTATGGTAAAGTCCATGATAGAGATATGGTAATTGCTTCACTACCCTGTAGAAGGCATTGACAGAGAAGTATTAGCTCAAACCCCTTCATGAAGCTTTAAAATATAAGATAAAATGAAACTAGAAAAAAGACCTAAAACAAGTAACATTATTCCTCCAAAAGCACTTCCATTTTTGATAAGTTATTTCTCCAAATCATTGTATATAACATGGTTTTATTTTCTACTATTAGATTTGTAATTCTTTGCTTTGTTTTATAATTAGGTATTGAGCTCGTGGTCAAGAACAGTACCATATGGGAAAACAAGAGCTGTCATTAGTAACTTTTACCTGCTATATTTATAATTTTCAATTTTAGTTTATACCACTGAGGATTTACTAAATTAAACTGATTTATTCATTCTTTCAATAAATATTTGTGTGCAAAGCACTAGAGAATATAGCAGTGAACAAGACAAAATTCTTAAGGACCTTGCAATCCTGGAGATAATTAGTACTGCAAAGAATTAAGAGTGAGTGATGCTACCAGGTGCAGTGGTGCACACCTGTAATCCTGGCGGCTCAGGAGGGAGGCAGGAGGATCACAAGTTCAAAGCCAGCCTCAGCAAAGGCAAGGTGCCAGGCAACTCAGTGAGACCCTGTCTCTAAATAAAATACAAAACAGGGCTGGGGGTGTGGCTTAAGTGCCCCTGAGTGCAATCCCTGCTAACTATACCCCCTGAACTCCCCCCACAAAAGAGTGAGTGATGCCGACTTTAGTTAGGGCTGGTCTCTGTGAGGGACATTTAACTGTAATCTGAAGATTGAGGATTCAATCTATGAAGAGTGGGTGAGGAACAACTAAGCAGGAGGAAAGAGCTCATATAAACCCATAAGGCAAGACTAGGATAGCCTGAACAAGGAAAAGCAGTTTCCTGTGTTTGCAAAAGTCCAGCAGAAGTCAAATCACATAGGGATGTATAAACCCTCAGACTGTCTTTTGTAAATACAATTGAAAGCCTTATGCAGATTGAGAAAGGAGATGACATGATCTCTTGTGCTTTTCCATGAGAAAGAAGGATTCTATGGTGAGAAAGAATGATCTGAATAGCAATGATGGAGCAGGCAATCTGGTTAGAAGGCTGGGAGAAAGAAGACAGTGGCCTAGATAGATGTTTTATAAATCATGTCCTAAGAATTTGTGGACTAAATGTGAGACTTCTAGATTTTTGGGTCAAGCAACTGAACATCATTCAATTTACTAAATAAATAAGCTAAAGACAGAGAATGTTGGATTAGTAGACAGGGAATTAAATATTCTGTTTGTTTATATCAAGTTTGAGATAGTCTTAAGTGGGCAATTGAATACATTAATTAAGAGTTCAAGGGAGGACTATTGCTCCTCCCTTGAACTCTTAATTAATTGTTAATTAAACAGTTTAGGTTGCTAAACTACCATGGGAGCATTTAGATGATCTTCAGAGCTCCAAAATAAGTGAGATCACCTATGTAGAGTGTGGACAAACAAAACTTAGTGATAAATATGGTAGGTAAATTGTGGTAGAAAGAGTAAACATAATTGAAACTCAGAACACACTGCTTTGGAAAGAATATCAGGAATTCATTAACTCATTCACCTTTAATGAAAATGGCATAGATAGGAAATTAGATCTTCAGAAAATAAAATAATTACTGCTAGACAAAATAAACCTTCAATAGCTAAGCACACCCTCATAAACAGAGGAATCCACAGTCTTACCTCAGTCATGGTCATCATTTCATTACGACATTTATCTAATTGATTTTGCAATTCACTTTGGCTCTCCAATAGTTGTAAACCATACTGTGCAGCTTTTAGTCGCTCTTTTTCAACCTCTTTGAGCTTGCTTCGAAGATCTGCAATATCTGCCTCCATGTTCTTTTCCTGTTTTTAGTCTATTATAAATAGAAGAAATACAATTTTTTTGAGCTTAAACAAACAAACAAAAAAACACCCTACAATAAAACCAATAATAAAGGAACCATGTATCCCCAGTGCTACTATCATATAAAAACATAATATTAAGATTTTATTCCTGACTTGTAAGGAGTCAAATTTGCATTCTTGTTCTAAGAGCAAAAATTGTTTTGATATTTTTTTTTACTTGAGACCAAACCAAAAAAGAACAGAAAAAAAAAAAAATACACTTAATTGTGCTCTTAAGAAACTCAACATTAGGAAACTATTCAATTGTTATATGTTAAATGTCCATAATTACTAAGGTAGAATTAATCTCATAATTGTGTTACTGTCAAAATAATCAAAGTAAAAAGAGAGCAGTGACAGAAATCAAGAAACTTTATGGTATGCATGCATGACTGCTACTTAAGAGTATAAAAAGACAGTTTTAAATCAGACTCACAAGATAAAGTAAAGAATATCCTGTCTTATTTTTTATAGTAGTACTACTTTGCTGAATGTATTTGTTTCATTGGAAACTGATTCACAGTATTTTTCTAATTACTCTTAACAGAGTATGTAAAATAAAAACTATGTTCAGAGCAATTTCCAGGCTAAGCCTTACAACTTTATACATAGGATAACTGTACTTTAACTTAACCTCAATTATTGTCCCTTCCTCTTTGGCCCTAGTCCCTTTAAGCCAAACTGAAACTGGACTTTGCTTTCATAGAGCATCAGATGATTCCCTATGTCTTAAGTTTATAGAATCATGCATTTAACAAACATTTACTGAATGCCCCATTAGCTAGGCTTCATTCTGGGCACTTCAGATCATTATGGCGTAAAACTGGCAAAGTTACTCATTCATTAAACTTACATTCCAAGAGGGGAAAATAATAAGTAACAGTGTAATAATTAAATACATTAGAAAATAGAATTGGAAAAAAAAAAAAGCTCAAAAGAGATAGGTGGTGTAAATAGGAGACAAAAGATGGGAAATAGGTTTGCATCATTGTGTGGAAGAATGTTCCAGGCAGATGGGAAACCCTAATATGGAAAAAGAGTCCAAGACATGAACTAGAATTTAGGTCACAGATAATAAAGGAGCCGGCAGATCAGTCCATTATAAAGAGTTTGGCTTCTAGCGTGTGTGAAATGGGAAGTCACTTCAACGTCTGAAGTAGACAATTTGGTAAAATTTAAAAGAATCATTTCACTGCTGTGTTGAATAGTTAGGATGGAACAAAACTGGAAGCAGAGAGACCATCTGAGATAATAATGCCTCATGCTAGGTGGTGGCATAGTAGGTGAGAAATGCCCAGATTCTGCCTATATTTTAAAGGTAAAGCCAACATGATTTTCTTATATATGGAATATAGCAAAATAAAAAATGCCTTTAAAAAGTAAAAATACCTTCAAGGCTCTGCTTGAGCAACTAGCAGAAGGAGTTGCCCTCATTTGAGATATTGATGTAAAGTTTTTTGGGGGCCAGGGGGACCAGGATTTCAAGTTTTGCATGAAAAATGTCAAGCAGGCAGCTGAATGAATATATGTGTAGGAGAGGGGTGTAGGCTAGAGATATAAATTTGGAAGTTATCAGCACAAGTCCTTCAGATTGAGTGTCAACAGAGGATGAACATAACAAAGAGAAGAGGACGAAGCACTGAACCCTACTAGAAGGTGAGGAAAAAGATGTAAAGTATATTCAGGAGTTAACAGTGAGGTAAGGAAGAAATCAAGAGCATGTGCTGTCTTAGAAGCCAATAAACAAAGTGTATTAAGGAGGTAGGAGAGATCATACCAAATGCTGCTGCTAAGTCAAATTGGCCACTGGATTTTGAATTTATGGAGGTCACTGGTGACCCCAAGAGAATTTTGGTGGGAAGATGGGGTAAAAGCCCACTTGAAATGAGTATGATAGAGAATGGTAGGAGATGAAAAAGTGACAGAAAATACAGTTTTGCTTCAAAAAGCAGACAAATAGAATAGTAGCTGGAATGGAAGTAGAGACAAGTTTACTTACTATTTTAAAGATACAAAACAGTATGTGTGTATACCCTAGGATAAATTCAGGACAGAAGATGACATAGGAGATACTGGAGAACTGCCAGAGTGATGTCCTTGACTAGAGGATGAGGTCTAATGTACTGAGAATGTAGCATGGATATCTTCTCTAAAATGAAAACAAAGCATACAATATAGATGTTGATTAACTAGGGACATATAGTAGGGAGTATATTGAAGTAAACCTAGTTGGTTTTTTGTTCGTAGCAGGGTATTGGGGATTGAACCCAGGGCCTGGCCCATGCTAGGCAAGTGCTATACCACTGAGCTACATCCCCAACCCTAGTGTGACCTTTTAAATGCCTCACTTATCACTGAATTAGAAAACAAAGTTCTTAACTGAGAATCAGTAGGTAGGAGATATAGGGTTTTATAACAGGGTAAAATAGATACCATAAACTAACCAGTGCAGACTACTTTAAAATGCAAGACCTTTTCAAAACCTATATACAGTGAAGCTAGCCAGCTAACTGTTGCTTTATTAACAATAACTTATACTTGTTGGGGATTTACCACCTGCTAAAAGAAGTGCTTCAAATACATCATCTCATTTAATGCTCTTCATGAGCCCATGTTAAGCCATTATTATTATCTCCATCTATCAAAATAAAAATGAGGTTAACCTCAAGGCCTCCCATTAAGGAATACACAAGGAAGTAAAAACATTAGTTCTCATTCATTCAAAACATTTGCTGGAATTTTATTACATGTCAGACAATGCACTTAGTGTTGAGGATAAAATAATGATCCAAACACTAGAAAGTATTTTGAATTTTCCAGTCCATTAGTAGAAAGGCATCAAATCAAATAACTAAACTATAATGTTACAAGTGTGATAAGTGCAAAAGGGAGAGCTGTAACTAAGGTGGTATCTAAGCCTATAACAAGAGGGAACTGTTCCCTGATTACGTGACTTTTCAGCTGAGCTCTAATGAGTGAAAAAGAATTAATCTATCAATCTGCAAAGAGTTAACCTATACCCTTTAGCCATGGACGAACTAAAACTAATATGTGCCATACATTTTGCTTGGTGCTCTATGTACATTTTCTTAGCAATGTTCTCAAAGATCTCATAGGGTAGAAGAACTTACATTTTAAACATGCAATCTTAATGTGGCACAGAAAGGTTAAGTAACTTGCTCAGGGTTATCAGTCACTCAGGAGCTAAATGAGATGGGAACCAGAGTCCATCTCCAAAGCCTGGTGCTCTAACCACATTTCTGTCTGGCCTCTCAAAACAGCATACAAGCCATGCGCAGTGGCTCATGCCTATAATCCCAGTGACTCCGGAGGCTGAGTCAGGAGCATCCCGAGTTCAAAGCCAGCCTTAGCAATGGCTAGTCCCTAAGCAGCTCAGTGAGATCCTATCTCTAAATAAAATACAAAACAGGGCTGAGGATGTGGCTTAGTGGTTGAGGGCCCCAGAGTTCTATCTCCGGTACACCGCTCCACCCGCACCCGCACCCCCCCCCCCCAGAAAACAGCATACAAAAAACATTGGAACAAAGGAAGCTCTAGAAATCAAAGCTGCCTAGGCCCTTCCACCTCCATCCCTTACTGGTGGCACAAATTCGGACAAGTAACTTAACGCCTTGTTTCATCATCTTCAATACAAGGAGGGTAATGACCATCTTACAGGCTTATTGAGAACATTAAACATGATAATGGATGGAATACAAATAGGGCAGGGAGACACGCATGATCTGAAAGTTTCGAGCAACGTTTTAAAAAAGTAAACAAAGGACAAAATTCATCTCGACGTTTTACTTGACCCAATGCATCCAAAATATCATTTCAACTCGTAATCATAATAATTGCCAGAGATACAGCTCTTGTGGGATACTACCTTTAAAATCCAGTGTATAATTTACATTTAATTCGGGTTCCCACAGTGGCTAGGGGGCCATCGTACTGGACAACGCACCTCCAGGGGCCAACGCACCTGCTGAGGCCCCCAGCAGCCGCCTGGCCTTCCCTATTTATCCAGAGTTCCCCAGAGAAGCGAGAACGTCCAATCGAAGACTGGGGCCCGACTGGAAGCCAGCTTATAAGAATTTAGGGTTCCGGGATGAAGGCGTTCCGGTCAAAGCCTCCGCCAAGACCCAGGCCCCAGGCTTCCTCAAGCCCTGCTCCCAGCCGCCTACCGTTCGTCTCCACTCTCATTAGTCTTTACCTCTGTCGTCCTCACTCCTTCCCCCAGCTGCTGGCAAGAGCTGAGAGGTCCCGGCGTCCAGATCCGTGATGCTAACCTCAGCCGGCCAGAGAGTTGCCCTCCTATTCATTCACCTACTAGTCCTGTAAGCGCCAGGGCTTTTTGAACACAGTTCCCGCGAGAACTCTCACTACTCACGAAACGTTCCTCTAACAGCGCGAGAAAAGCCAACGCCAGGGAGCGTTCGGCAGAAGCGCCCCGCCCCCCGCAACGACTACGCAAGTGCGAGTGGCGAGCCCTGGGCTGGCGCAGGCGCGGACCTGGCCTCTTGGCGTGTCAGTTTTACCTCAGGTGGTTTTCCAGGCTTTCGTCTAGGTGTCTGCTTAAAATTGCTGTTTGTGGGGCTTGTGGTTGTTTATGTCAGGGCCTTCTGGAGGGACAGTGTCGGTTGGCGGGGATGGGTGGGACTGACCTTGGGGGCCGTTGACAGCGTTGTCCACCCACCAACGGACTGCGCGCGTGCCCTCGGAGGACCTTCCTGCAGAATCTCTTGTGGTTCTAGGACCCGGCGTCTGGGTGGCGATGTGGGTCCACGGTTGCCATGTGGCTTTGTGCCCCACCTTGTAGCGCCTTGGCGCCAAGTTGCACACGGCAAACAGCCCAATAAGGTGCACAGGATACCTGTCACCTTCAGAGGAAAGCAAAGCCCCAGGAAGAAAAAATGGCTGTCTTAAGTGACAGAATCTCATATGAACTAATGAGGTCCGATTCCAGAATCCAAGCTCTTGAGAGCATGCGCGTTTAAATAATCTTATTTTGTTAACCCAGTGTCTATACGTTATTTAAAAATTTAAGCATTCATAAAGAATGGCGTCCAACGTTTAGCGAACACTGCTGAGTCCTAGTAACCGTTATGGGGTCATCTTTTCTTGCCTATTTTAGGACTTGGCTTTTGGCTCCCCTCCCTTCCATCATCAGCTTTTTTTCTTTTCTGTTGGACTGTCCCTCTCCACAGAAAAAAATGTTGAAATAACTACCATTGCAAAGTGAGAATAGTAATAATAATAATAATAATAAATAAAATTTTGTAATAACTGCCATTGCAAAATAACAACAACAACAATTTCCCTGACTCCAATCAGGTACAACCCCATTTGTTTGCTTCTCTTTGTAAAAAAACACCTGAAAAAAAAAATGTTTACAATTACTAACTTCATTTTCTTACATTTTATCCTTGCCTGCTCCAACTTCAGCTGGGGTTCAATTCCAGCCAATATAGTGAAATGACACCTCAAGATCACCAGTGATTTTTTTTTTTTTTTTTTTTTTTGTACTGGGCATTGGACTACTTGTAAGTGCTAAGCATGTGCTCTACCACTGAGCTACACCTCAAATCCACCAGTGATTTGTATCTTGCAATATCAAGTAGTCAATAATTAGTTCTTCCTTCTGCTGAAATTTGTCAAGAGTTGATTGCTTTCAATGAATTTTTGTTTTATGTTTTGGGGTGCCGCACTCTCCTTGATTTTTCCTCTTTTCACTTTCTTTTGGATACTTTTATTCTGACTGAGTAGACCAGATTACCAAAGACTAATCTCAGTTTTAAGATAAGCAACAAAGATAACAGATGCATCTGGGGCCTGAATGAACCAAATGCTCATTCATTTTTAATCAACCCTGTGTTCTTTGATAAATGAAATAAATACCATTTCCCCTGTCATTTAACAAAGATTCCTCAACTCAGAAGTCAGGAAGACACTATTCTAGCCTGGACCAGTAATGAAATGAAATAACTAATCCAAAGGTCTTTCTTAACTTTTTTTTTTTTTTTACCTCCTCCTTTTACAGGAGAAAGTAAACTCAGTATCATCATTTATGTAAAGGATTGAGTGGCCACCATGAGGTAGACATAGTGGAAGGAATTCAGAGATATGATAACTACTTTCTGGGAGATGCTTACAACATAGTGGAGTATTGAGAAATATAAAAGTAACTATAGGGCTGTATATGAATGCCACTTGCGTGGTATAAGCCTTACAGTAAATATTATATGGACAGATATGTTTTGTTTGGTCATTTAAAACTTTGTAGTGTAGGTGACATTTTAAGAAAAGTCTTGAGGGATGGCAGAGCTAAGGAGGAATGAATTCAGGAAGAGGGAACAGCATTATCATAGAAGCTACTCATATAAAAATTGTTAGATAAAATTTGTAGGAGGACATAAATTTGGAGTAGACTCCTGTACAGGGTTTAGTAAACCAAACCAATATGAAAGCACTCTTGCTAAATGTTTAATGAGTAGCTGGCCTTCAGTCAATTTCTACTATTGAGCTTCAGTCTATCCTAAGTAGCTATCTGATTCAATCAGTCAAGTAACCCATTAAGCTATCAATATGCCTTATTTTTGTTTACTATCCGTAAATAACTGTCTGATCATGTTGCTGGAAGGAGGTCTTTGAACTTGTGGTCGTGTAGGCTGCCCAATTTTAGAGTTGTTAAAGCCAATTATGATTTTTAAATTAGTTGCAATTTGTCTAGGAATGGTATAATGAGAGTGCTACCAGTACCACCACTAGACACTAGATGTCACAAGTGAAATGAATTCTAAAGAGTCTCTGCTTTTGTTAACATACTTCGGATTTATAGTTCAAGACGCAGATTCCTATACCCCGATAAGGTCCAGATACCATTCCTTAAATGCCAAAGGCCAGACAAATAAAAACATAACCTTTTATCTGTAATTTTCAGTTTATATAACGAGAGGCCACTTCCTCCACAGATAGAAGGGGACTCTAGATACTGGGAAACAGTAACAAAAAAATCCGGCCTACTTCCCATCCTAACTCCTAATATTATAGCTGTTCAAAATGTAGATAGATGTAGTGCGCTTGTTATATTTCCTTCATTGTGACTGCTTTAGACCATTTAGTTAGCAGAAGTGGTGTAGAAGGAGGTGTTGTATTGCATTGACAAGCTGTGTTTATTTTGACACAAACTTATTTAATAGTTGCTTTAGGTACTACAGATGAAGTCTTCATGCTCAAGGAGCTTAGAGTTTAGAGAAAAGTAATTCCCAAACAATGAATTCTTATTTAGGGGATGAATAGTTTCTTGGTCCTTCACATTGGGTAGAGTTGTAAGCCAGTTTTTGGTGGGATCAAGCAAAAACAAGCTCAGGACTCTGCAACACAGAATCTTAAAATAAGAATTAGATGATTTAATAAAGTTCTGTGATTCATAGGATGGACTTGGAGGTGATGTTCTGAAAGTTACACTGAAGGTTGTGGTCATTGAAGCCTTCAAAACGGCTGAGATGAAGAAGAGAGAAGAGAGGGCTGAGTGCAGGACCTGGGGATTATTCTAATCCATGAAATAGGGAGTGTATAGGATTCAACCAGAGAAACTGAAGAGCCATCTGAGACCAGGAAATTGAATTGTCATAATTCCCACTGTGATAATTAGATATCAAAATGAATAATTGTTCCAGGCAGGCAAATTTGACTGTTTAATAGTAACAGCGGTAATGAAACCCAGTCTCTTTGGGAGCTACAGTGTGTAGCACCATCTTCAGGTCTTTAACAAGCTCTATTTTGCTCTTCATAGATGAAGTCCTCACTCAAAGCAAGTGTGTGCTATCCCAATATGGTCAGCATTTGTTGGTTAACTTCTCAGCATCAATTTCTCTCACTCCTGCCAAAAGCACTGCATTTGTTCTTTGAGTGATTCATCTTTCCTTTCATTTTCAGCCATGCTGGTTCCTTACAATTTATTCTACCATTCAGCTCTGGGATACCCATCACCTTGATTCCTTGATTGTTTAAAAGATGGGTATGTGAACGAATCCAAGCCAATGAGATTTGTCACTGGGACTGCAGAAAAGTGGATTTTTTTATTAATATCCTGTGTTATGGACTGATTTGTACCCCCAAATTCATATGCCAGAGCCCTAATTTCCAATGTGAGTTGAGATAGGGTCTTTAAGGTTAAATAAGGTCATAAGCGTGGGACCCTAAAATACAACTGATGTCCTGTAAGAAGAGGAAGAGACACCAGATATGTCTCTCTGTCTCTATCTGTGTACACACATAGGAAAGGTCACAGGGAGAAGGAAGCTGTCTACAACCCAAGGAGAGGGTCTCACCAAAAACCAACTCTGCTGACACTTGATCTTCCAGTCCCCAGAACAGTGAGAAAATAGGTGTGTTGTTTTAGCCAATCTGTGGTATTTCATTATGATTGCCTGAGCGGACTAACCCAGCTTCCCACATGCTAGGCAGGCCACCTTCTATAGTTAAACTTTGTAGCCTACATATTCTAGCCACCATCTTGGGTCCATGAAGGACAGGTTAGCTTGGGAATAGAATCAAAAGCAAAGCTGACAAATGGAGAGGGAGGAAAGCATCCCTCTCAACCCATCGTTGTCCAGTATGCAACCTCTCAAGATGTTAGGGGTGGGCCTGCAATGTTTATTTTTTTGCTCAAACAGCTTCCATTTTGAGGTTTTTGTTGCCTGAATCACAGGAGTTCTAATCAATACAGGCAATGATACTTGTGTATGAGCTTGAGTGGTCTAAGCATCAGAAGTTCCTTTTCTATGTTCATGAATTCATGAGATTAACATAATACTGAAAGTTGCTTACTTCCAGAGGTAGGATGGCTTCTTTGAGAAAAACGCCTTGGTTGAATGAAAAGGAAGGTTTATTCTAAATTAAGGGGTCTGGGGTGAATAGTGGAGGAAAAGAAGGATTCAGGTTGTGTGTAATCACTCTTGGTTCCACTTCAGATTACCCCACAACACATTTAAAATGAATTTTTTTAGAAGATTCTAGCACCTAAACCAGGTAGAATTAAGATTGCATGTTATTATCAGATATGGTTTTTACTTGCCAAAAACAGTATCCACTCTTATTAAAGATGTGTATATAACCACAGAGTCCTAATTTTTGCAACTATTCACAAGATTGTAGTTGTCTCTTATGACCTCCTACTTTCCAGTACCCATTATATATTCCTTTTCTTTTCTGACAGTTTTGCAGCTAATTGGTGCTCCTTATCCATTAGAGTGACCCAAATCTTCACTGCTGAATAAAACATAGTCACTAGTTATGAATTATATTATTCCCCATTCTGTTGGTTTAAATTTATTTAAAGTCATAGGGGGTGGGATAAAACTTCAGGATTAAATCTTACATCTCCCTGAGTACTTGAAACTACCACACTACTTCTCCCCCCCCCATCCTCCCTCCCTTCACCTTCTCCCTCCATTCTCTTCTCTTTCTTTCTCCCTCCCTCTTTCTCTTTGTAAATTTAGTTGAAAGAGATGGTGACTATCTTGATGTTGTAATACTTAATGTATTTCTAGGAAAAGCAACTTGGAATATACATGATACACAGGGAAATTGATGAGTCAGCATCTCTCAATAAGCAGCTAACTGTTCAACAGTTCAGCCCATGCACTGCCTCCTGCTTGTTGCCACTAGGTGACAGTCTTTGCAAATATTTTTTCTGAACAAAACATATTCCTGGCACAGAAATTAAATTCTGTTGGAAGAGGTGGTTTCAGTTAGATTAGCCAAATGCACATATTTTTTTAAATCCTGAGACCTGAAGTTCTTTTTTTTTTTTTTTAAAGAGAGAGTGAGAAAGAGATAGAGAGAATTTTTTAATATTTATTTTTTTAGTTTTCGGCGGACACAACATCTTTGTATGTGGTGCTGAGCATCAAATCCGGGCCGCCCACATGCCAAGTGAGCGCGCTACCGCTACCGTTTGAGCCTCATCCCCAGCCCTTGAAGTTCTTCAAAATCATAGTTACCCCTCATCTGGAATACTCTTTCTCTACTTAATTCACTTTTCTCATTCTTTCCTCTGAAGAGATCTATGACTAATGTTTAAGTCATATGCATATAACACACATTCAAGAGTCAGGATCTGTGTTCCTACTGCAGGCTCTGTTACTTCCTAGCTGTGGTTTTCTTTAACCAACTAGTTGGCCTTTCAGAGCCTCCATTTCCCTATGTACAAAATGGGATAATCAGTGTACCTGATTTAGTATGTGTGAAGCTTAAATGAGCTAACACTCTTAAGTGTTAGCATAGTGTCAGCAAATATTAGTTGTTATTTTTGAGAGCATTGTCTTGACTCAAATGTCTTTTCTGTTGGGACCCTTTTCTGAATTCCTAGCCTAGGGCTTGTCTTCTACATAGAATTCATAGCACTCTGTGCTTATCTTTCAAAACACTTATGATAATTTGAGTAGTTTATGTCTGCCTCCTCCACTAAACTGGAAGCTCTTGGAGGATGCTCACCTCACTACAGTTTCTCCCAGCAAGTGCCACATTGTCCAGGACATCCCAGTGATTGAGTCTGATGAGTGAATAAAAAATACATATTCAAAGCACTAATATTAAATGCAATTTATTGATATAAATAATGAATCTATAAACCTTTGTATCTCCTTGAGAGATTAAAGTAACTTGTAAAAAATTATGATTATTTATCCTTAGTGAAAAATGCTGAACATTTGTTAAAAATCAGTATTCATGAAAAAAATCTCCCTGGGAGTATATATTAAATAAGTGTTCGGATTATTTGATATCCTCTGCAATTTCAATTGCTTATCTACCTATGACATTATAGGTGTTCTTCATTTGAACCAATATTTCCTCACTGAGAATTCACCCCTTAGTGTTATGATTCTAATTCAAACCTTTTTTTTTCCAGTGCTAGGGAACAAGCTTGGGCTTTGCAGATGCTAGTCAAGTGCTAGGTCCCTATCAAGCATTTAAAATGAAATAGTGATTTTAGAATGCAAAATAGCTGTTTTGGAGATGTCTACAAAGCAAAGAAACCTTGGCAGAAGTAAATGTTCATTGTGTCTAATACAGAGCTTTATATAATAAGTTCTCTTAAAAGGAGAACTATGCTTGATGAATTTAAAGTTTTACAACTTGTACTTTTCTAATATTTCCTCAGGTCCTGGGCAGGTTTATTTATATCCTGGTAAAAACAATGTGGTACATGACCTATTCATTTTCACACATAGAAAATATTTGAGTGTATGATTTCATTAATCTTTAAAATCCCTTAGCTATGAAATGAGCAACTAAAAAGGCCCAAAAGCACAGTCGTGAGAAATGCTAGAGAAATGTTAGTTGTTTTCTAAAATATAATTTAATGTTTCCAAAGTATTCTCAAAATATAAGAAAAGGTAAAAGTGCTTTGTGGGCTTGAGATAGCCCAAACAGTCAAATCTTTGTTTTGTTTCTTTTTTTTTTTTTTTTTTTCTTGTGGTGCTGGGGATTGACCCAGAACCTTGTGCATGCAAGGCAAGCACTCTATACCAACTGAGCTATATCCCCAGCACCTCAAATCTTTGTGTCTTCCTACCAGGGTGATGAGACTTCAGGCAGTTCTAAAATAGCTGTCTCCTTTCTTTGTACTAATGGTTGTACTTAACGGTCCACCACCTGGCAGACTGCCAGATCTGTGGCTTTATCACAAATGCATCCCATCAGCTTGCCCATAACATGCTACATGATGCTGGCAGCACTTGGCCACTTTGATAAATTGGTCAGTCTGGTGAAATACTTTTCTGAAATGAAGTCCTGGAACTCATCAGGTGTCTTCTCTGACAGTCATGTCTTCTGCTTTCAGATTACCCAAGCAGCTGGGCCAAAGCCCACATCCTCCCACCCACAAAGCATGCTTCCTTGGAAATTCAGATCTTTGCAGTTTTGGCACTAAAGTAATTCTCTTTCATTGTGTGTTAGATCAGGGCTGAATAATCTCTTGGGGTTGAGTAACTTTTTAAATGTTAGAGGACAAACAGTTCCAGGGGTCAGTGTGCATTTAGCAAAGGTCAGAGTTCCTTATAACTACATTTATGTCATGAAAAAGAACATGGAGCTGAACATTCCCACTGCTTGGGATCAGTCAAGAAAATCAACTCAGATGTTCATAATTAGTGTTTCTTTCATGTTGTCTCATTATGTCCAGCATTCCAGGATGTAAGTTGGCTGAGTTGGATAAGTCACTTGCCCAAATACAGACCCAGCATAACCAAGTTAGAGTTTACATAAATCTGATCAAATGAATGACTTTTCTCATAAATAGTGGTCCATTAGGCTAATGGGAAATTTGGAAATATGTGTCTACAATTGAAATGATTACAAGTTAGGAGGCAAGGACTCACACAAATTATTTATCTTTCATTTGCAGAGGTCAGTAGAATTGCAGGGATCTCCCTGGGCTAACTTCAGGATGGTGGCAGGGCTGTGCTACCTTCTGGAGGCTCCAGGGGAAAACTGTCTTCTTTCATTTTCCAAATTCTAGGTCACCCACATTCCTTGGCTGGTGATGACTGCTTCCATCTTAAAAGCCAGAAATCCTGAATGGATACTTTCTCATAACATATCACACAAGTTGCTTCATCTTTCTCTTCCACCCTAAGAACCCTCATAATCCCACTGTCTCCAGGTAAATTCCAGGAGTATCTCCTGACCCTAATGTGAACTGATTAGTAACATTAATTCCATGACTAATTTATTATCACTTTATCATTCATCCTAGGATATTCATAGAATTTAGAGATTAGTGTGTGCACAACTTTGTGGTCTATTATCAGCTAGCCACACTGCTTTTGTCACAGAAATTTGTAACCATTTATGCATATGCATTGAAAATATAATAAGGCATCACCCAAAAGTCACAAGCATGTGAAGTTGGGATTTGTTGTGCTTTTATAATGTGCATATATGATACTCATAGAACACTGAGTGATTTATAATTCTATATGTATTATACCATGATTTAATTATTATGTGTATCAGAAATCCACTAACATTGTCTTGTGAACATACATCATTCATTTGATATTCTGGTTTGTGACTTTTTAGCACCATGTATAACACAGAGCTAACCTTAGAGCTGTCATGTTATGCACTAAATAATAATCAGCTTATCCTAAGGTTGCAGCTCAGAGATGTGCAGAACACATGTGTACTTGTTCAGGTATCTGTGTTCCAGGCAAGTGCCTTGGGACCCCAGAACCCTGATATTTTTCTTGAAGCTGAGTAGCATAGTACCATTGTATGTAGCATCTGCTGACACTAAAGCTGCTATTCCAGGAGTAGGCGAAACTGGCAGTTGATTCAGGAGATGCAGAGATGGAGTGCAGTTGACTCAATACAACCTTGAGAGGGAACCTGCAAACAGATAGGAGTAGTGGATGAGATAAGGGGCAGGAGAAAAATTTCTTATGGGTCTGAGATGGAGTGATTGATGTGAACTAATAATTGAGACCCGCTGAAGACTGATGTTAACAACAGCAATATTGAAGAGGTGCAGGAGGACTCCAGTTCATAGTGGACACAGACTTTGATTGTCACATTGAGACTGGGATGCTGTAGGTGTCATTTAATTTTTCACCCTCTGCTAGAGTAGGGTTGTTCATACAGCTCTGTCTCCATCATGGTTGCCCCAGTCTCTCTCTCAGTCCTGGTGCTTGAGGACAGCACTCAGTGCAGAGTGAGAAAAAATGAATTGCTTTCCTCCTGGGGGAACCCTGGCAGGAAGCACCTGATGAGATGAGACAAAATCCTCTGCTCCAGGGACTCAGTCCAACCAGACAGAACACAGCTGCTGAGTTCTCATCAGAGCACAAAGGGTCCAGCAGCAAGATTAAAGCTCCTTTGAGTGAATGATCCTAACTGAACAGTTGTGGGGGGACAACAAGGCAGTCTTACAGCACCATCTGGTGGTTACAGAACACATAAGGACACTATTGAAATTCAGAAGATAATTAGAAACTAATTTCAAAATTCATACTCCAATAAAATTTTGAAGACATTCACAAATTTCTCAAGACATATAATCTATCCAAACAGAATCAGGAGGACACACACAATTTAAATAGATAAATTTTAAGCAATGAATTAGAAGATTAGAAGCCATTAAGAGCCTACCAACCAATAAAAGCCCAGAACACATGGATTCTCAACTGAGTTCTACAGGACCTTCAAAGAAGAATTAACACCAATACTCCTCAAGTTATTTTATGAAATCAAAAAGAAGTGAATCCTTTCAAATTCATTCTGTGGGGCTAGTATCACCCTGATACCAATACCAAAGACACAACAAGAAAATACCAATATTTCTGATGAATATAGATGCAAAAATTCTCAATAAACTTCTGGCAAACCACATAGTAAAACAAATCTAAAAAGACAGTGATCAAGTGGGGTTCATCACAGGGTTGCCATTTTGGTTCAATTCACAGAGACCAATAAATAAATTCAATAAACCTAAAGATAAGGATCATATAATTATTTTAATAGATGTAGAAAAAGTAGGGATAGCAGAAACATACCTCAATATGATATAAACTGTTTATGTTTATATCAGAGACAACATCATTATAAATGGGAAATACTGAAAGAGTTCACCCTAAAAAACTAGAACAGGACAAGGATCACTTTAATTCAGCATATTCTTGAAAAATGTAGCAAAGCAAATTAGACAGATGAAAGAAATTAAAGGGATATGAATATCAAAAAAACAACTCAACCTAACACATTTTCCAAGGTCATGATTCTATATTTAGAGTACCCGAAAAATTCTAAAAGGAAAAATTCTAGAATTAACAAATGAATTCAGCAAAGTAGTAGGATATAAAATCAACACCCGGAATCAAATATGTTCCTATACATCAGTGATGAATCCACTAAAAGAAAAATTAGAAAAACTACCTCATTCATAATAGCCTCAATATATATATATATATATATATATATATATATATATATATATATGTATGTATATATATCTGGGGATCAATCTAAAGAAAGAGGTGAAAGACCTCTATAATGAAAACACTAAAGAAACTGAAGACAACCTTAGAAGATGGAAAAATCTTCCACAGGCATAATTAAATATTATCAAAATGGCCATACTATCAAAAGTGTTATACATATTTTGTGCAATTCCCATGAAAATTCCAATGACATTATGCATAAGACTACAAAGAGCAATCATGAAATTCATTTGGAACAACAGGAGACCAAGAATAGCCAAAGCAATCCTAAGCAAGAGGAGTGAAGCAGGAGGCAACACAATACCAGACCTTAAACTATACTACAGAGCCATAGTAACAAAAATGGCATAGGGGCTTTGGATGTAGCTTAGTTGGTAGAGTGCTTGCCTTGCATGCACAAGGCCATGTATTCAATCCCAGGACCATCAAACAAAACAAAATAAAACAAAAAAAAAAAATGGCATGATATTGGCACCAAAACAGAAATGTAAACTCATGGTACAAAATAGAAGACACAGAGACAAACCCACATAAATACAATTATTTCATACTAGACAAATCTCCAAAAATATTCATTGGAGAAAAGATAGCCTCTTCAACAAATGGTGTTGAGCAAAGTAGAAATCTTTATGTAACAAAGTGAAATTAAACCTCCATCTCTAATCCTGCAAAAAACTCAACTCAAAGTGGATAAAAGACTTAGGCACTAGAACCGAGACCGTGCACCTAATAGAAGAAAAAGTAGACCCAAGTCTTCATCATGTCAGCTAATACCTGACTTCCTTAACAATACTCCTAAATCACAAGAAATAGAGTTAAGAATCAATGAATGGGATGGATTCAAACTAAAAAATATTTTTTTTTTTTTGCAGCAAAGGAAACAATGAATAATGTGAAGAGAGAGCCAAAAGGGCCAAAAGAATAGGAGAAAACCTTTACCAGGTTTATATATCTCCAGGATATATAAAGAACTAAAAAAAAAGTAACACCACCACCACCACCACCAACAACAACAACAACAAATAAATCAATAAATGGAATGAGCAGACACTTCACAGAAGAAGAAATTTAATTGATAAACAAATATATGAAAAATATTCAACATCTCTAGCAATTAGAGAAATGCAAATCAAAATTACTCTGAGATTTCATCTCACTCCAGTCAGAATAGCAATTATCAAGATTTCAGTGAACAGTAAGTACTGGCAAGGAAGTGGGGAAAAGGTGTGCTGATTTATTGTTGGTGGGACAGCAAAATGGTGAAGCCACTTTAGAAATCAGTATGGAGATTCCTTAGAAAATTTGAAATGGAGACACAGTTTGATTAATCTATCCCCCTCCTCTGTCAATACACAAACAACTTAAAATCAGCATACTACAGTGGTGCAGCCATCTCGATGTTTATAGCAGCTCAATCCACAATAGCTCAACTGTGGAGCCAACCTATATGTCCTTCAATAGATGAATGGATAAAGAAACTGTGGTATATATACATAATGGAATATTACTCAACCTTAAAGAAGAACGAAATTATGGCATTTACAGGTAAATGGATGGAACTAGAGAATATCATGCTAAGCAAAGCAAGCCAATTTAAAAAAAAGGCCAAATGCTTTCTCTGATGAATGAATGCTGATCCATAATATTGTTGGGGAGGGAAGAATGGAGGAACCTTGGATTGGGCAGAGGGAAGGGAGAGAAGTGGAGGGGGAATAGGGTCCCAGAAGATGTTGGACGAATATGGACATTATTACCCTATATACGGGTATAATTGCAAGATGGTATGACTCTACATCATGTAGAAGCAGAGAAATAAAAAGTCATGCTCCATTTGTGTAAAAAATAAAAGTTAAAAAAAAGAATCAATGAAAGGGATGAATTCAAACTAAAAAGCTTCAGCAAAGGAAACAATTACATGAAGAGAGAACCTACAGAATGGGAGAAAATCTTTACCACAGGGACCTCAGATACTGCATTAATCTACAGGATATATAAGGAACTCCAAAAGCAAAAGCAAAACAGAACAAAAAACCTCAAAACCTCAACAACAACAACAACAACAACAACCCAAATAGCCATATCAATAAACAAGCAAAGGATCTATAAAGATACTGCAGTAATTTCTTATGTGATTTTTTGTTAGTTTTGCGATTCATCAGGTTTCTCAATGTATGTGCTATTTTCTGTAGGTCAAAAAGAAACACATACTCTATAAAATTGGCAGATGGTCATTTTGCTAGCTAAGAGTAAGAAAAAACACAATTTTGAATAAAACAGAGGACTAGGGCAACTTAAGTGCAAAATATATGGTCCATAATCTTGAATAGCTAAAACTCCTGCCAAATGGAAGGGAGAGACATGAAACTAGGAAATATATTAGTCAACTCTAGTTAATTTATGAAAAAGGGAAACAAAATACCCAACCTCAAGTAGATATAAAATTGTCCAATTATTATTATTATCAAGGTATTCAATATGACGTAGACTTAGCTATTCTGTCCCACATGCTTGCTAGCATTTATATTAGAATAATTTCAAATTTAACCTGGATATACTTCTGTTATTAAGGTCTGAGAAAGGGATGATCATATTAAGTAATGAAAGCCCCAAAACAAGATGACGAAAATGTTGCCAAAACTTTTAATTTTGTGTAGCACATGGGTCTAGACATAATTAAATAAAAACTCTAAAACAACAAAAAAAGTATTGAATACTAACAATAACAACAAACAGAGCTTGTTAAAAACATAAGCAAAAATACCACACTTTGTGGTAAAAAAGTGAAAGACAATTTTATTATTGCTAAATGTTGGACATTAGCCATCAAATTAACTTTACAACTGTTTTCTTTTTAAAATGAACTGAATAGAGCCATTCTATACTTGGGTGTTTAAGTTGCAATGAAGCACATGGAATATATTAAACTATTATAGGGCAGATAGCTTGTTTTTGTTTATCTGGGTTTTTTTCTGGTTTCAGCATAGAACATTCAAGAAAACCCTTAGTTGTGAGCCACCCAAGGTAGAGGATCATCTGAAGTTAATGTTGTGGAAGAACTGGGAACCCTAATGTAATGGTCCTCTTAATGGAGACACATTTTGGCCATATTTATACCAATTGAAGATGCATAAGCTTGGCAATTCTAGTCTTTTTCAGTGTAATCCTGATTATTCTGAGTAATAACACAAATTCAGTGACTTAAGTCCATAGAAGCTAAATTCTTAGCCTTATATATTTTTCACTGAGTGTGTGGGAAATTACTCTGTAGGTGCTCAGTGTCATTCCCTTCCTAAAGTCAAGAAAAGTTTATCCTTTTGTATAAATCTGGTCAGGATGGCAGAATGAAAGTTGAGGGGGTCAAGGTGAGTGTTGAATCTTAACCATACTCCATGGAAGTATAGAAGGTATCCAGAAATTATATTTCATTGGGCAAAAAAAGACAGCTGTCTTAAGCACACTTCAGGGGACGAAATATTATACTCATCATTGAACAGGACTTGGATATGGGGAAACAGTGATATAATCTCACACATTCCAGGTGAAGAGGCCTTTATCAACATATAACACATCCAACCTGGACAACTTTATGGTGGTTCACCCCATCAGTGTTGCTAACCACCAATAATTGGAAATGACTTCAATTTTCAGAGACCAGATTAAGAATTATTGGTGATTCAGGATACAAATGACCCTGCCTGTTTATTTCACACAACCACCCCAGGCTAGTGGTTCTAATGGGCAGGATATAAAGCTTTTCCAGTGTGCTTTTCTCCCCAGTGTTTGGCATCAGACTCAGAGGGAAAAAAATAACATGCACAAAATCTGTTTTCACAGGTGGTGGGCATGCAGAGTGTTTTAGTAAACTTTTCATTACTGTGACAAAATACATGACATGGCCTGAGGTGAGGTAGAACATCATGGCAGATAGGTGTGGTGTAGAGGAAGGCTGTTCATCTCATGATATGAAGGAAGCAGAAAGATAGAGTGTGTGCATAAAGAGCCAGGATCAAGGCAGAAGTGAATTACTTCCTCCTGCCACACCTCATCTCTCCCTGTTACCACTTAGTAGTCTCCTCAAATTATCAATCCAAAATTGGGTGTCATCCATTTTTATAATATAATTATAAAATTGATATAAATTCACCCTGAGAATTCCTACATTGTCTGACATGTGAACATTTGAGAAGACACTCCTATTGCCTCATTCAGGACAGTTCCTGCTTAGAGCTCAGTATGCTTTTATGTTCTTCAAGCATCTCAGAGGGAGTCTTCAGTGTAAATGAAGCTAGACCCATACTGTGTTTTTTCTTCATAAATCTTAGGAAAGACAAACTGATGAATAGTCACTGAGAGTAGATCAGCAATTACCTGGGAAGTGTTCTGAACAGGGATATCAGGAGTATTTTCAAGGGTCAGGAGGAGGCTTGTGGACTGGTAGATGGGTTCACTGATCTGATTGTGGTGTTGTTGTCATAGGTGTATAAATATCTTAAAACTGTAAATGTAAATGGGACTCTTCAAATATAGGTGGTTTGTTGTATATCAATTATTCAACATTAAGATGATTTATGTAAGAAATAGATTGCAAGAAAGTGAACAAGGATTCACAGTGAGAACCTAGGAAAGGATGACAAAACTCTGGAGCTTTGGAAAATAGGAAAATAATGAATGATGAAGACCCAGAAATCCCCAGTTATGTAGGAGAAGAACACAGTTGCATTTGCCTCTCCATCAGTGAAAGTTCAGAGAAAAGGGATAGCAGAATCCTCTTAATCTGTTGAAATTTAAAAAGAGTAGGAATTTCCATTTGCTTGAGATCCTTTTTCCTAGGAACCAGTTGCAACTCCTAGGATACTCCTAGGAACCAGGAGTATCTTCTCTTACAGGTGGTGCCTATGGTTGCTGCTGGTCCACAGTGGCAGCAGCACCAGATGCTGCAGGTCAGGCCTGAGCAGGAGCTACTGGACATTCATCCTCCTGGCAGACAGGGAAGGAGTTCTTTTCTCAGTTCCACAGGGGCCGCTGGCAATGGGAAAGCACTGAGGCTACTGTCATAACCCTGACAGAGATTATCTGTCAGAGATCGTAGACTGAGTTGCCAGACTCAGAGCCAGAGAAGTGATCAGGGACACCTAAGGGGCAGATGTTATCATCACAGACGAGGAGTTTGGTGGCTGTTCCTGGGAGCTATTGGCACCAGTTCACATAAAAGCTACCAATGTTCATGCTGCTTCCAGTGCAGGAGATGGTGGCCCTCTGTCCCATCGTTCTAGCACTGAAGGTGGCTGAGTCAGCACAGATTAAACCTAGATTCTGGAAGCAGGAGATGACAATTGTGAGTATATAGATAGCAGGAAAAAGCAGGTCCCATGTTCTTCCAGGCTCTTTCATTATCCCTTATCTAGACATCTGTGTGGTGAGTAGGGAAGGTAAGAAGAGGGGGCCAAGCCATGGTGCATGTCATCCTTGAGTTCAGTTTAATGTGCCACAAAGCTGAGCAGAGCTTCCCTGAAGTCTCTCCCTTGCCTTGTTCATAATCTCAGAGGGCTTGGCCTATGCATGCATATGAGATTCCTTCTACTTTCTGATGCTACCCTGGACACTCCATTGCCCCCTGTGACTGAGGATGTCAGGGATGTGACAGGAATATGGCTGGATGAGCTCAGGTGAGGTCACAGCTGCGAGCCCTGAGCATAGGCCACAAGGGTGGGCCAGGTATTCATCCCAGTTCTAATCACCCCCAGACCCTCAAGGACAGATCTCCACCACCCCCTGGTGTATAGGACCAGAAACACCATCATGTGACATGGTGATCAGTGTCCCTCACACACAGCCCTGTATACCTACTGCTCTGTCCACTGCTCCCATGTAAGACCAGGCTGGTCACACCCTTCTGTGGCCTCCTTATTACTCAGGGCATTGTTTGTGACTCCTCAGGGGCAACCTTTGCATGGTTTCCTTTATTGCTCATTGGTTAGGACTGATGTAGTTTCTCTTATATAAATTTTCATACATTAGAACCAATGGCATGAAAATGAAAATAAAGTTTGTTGTTTTAATAATATGAGGGACAGAATCCTACCAGCACAGAAATCGGATTCAAGTGTTCCTTGCACTTGGACTGCATATATACTGATTTTAAAAAGAATACTTGACCTTGATTTATCATCTTATTTTTTTCTCACAACATATCAGTTGAATAACATATTTAATACCTGTTATTTATATATTTAATAAAAACAATTTGCTTACTTTTGAAAAAAATCCTCCCCCTTCTATCTTATTCACCGAAATGATCCAGAGAGATATACAAGACATTCTACTGTCTTTGAGGAAATAAGTCCCTTTAATGTCAGAGATTCATTTTGGGGGTTTTAGAATAGATGCTACACATGTACATTTTTGGCCCCAAGATTGTCTAAAGAGCCTTGCCCAGAATAAGACCATGAGATATGAATAAATATTAGAGACAGTGTACAGGAGCCAGGAAAGTGGGTGAGAACCTAATGGGGATATATTTTGAAAATTGAAGTTTCTAGGTCTCAATATATGACACCTTTCTAGGTAATGACAGAGCAATTTAGGTAGGCACTGAGAAGGGAAGTGCCAGGCAGGGAAGTCAGGGGGAGTTTATTCAGGACTCTCAGTAGCTGGTGATGCCAAGTCACAAAAGACCCAGAGTCAGGTTCACTGTATCCCAGCTCCTAGCACACCTGGAGGAGGTGACTAAGACAGCACCTCTGTGACCAAGACCCCTGAGATGGAGAATCTAAGAAGCGACCCTGGGAGTAATTATGCTGGAATTGGAGAAAAGAATGTCACATGGAAGGCATAGCCAAAGGAAAGACATGCTGAACCCTGATATGCTGGGTTTGACCTTCCCCTAAGGGAAGTGGAGAAGAGGCACCAGGATGTGGTGGGAAGGGAGTCAATGTTAGGTTTCTTGATTTGTCTGTACCTTTTTTACATCTTGAAACTGGAGGAGACTTCAGCAGTATTTATTTTCATAGTTTTGCTGTTTTTCCTCTATTGAGTCTAATGAATTTAGATTAATGTCAATGGATGAGAGCTAGTATGGCTTGTTATGGGAGAATACAGCAGTTTATAGAGAAGGTACATCTCAAATAAGGCTTAGAATAAGATTCATCCCAATAATCTTTAAATCTATTAACCAATTATACTATATCTTCCCTCTACCCATCCCCATGTAACCAGTGAACAATGGATTTATAAACTGGATATGGCAGAAGAATGCAAGGTTTCAGGAGCCTATCACCATGAGAGAAGAAGCAGAGAGGTAGCTTGGGAGATGTGCTTGACCAGGTGAGAGCTTCCTTTGGGGTATTATTTTTATTCCTCTAGTCCAAAAAGATCTGTGATGCATCTCAACATCATCTCAAGCAACAAGTAGGGCAGGATGATTCATGGGTTTAACCTGGTAAACTTATCAGGTTTAGAGAACATGAGGCATAATATAATCAGTAGGTGGGTTTCTCCTGGAAATCTAGGAGCTTCTCTAGCGTGCATTATTCTGAAATAAATGACCATCTTATGCATTAAGGGATGGAATACCCTTTGTAAGAAATGAAAGTTGGATTTCTATCCCAATAAATTTGTAAGAAATTTGTAGATCAAATATTTAAAATTGTTTGGCAGAGTATATCAAAACTATTCTCTTCTACAATATCTTTAATGTCTTCTTTTATAATTTCAAACATAACTTTGAATTCTTTTTTTCCATATTTTTAATGGTGCATTATAGTTGTGCACAATAGCGGAATTTGTTGTTCCATATTCATATATGCACACAATATAACAATATACTTTGAGCAATATCATTCCCCAGCATTTCCTCTTTCCCTTTCACCCACCCCACCCTCTCCTGGTTCTATTCTTCTACTGTAGTGATCTCCCTTTGATTCTCATGAGATCCCCTACCTTTGAATTTTTTTTTTTAGTGAAATTTTTGGAGAGAAGAATAAAGATAATTCACATGGAAAGCAGTATTGTCTTCAAGAGGCATGAGCCTTGTCCCCTAACAGCCCTCCCCTGCAGACCCTTGTTCTGTGACATGAATTCAACCTGCCATTCCAAGCCTGTACTTCAGAGCCCACAGCACACACTGCAGGGATCTGTGGAGTCTCTGTGGAGAACATTCACTACAGGCACAGGAGCCAGAGTTTTATCTCAATTTTTTAACCCAGGTTTTCCTCTTTCACACAGGGAGGATGAGTTTTAGTAAGTCAGATTAAGATTGTGGAAAAAAGCTGCATTGGCTGAAGTACATGTACAGGTACACTTACCTGGAAATTTACATTCTGTATTAAATTTTGGAAGCAACCTCTGTTCCTTTGGATCATTTCCTGTGAATTTTAGGTCACTTTCCTTTGGACCTATTTTTGTTCATTTTAGATCATTTTATACTTTTCTAAAAATGTGGTGAGAAGAACATGTAATGTTACCTTGTTTCAATGATACTTATCCTATATTTCACTTTATATAATCCTCTTCTATCTTTATACACATATAATCATAACTATGTGTTGTACCACTATAATACCAAACTTTTCTCTTGGCAACAAAATGCTGATGAACTCAAATCTGAGTGTGTGTGTTTTTTGTTATTTTTTTTTTTTTTGGTGTGTGTGTGTGTATGCCTGTATTTTTTGCCACTCCTATCCATAATTGTGCAACACATGAAAGATTAATAAACAGACTTTCAAGAATACATTTTTTGACAAAATAGGCATTAAAACATTTTAGATCCTTGAACAATAGTGTTATGGCTTTTTCTGGAGAAATTGAAAAAAATTGTACTGGGAACACACTAGTTCAATGCAGAAGAGAGGTGTTAGGAACAAGAGTGAGTCTGTGTCAGGCTGTTTGTGTGTCTCACTTCCCCATTTAAGTGAGAATTATTTCAGTAATTTAGAGAATTAAAAGAAAGAAGAAAATGCTCAACAATGTAGGGCTAAAATTTTTATTGCCACTTCATTGGAACTTAAACTCTATCTCACAAATGGTCAACTAAGTCTATGTGAGAAAGCCCCTCAAAACATTCTGAATGTCAAACATGGGAAGATTTCCTGGTTAAAAATGTTCCATTGTGAGATCCTATATTATTTCCAGGGGGTGTTAGCATTCTCTAGATTTGCCTATCATTCCACTGGGAGAGGACAACCAGCATCAGATTAGGAGTTTATCAAGCATTTCCTCCTGTTAATTTTGACAAGACTTTGGCCTTTGTGGGACTTGTGGCTTAATATATGATCTATCCTGGAAAATTACTCAAGTTCATGTGAGAAGAATGTACCTAGGTTCATGTGGTTAAGGTGGGGTCAAAGATGAGAAAACTGTCATATTAAGTAGAACACTCCTCATACACTGGAGAAGGATCAGCAGTTTCCCAGCTGTCTGATTTGTGTCCCACCTGACTGAATCAATCTTGAGACCCATCCACTGGAGAACAAGTGGGAACTTAAGCTGAATTGTCCACTCACTGGAAAACACATTTTGGCAATCTATAATAGAGTTGAAGGTGCATAATTTTAGAAAATTTAAATTATACCAGACTGGATAATCCATGTTATGTTAAGTAACAAATAACCACAAATCAGTTAATTAAAACCACCAGACTAAATTTATGCTCTCAGGCTTGTCTGCAACAGGTGATGGATAATTATTTCAGAGTGCATGTTTTCATTCCTTTATGAAGACAATAAAAGGCCATTGTTGGGATAATTCTCATTGAGGTGGTAGGATGACAGACAAAGATTACAAGGGTCGATATGGCTACTACTCCTGTTGTTCAGGAGTAGCACAGGCCACTGATTACATTATGGGCCAATGCAGGGTAGTAAAGGAAGACCAACTTCAAGGAGATGCAGAATTCTATCTGCTGGTGAAAATCACCTTGATATTGGGAAACAATGACACAACCTGTGCACTGTCCTGCTGCTGAGCACTGTGTCAGTTTTGAAGTTGACACTTTGATGTCTGCTCACCACATCAATGTTTGCAAATACAAATAATTGGAAACAACTGCAATGCCCACAGTTGAGTTTTAGAATGAATGAGTTCTTTGCATATTCTTATCATTAGAACTCCCCATTGAGTTCACACAGATACTCTCAGGTTGTTCTTTGTAGCAGGACTTAAAGCTGGCTCTCTTCCCTGTAGTTCACAGCAGAGACAAGCCATCCTACAGTGGATAGCTGTTCAAGGGACCTCCCAGTTTAGCCAGTTCCTTCCTCACTCAGGCCACACCCTAATGAGAGTCCCCCTTCTTTTTATTTTGATCAGGCATCTATCCTATACTTCCAGTTTGCATCCAGGGGATGAGTTCTACTACTCTGAATGTCTTGAATGTTCTTTGCAAACATTGGGAGAAGCTCCTGCCCAGGATGGGATGACATGACACTCAGAGCACCTGATATTTCTCCCCAAAATGTATTTTCTGTCATGGGTGCTTCAGTCTTAGCCTGTTTCATGCCACTGGGTAGATAACAAGGGACATTTCTCAGCTGCAGATCTTGGCATTTTTTGCAATCCAGTTAACATATCCAGGAGGTCTTTTTGGAAAATGGAATGTTTGTCACATGGTGGATTACAACTACAGGGAGCCTCAGCTGTTATGCCATGTGCAGGGACAAATTAATTAAAGCCACTCTTTAATTACCCAACCCATTTAAACTCAGAACTGATTTGGAGAGTCTAGAGATAAGACAATCTACAAATGGTTTTCATAGAGAAAGCATCGCTGCAGACCTGGGCACAACTTGGAACTCTAACCTGACCCCACCCATCCCTGCACTGAGTCCCCTTCTGCTTTCAACTGTTGCTGTCCACACACATGGCTGTCCCTATTCTCTCCAGGATGCTGCTCATGTCAGATGGGCTCTGTGAAAGTGCTGAAGATAGAGGAGTACTTCCATATGGAAGAAAAACGTTTCACAGAGAGGGTGTTTTGGGAGCTCCCCTATGGATTCCTCAGGCTTTTGATATAGTAGTGGTCCCCTAATGTAACATGGCAGCTGGCAGATTGCCAATGGGTGGATAACAAGTTGTTTTGAAAACTTTCCAATTGGTCCACCCATCTTCCGTGCTCGTGGACAGCTTGTGCCACACATGAATCTCATACAGGGCGGACTTGTGTGTGCACTGTAGATGATGACCTGACCTTTACTATGATTGGCCCCAGAGGCTTCCTGTTTTAAGATAACTTTCATTTTCTATATAAGCTAGCAGTAACTTGCAATAAAGCACCTCATTTTTGCCACTGCTATCTGTGTGTGTATTTTAAACTCCAACGACGAACCTTGGCTTTTCATTGGTGCCAAAACCCGGGAGGGAGATTCCTCATTCTGAGGAACCCCTCTCTCAAGGTTCACCATCCTTGTTCACCTTTTTGAGTGCTGCTACATTCCACCCAACATCGGCTCTCCAATAGGTGATTCCTTCTGATCGACAATTGGTGAGTTCCCCTCCCCCTCTTTGGGAATCCATCTCCAGATGGCTATATGCAAAGGCCTTGACTGTGAATGTCCAGCAAGTCTCTGGATGCTTAGTTTTGAGGAGAGAATGCAACCCCCACAACTTTCACAGTTATGGTGGACTCTCTAGATGCCCATTTCATGGTTGATGAGCTATAAGGGACAAAAGAATAGGTACTCTCTGACTCTCTTTACCTAAATTTTCCTTCCCCTTTCCTGTAAAAGTCCTGATGTCAGGCGGCCTGTGACTCCTGGCCTTCCAAGGCCCCACCAGCTGGGCTCTTGGGTGATGACTCATTTGCCCTTCTGGCTCTGACTCTCTTTGGTTGACTTCTCCTTTTGGGGATGCCTGTGGGAAACTCAACCAAAATCTGCTCCAGTCCAGGCCATTCACCTCTTCTCTTTCTGTCGAGAGTCATCATGGGAGCCTCTTCTTCCCTCCATGCTGATTCCCCTCTCAAATGCCTCCTGGCTAATCTTAACCTGTTGTCCCTCACCCCTGACATCAAACCCAAACTTTTCATCAAATTCAGTACACAGAATTGGCCATATTACCAATTAGACAACCAAAACCGATGGCCCCAAGAGGGGTTTCTAGATCCTCAAATTCTTTGTGACCTTTTTAACTTCTGTGAGCGCGCAAAAAAGTGGAAGGAGATCCCTTATGTATAGGCCTTTTCCCTCCTTTGCTCCCACCCTGAACTATGCTCCTCCTGTGGTCCTCACCAGGTCCTTTTAGCTTGTAAGCCTTCCCCTCCTGAGCTTTCAGACTCTCCTCTTGATCCTGCAGATGAACTCACACCTTATTGACATCCCCCTTCTGCCCCTGCCAACCCCCCAGGGAATTCTGATAATAACAGCGCTCCCATTGGCTCTTTTAGTCCCCATCTCACTCAGTCCTATTCTGCTGCACCACAAATCATGGCCTTTCTGCGCAAGGTTGCCGGACCTGAGGGCATCATTCGAGTATACACATCCCCTTCTCGATGTCAGACCTTACACAACTGGAAAAGAGGCTAGGATTCTTTTCCACTGATCCTACCGCCTATAGCCTCACTCACCATGAGATATATATCTCATGGTGAGTGAGGCTATATATATATTCTTTTGGTTAACAATCTTCTCCCAGAGGAGAGCGCACTCGAGTTTGGAAACTCACCAGAGCCCATGCGGGTGAGGTCCACAGGGTTGATCAGGCACAACCCCCAGGGCTCCTAGCAGCTCCAGAGCAGGACCCTGGATGGGATGATAATACTGAGATTGGAATTAGAAATATGGACCGCCTTTCCGCTTGCATTATCGCTGGGCTAAAAAAGGCAGCAAGAAAAGCAGTAAGTTTTCAAAAATTACAGGAGATCATTCAAAAACGTGAAGAAACTCCATTGGAGTTCTTAGATAGGCTTACAAAAGCCCTCCAGCAATATACCAATTTGAACCCTGAGACTCCAGATGGGCAACATGTTCTCATGACTTATTTTCTTTCTCAAAGTTACCCCAACATGAGGGCTAAACTTAAGAAATTAGAGCAAGATCCTGCAACTCCTCAGATGAAGATACTAGCTGTAGCCTTTAAGATCTTTCATAACCAAGATGAGGAAATCTAATGACACCACTACAAGGCAGAACAAACTAAATTTCAGATGCTTGCCCAAAACCTACGGGTCAATAATTCACCTCCACACCTGCCAACACAGTCCAGATCTCCCCCGGGTGCCTTTTTTTAAATGCGATAAGGATGGACATTGGGCAAGAGCCTGCCCTGCCCCACGTGCTCCATGGACCCCCTGTCCCAAATGCCAGCAGCTGGGTCACTGGGGCTCCAATTGTCCTAGGGCCTGCATAGGTCCTATGGCCAAAGAGTCCTCCGACCTTTTGGGTATCATGTCCGAGGATTGACGGAGCCTTGAGTCCTTGTCCCCGGCCTTAAAGTTCAACAGGCAAGAACCTAGGGTGCAAATTCAGGAGGATGGGCATAAGATTGATTTCCTCCTCGACTCCAGGGGCTACATTCTCCATGCTGTCTGAGTTTTGGGACAAACAATGCCATCCACTTCTCCTATTGTTGGGGTAGGAAGAAAAATAATTTATCCAAAAAAAAAAACAAAAAAAAAACCCTTATTACTTTGCTCCATAAATGGCTTCCCATTCTAGAAGTCCTTCCTGGTCATGCCCCAATGCCCTGTTCCTCCGCTGGATCAGGACATACTTTCTAGGCTCCACAACACCATCAGTATTCAAGACCCCAGTTATAACATAGCATCACGTCTAACTACCTCCTCCTTTATGGCCCTGTTAGCTGGAAACTTAACCTCCCCCATTGAATCGATAGACAAACAAGGTACTAAACCATCCCTTGAACCCAGTCATGAGCCCATATCAATGAACTTAATTGATCCTCAAATTTAGGACGCGGAAACTCCCTCCACTGTTTCCTCGGTATCCGTACATCTCAAAGATCCTGATAAGTTCCCCAGCCAGGAGCAGTACCCATTATCTACTAAGGGACTCCGGGACTTACAGCCTATGTTCCAAGACCTTCTTTCTAAGGGATACCTCCACCCCACTCACTCTCCATATAACACTCCCATCCTGGCAGTTTGCAAGCCTAATGGCTCCTATTGCCTTGTTCAGGACCTACAATTCATTAATGGAGCTGTGAGACCTATACACCCCCTAGTCCCCAACCCCTACACACTTTTATCCCAAGTCCCTTCAGATGTCACCCACTTTTCTGTCATTGACCTAAAGGATGCTTTCTTTTCCATTCCTTTGGCTCCTGACTCTCAAGACCTCTTTGCCTTCACTTGGACAGATCCAGATACTAGACATTCACTTGGACCATTCTTCCTCAAGGGTTTAGGGACAGCCCTCATCTCTTTGGTCAGATTCTGGTCTCTGATCTGCAGACCTCCCACTCCTATTGCTCCTCATCCACCCTCCTCCAATACGTCGATGACCTCCTTCTCTGTAGTCCTTCTAAAGACCACTCAAAAAATGATAGTGTTGATTTACTTAACTTTTTGGCACAACAAGGATACCGAGCTTCCCCTCACAAAGCTTAACTGGTAGCTATCACAGTCACATATTTGGGTTTTTCTATTTCCCATGGGAAGAAGTTTATCACATTGGACAGAAAGCAGCATATCAGATCCTTGCCCACACCCAAAACCAAAGATGAAATATTTTCCTTTTTGGGATTGGCAGGATACTTTAGGGCATGGATCCTCAACTTCTCCCTACTTGCCAAATCATTATGCAATATGGCAAAAGGCTCCCAAGATGAGCCCCTTCCTTTAACTGTCGGATAGCCCTTCACCATGCTAAGAAAGACCCTTCTCCAGGCACCTGCCTTACACCTCCCCAATCTCTCTCAGCCCTTCTTCCTACAAGTACATGAAAAACAAGGACAAAACTTAGGGGTACTGGGGCAAAACCACAGCCCAACCTTTGCACCCAAGGCATACCTATCAAAACAGCTTGACCCCACTGTTAGGGGTTGGCCCCCATGTCTCAGGGCTTTAGCTACTGCTCACGATCTTCAGAAGGAAGCATACAAACTCACCTTTGGCTCACCATTAACTGTTCTCTTCCCACATCATTTAAAAGACTGCTTAACATACAAGGGATTGCAGTCTCTTCCCCCATTGAGGATTCTATCTCTTTTTGTCTCCTTTCTACAAAACCCCACTATCTCTTTCCAACCCTGTTCCCCCACTCAACTCTGCTTCCCTCATTCCATGTGCCCCTCTAGAGCCTCCTACCCATAAATGCTCTGAAATACTAGAGGCAATCTTGTCCCATCCAGTCACTATTTCTGAAGGGCCCCTTCCCTCATCAGATCTCATCTGGTTTTCCGACGGCAGCTCCTACTTTCATGGGGATGTTAAAGTAGTTGGCTATGCTGTTGTATCCCTCTCTTCCATCATTGAGGCTAATCCTTTGCCACCCAACACAACCAACCAACAGGCAGAACTTATAGCCACCACAAGAGCATGTGAGCTGGCAAAAGGGAAGAAACTTTCCCTATACACTGATTCCAAGTATGTCTTTCATATATTGGTTTCTCATGTGGCTATCTGGAAGGAGAGGGGCCTCCTAACTACTAAAGGGACTATCATTATAACTACTAAAGGGACTGCCATTATAAATGCCAGCCTTATTTCTAACCTGCTGTGGGCTTCCATGCTGCCACTGCAGCTAGGAATAATTCATTGTAAAGCTCATCAGACCGACTGTTCTTCTGCTAAAGCTGATCTTCTAAAGCTGATCAGGCAGCCCAATCAGTGACCCTGCCTGACCCTGCCAGCAGACAGCATCCTCTTCCTTGTTACTCCATTCTTCCTCTGAGGATTGACATCCTGACTCTCACTGTTCCTCTGGGGAACGACCTCCTGACCCTCACCAGCTCTTTAGATTCCTCCATTCACTGTTGCACCCTAGCCCCCAAATCTTATTGACTTTCCTTCAAACTTTTTTCCCTCTTTCCTCCAATGATTGGACCTTTCTGCAACAGGTTACATGCACATGCCAAGTCTGCCAGAGGACCAATACCAACACCCCTTTAAAACCTAGACCCTATCCTTCTCATCAGGCCTGTGGTCACACCCTGAGAGCTGATTGGCAAATTGATTTCACTAATATGCCCAGGGTGAAAAACATCAAATATCTCTTAGTACTGGTGGAGACATTCTCAGGGTGGATAGAGGCATTTCCCACATCCAATAAGCAGGCATCTGCCACAGTCTGGCTGGGCACAAATCACGAGCCACTGAAGCAGGAACAAACTTTATTTTTAAACTGCAAGAAAAAACCTCACACAAGCTCCTGGGGAATTCTCCCGAATGCCACGAGGCTGGTGCAGGAACCCCCAGCCGGAAATATCTCCCCCGGAAATATCTCCTCCTGCACTTCCTCAACCAATGGGAACTCTCGGGGAATCCCCGGAAATCCCCACAAGAACTCCAAAATAGTGCGAGAACTCAAAAGTAGCGGCAGAGGCGGATAGTAATGCCTCGCCTGTCAATCAATAGTGTTGGCAAAGTGCCAGGGGCCATACAGACTCCGCTGTGGCTCTCAGCATCTCCCCCCTTCTGTTTAATTAAACAACAAGCAATGTGGCTTAGGGACCGTGCCTGTTAGGCAGTCCAATTCAACATATGGTCCTTACCCGTAATCGGATGAACTGACCTCTAGGCATCAGCCTCCTGTCTTAGGTTGGTACCACTGCAATTGGATCATACCCGTCACTGACTACCGATCCAGCATACAGCCATACTTGTGGATAGGCCTTTGCACCAGTGGGGGGGTGAGGTTCTTTGCCTCACCTCTGTTGGACCCCAAATTTGGCCTTGGTGCCAGTGGGGGGGTGAGGTTCTTTGCCTCACCTCTGTTGGCCCCCAAATTTTAGACCATCACTAGTAGAAGGGAGGAGGATGCAAAATGCCATGACACTAAGCCAATTGATGGCTCCTTTGAAAAATTGTACCACCAGTGACACCATGAGCGAAAATACTCCAGCACTACCACAATTCGCTGCACCAACAGATAGTTCACAATGCATACAAGTGATACATAGTCCAGACAAGTTCTGCAAGCAGTTCAAAGCAGAGGAATCTGTCAATATGTCCATTTCCTCCCAAAGTAAATCGATTCCTTGATTGAGCATTACTTGTTGAGTTATTATTCATTGATGCATCAGTTTATACAGTTTGTTGTGATAACTATCGAGGAAGCTGTAGTTTGGTTTTATCTTTGTCTTCACCGGCACTGGAATGAAGATAGGAATTCTGGCAATGATGCTAAGAAAAAATTATGTAACATTCCAACAGGCACTAAGAAAACAATTTTTTGAACAATTTACATTATCCTGAACAGAATTAATAAATATAATGAAAAGGAAAGGTGAAAGTAAACAAACAGATCTGTTAACCTCCTTATTTGTTTACATATTAAAACAATTTTCAACAGCTATTTACCCAATTTAAATTAAACCATTAAAATCACGTGAATAAAAAAAATCGGATCCATTTATTCATGAGCGCTCCTCATATATGATATATGGACATACGCACATACAGACATACAACACAAAACAGAAGTGTGCACACATAACATACAACACATAAGACTATAGTAAAGGCCTTGTAGCGTTACCTAGGTGAAATCTCCATTGCAATGTTTAAAAACTCCACAGTCAAAAAATAAAACTGATCAGAAAAACATTAACCTAGGTCTGTATGAGCTCAAAAATAAAATAGAACTTTATGCTGTGGGAAAAGGCAATAATAAAATAAATATTGAAAAGAACATCCTGGTTAATCACTGTCGCAGATGTAAGAATAGCCAAACTGGAGCTCTGGATATCAGCTGTTATCTTTTGAGTCAAATCACCTTTTTTTTTTTTTTTTTTCCGTCCGTAGAATTCGCTTTGGTTAGTTTCTCTGGAATCCAAATCGGCTGTTGTTCTCCCTGTGGAAACACATAAACAGAACCCTGACTCCAGACAGTCACTGGGTCAGGACCTTAGTTAATCTCTCTGGAATCCAAATCGGCTGCTATTCTCCCTGTGGAAACACACAAACAGACCCCCTATTCCAGACAATCACTGGGTCAGGACCTTTCCATTGTCCTGTTAGAATATCCTTCCAAAGCACCTTAGGCTTATGTCCATTTTTTGGACACATATGCCTTTCCACAGCACTAAGTCCTGATGAATCCAAATTTAAAAAGTTTAGAGTAAAAAGGGTTATTTTAAGTTTATCTTTGGGGGATATATACCCCTTTCCAATTCCCTCTTTTTGCTTTAATAAGTACATTTTAATAGTTTGATGAGCTCTTTCAACTATGCCTTGTCCCTGAGGATTGTATGGGATTCCTGTTATATGAGAAATACCAAATGATGAGCAAAATTGTTTAAAAGAGGTAGAAGTATAACCAGGACCATTATCTGTTTTTAACTGTTTTGGAACGCCCACAGTGGCAAAATTTTGTAAGCAATGAGCTATAACATCTTTAGTTTTTTCTCTGACATGAAGGGAGCCCATCAAAAATCCGGAAGAAGTATCAACTGTAACATGCAAATATTTTAATTTTCCAAATTCTGGCAAGTGTGTGACGTCCATCTGCCAAATATGGTTAGGTATCAGTCGTCTAGGATTGACTCCAAGATTAAGTTGTGGTAAAAAGGTCACACAATTTTGACATTGTTTTATTATTTGTCTAGCTTGTTCCTTAGTTATTTTAAAACACTTTTGTAAAGTATTAGCATTGACATGGAACCTTTTATGAAAATTTGTAGCTTCTTCTAGTGTAGAGAAAATATGTATGTCATGTGTAGTTTTATCTGTTAAATCGTTGCCCAAACTAAGGGCTCCAGGCAATCCTGTATGTGCTCTGATATGTCCTGTAAAGAATGGATGTTTTCTGTCCCATATCAGACTTTATATAGTGGAAAACAAAGAGAAAACAGTAGAGGAAGGGGAAATCCTACCAGCATCTTCAAGGGATACTATAGCATTAACTATACTGACTATCGGAAAATAAATTAAATACAGAATCTTTAAACATCACAAAAGCTTGTAAAACTGCATTAAGCTCTACCTTTTGAGCTGATTGTTTGGGTACTAAAAATGTAAATGTTTGATCAGGGGTAACTACTGCTGCTGTACCATTACTTGACCCATCAGTGAATACATTTGGAGCATTCATGATAGGGGTTTTTCTTGTCATTTTTGGAAAAACTACAGGATGCAAAGACCAAAAAAACAACAAAGGATTAGATGGTAAGTGATTATCAAATGAAACATTAGATTTACACATGATTATTGCCCAAGTATTTAACTCATTAGCTAACTCATCAATTTGATCCATAGTATATGGACTAATAATTTTATTGGGAGAAATTCCAAATACTCCCTTTGCTGCTTTTATTCCTTTGAGTATTAATTGTCCTACAGCCTCAGGATACCTAGAAAGAATAGTGTTAGGAGAATAAGATAAATGTATCCATAATAATGGACCTTCTTGCCAAAATACTCCTGTAGGAATATTTTTTGTTGGTATTACAATAAATAATAAAGGCAAACTTATATCAATTCTATCCAAATGCATATTTTCCATATATGTTTCAATAATTTTTAATGCCTTTCTTGCTTCAGGTGTTAATATTCGGGGTGAATTTGGATCTGATGGGCCTTTTAGGATATCAAATAAAATTATATCCTTTTAGGATATCAAATTATCTAGGCATACCAACTCTCCTGTTGGTATGCCTAGATAAGGCCTTATCCAATTTATGTCTCCTAATAACTTTTGAAAGTCGTTAAGTGATTTGAGTTGATCTACTCGTATTTGAATTTTTGGTGGACGGACAATGGTTGAGGATAATAGAACTCCTAAATAATTAATTGGAAAATTTCATTGTACTTTATCTATTGCTATCTCTAGATTATAATTTCTTAACAAATTTGTAAGTGTGGCATAACATTCTAGAAATGTGTTTTTATCTTTGTGTGCTAACAATATATCATCCATATAGTGAAATATTTGTAGGCCAGGATTTTGATTTCTAAGTGGCTGGATTGCTTTGTTAACATAAATTTGACACATAGTTGGGCTGTTAGCCATCCCTTGAGGGAGTACTTTCCATTTATATCTCTGATCAGGACCTTCATGATTCAGTGCAGGGATAGTAAATGCAAAACGTGGACTATCCTCAGGATGACTGGAATTGAAAAATAAACAATCTTTAATGTCTATAGCTAAAACATACCAGGTTTTTGGCAAAGCAGACAATTGAGGAATCCCTGATTGAGCAGGTCCCATAATAACCATCTCATTATTAATGGCTCCTAAATCTTGCAATAATCTCCATTTACCAGATTTCTTTTTAATGACAAAAATGGGAGTATTATAGGGAGATACGGAAGGTTGTATATGTCCCTCCGCTAATTGTTGTTTGACCAGGTCATGGGCTGCTTGTATCTTTTCTTTAGTCAGGGGCCACTGAGGAACCCATACTGGTCTTTCTGATTTCCAAGTAATTTTTATTGCCTCAGTGACCCCTTCTGAAAACCCAGTCCATGTCTATTTATTCCTTGATCTATTTGAATTGGTGCTGCTATACCTTGTTCTCCTAATCTTTTTTCTTTTCTGAAACCTTGTTTAGACCTAATAGTGGGCACATTTGGATTGATGTTATTTGTTAATGTCAAACTTAATTGATCTAAGACATCTCATCCCCATAAATTTATAGGAAGATGATCCAATACATATGGCTGTATAGTTCCTTCACATCCTTCAGGATCCTTCTAATCTAATACCATTGCACTTCTATGGGGATTAGTTGCCACTCCTAGGCCTCGAAGCGTTTGAGTGGCTTGTTGTAACGGCCAATGTTTTGGCCATTCTAGACGAGATATGATGCTAAGGTCTGCACCTGTATCCAGTAGCCCATTAAATTCATGTCCTTGAATATTTAGTTTTAGCATTGGGCGAGAATCTAAATTTAAAGACAGCATAGCCCAATCTACACCTGTGGAGCCTAATCCCCTGGAACCTCTTTCTTTACTACTACTGGAAAATTTATCATATAGGCTAGGTATTATTAATAACTGTGCTATTCTATCTCCTGGTGAAATTACTGATATACCCTTTGGAGGACTAGCTATAATTTTTATTTCACCTTCATAATCGGGATCAATTACCCCGGGACTTATCATAAGTCCTTTTAGAGTAGAAGAACTCCGTCCTAACAATAAGCCTACTGTTCCTTGGGGAAGAGGTCCTTTTACTCCTGTGGGAATGATTTGAACTCCCATCTCTGGAGTTAGTACTGCTCTGGCGGAGGCGCAGATGTCCAACCCTGCACTCCGTCTGGTTCGTCTGATGAGAGATCTGATGGATAATGTGTCCTGGGCACTACCCTGATGCTGTTGCTAGGCTCCTCCATGGTGTTTCTGGGTTCCTCCGGTGCCCCGAACATTTGTGGTAGTGGGCCCCGGAGCATTGGGCCCCCCTGTCCGTTTTTTAGCAATGGAGCCCGATGCCTTTCTCCACGATATTGTGGGTGAACACCTGGTCCTTGTCCATTTTTTGATAATGGAGTACCCTCTATGGTGGTTTGAGAATGGCATTCATTAGCCCAATGTCTCCCTCTACGGCATCGTGGGCAAATACCCGGTATTCTATTCCTTTGATACCTAGCTTTGTTAAACCCTCCTCTTATGGGGCAACTCCTTTTAAAATGTCCTGTTTGTTCACAATTGTAGCATGGTTTTGGCCTGGCATCTAAAGCCTATTGTACTGCTGCCAAGACTTGTCCTTGTTCATTAATGTCTCTACATAATTTAATATATGTGTTTAAATCTTCATGTCTCCATGGTCTAATGACCTCTCTGCAGCAACAATTTGCTTGGTCATAAGCCAGTTGTTTTATAAATGGCATTGCTTGTTCTGTATCCCCAAAAATTCTAGAAGCTGCTTGAATAAGCCTATCTACAAATTCAGCGTAAGGTTCATTAGTTCCTTGTATTACCTTAGATAACTGTCCTTGTAAATCTCCATGCCCCTGTAAAGTTTTCCATGTCCTAACTGCATCTACAGCAATTTGTGCATATACGCCAGGATCATACTCAATTTGATGCCGTTGACCCTCATAAGGGCCTTTTCCTAACAACATATCTAAATTTCTTTGAGGGTAACCAGATGCTGCATTTCACCTAGCTGTCTCCCTGCAAAATTCCTCATTGGCAACCTTCCATAACAAATATTGTCCTCCATTTAGCACAGATTTACACATACTAGCCCAATCTGCTGGCATCATGTCCAAGTTGGTAATGGATTCGGCCATGCTTACAGTGAAGGGTGCTTGAGGACCATAGGTTGTTACAGCCTCCTTTAACTGCTTCACTGTTTTGAAATCTAAAGCATGGTGAACTCGCTGCCCTCCTGCCTGCTCAAGTACAGGGCATGCTAATCTTTGAGGTCCTGTCTCAGGATCCCATCTATCAGCTACCGGGGTTGAGGGCCACTCAGCTATCTCCATAGGTGGAGCTGTTGGTTGAATTACGCCCTCTGGTGATAGAACAGTGTTAGTAGCAGCTTCCTGTTGTAGCTTTTTCCCTAAAAGCTGTTTCTCCTCTAAGCTTTCTTCCTTTAAATTTTTTCCTCTGTCTGACTAGCTCGAGAGACCTTCTCTTTTGCTTGATCTAAAATGTCTTTCTCCATGGTCTGAACCTCTAACAATTTACTTAACACTCTTTCAGTTTGTTTTTTACTAATTTCTAATATGTTATAAAGATAACGCAAGCCAATAAGATAACACAAAACAAAAGCGAAACAGAATGAAGCAAAAACGGAACAAAAAATCATTGTATCAATTTTCCTATTTTCTTGACATGTGCATTTGTGATCTATTTCTATCTCTTCCTCAGGGGCGAACAACTTCAAACCTTGAGCCAACCATTTTTCCCAGTCTGCCTGAGAAAATTCTAGGGATAGGCAGCTTGAAACAAACACAAAACAAATCAAAACAAGAACACATTGTTTTTTAAAATGGTCACCCATTCTCTCGCCTTCCCTTAGGGGCAAGCAATTTCACTTACCCCGAAGCTTCAGACGTTCCCCGCATGGGCTGCCAATTGCCGCAGTCTGGCTGGGCACAAATCACAAGCCACTGAAGCAGGAACAAACTTTATTTTTAAACTGCAAGAAAAAACCTCACACAAGCTCCTGGGGAATTCTCCCGAATGCCACGAGTTGGTGCAGGAACCCCCGGCCGGAAATATCTCCCCCGGAAATATCTCCTCCTGCACTTCCCCAACCAATGGGAACTCTCAGGGAATCCCCGGAAATCCCCACGAGAACTCCAAAATAGTGCGAGAACTCAAAAGTAGCGGCAGAGGCGGATAGTAATGCCTCGCCTGTCAATCAATACTGTTGGCAAAATGCCAGGGGCCATACAGACTCCGCTGTGGCTCTCAGCAGGCATCCATGGTTGTGGACAGGATGATATCTGACATAATCCCATGTTTTGGGATGCCCACTTCCATCCAATCATATAATGGCCCAGAATTCACCTTGCAGATAACTCAGGGGCTGGCTAGCACACTATCACTCCCTTGACATTTCCATTGCCCTTACTGTTCCCAAGCTTCCAGGAAAGTTGAGAGAACTACTAGGTCTCTCAAAGAAACCTTCACCAAACTCACCATAGAATTAAGCCTAGACTGGACTAAGGTCCTCCTCTTGGCCCTGTTGCATCTCAGAGCTTTACCAAAGGAACCATCCAACCTTTCTCCATTTGCGGTTATGTACGGCTGTTCACTCTTACCTCCCAGAATAAAGACTGAACAATTACCTATATCTGATTCCTATGCTCTACCTCTCCTCTTCCATCTATGCTCTGGAGGAAATACCAGGACTGGCTTCTACCTGACCCAACCATTACTCAAAACCCCCTCACCCTAACACCCAGCCAGCAGGTATATTACTGTCCCCCAGGTGAAAGACCCCAACTGCACCCCAAATGGGAGGGCCTCGCCTCGGTCATCATGTGCACTCCCTCAGCAGCAAAACTCAAACTCACAAATAATCAATTAACTCCATGGATTCACATTTCCAGGATCAAACCATGTATCTGGGAAACTGATTCTGGCAACATCAGACCAGAAGACTTGCAGGAATCCACACCTACATACTCTTGCTCTCCCCACCCTAGTGAAGACTCACAGGAATCCACACCTACATACTCTTGCTCTCCCCACCCTAGTGACCCTTTAAAAATTCGCCTCTCTTGCGTCTCTGCCCTTACACCCATAGCTCAAAACGTATCCAAAAATGTACCTTAACTCTCTGATTCTTATCCTCATCCTCACCCCAAGGCTAATGCCTTCACCATCGTATGTCTGGAAATTCAGGGTGAGAGAAACATATACACAAAAGAACACCCGGACCACTCCCTTGGCTGCTACTTCTAACTGTCATCTGACAGGATGCTCCTCAGCCATCTATATTGTAATTTCTTCCTCTTCCTCTGAGCTTATTAAACAAGCCAGCCACACTTCCTTATGCTTCCTGTATAACCAAAATAAGAATCACTGTAAATGGTGGCCAGATACCTATGGGGGCTGCCCCTACTGGTCATGTAAAATTCATAATGCATATTCAGGACAATTAAATATAGGAAGATTCATATAGAAGTCTGCCTCCCAACAGTATAATCTGACCATTCCAGACCCTTGGAACCCATGCTGGGGCATCAGGGGTAAAGGCTTCCTTTTACTGCAAAGGGTATGCTTCTACCCCCTGTGGCTCCTTGTATATTTCCCAGGAGTATGTTTCCATAGGTTCACCAGTCTCCCTTGTCTTGACCTACATAAGACACTCAGAACAACGGCTGCTCACATCCCTAGAAAGCCAACACACTTCAGACTCTCAGGCTTCACCAATCTATACCTGGTTACAGATCATCACCGACACATTGTCTTATCTAAACCAAACTTTCCCCACTGCCAATCCAGCAAATTGCTTTCTATGCACTTCCCTGGCACAGCTCCTACTTGCCACAGTTTCAATAAATGTTTCCAGCTTGCCTACCTCATCCTACAAAAAGGATCCTATCAAACCTCTGCAAAATATTCCTTTATGGGAACCCGAGGAGAATGACCACACTATAATCCCTCGGGTTTGCCTTCTGGGATCTGCAACATCCAATTCCCTTCTAACAGGTTTTTGCCACCATTACCTAACTATCAACAATACCACCTATTCCCTACCAGGTCTCTTCTTCTGGTGCAATGGCACTCTCACCATCATTATGTTCTCCAACATGTATAGCCCATGCCTACTAGTCACCACAGTTCCACAGCTCACTCTCTATAGTAGCTCTAAAATAAACTTCATCTGTAATCCTCCAAAACGTGAAAAAATGGGCTGCATTCCTTCCGGTGGTCATGGGCATTTCATTAACAGCCTCAGTGGCAAGCACAGGGTTATCAGGAAGGGCCTTAGGTCATTCCCTATGGGCTGTCAAAGACATTAATTCAAAACATGAAGGAGCGCTTACTTCCACAGCAGAATGTCTAGCATCCCTACAAAAACAGGTCACCTCGTTGACACAAGTCACCCTTCAGAATCGCAGGGCCCTAGATTTACTCACCGCTGAAAAGGGTGGAACATGTCTTTTCCTTAAGGAAGAATGTTGTTATTATATTAATAAATTGGGTCTTGTAGAAAACAATATTATTAGGCTCACTGACTTGGCAGCTACCTTAAGAACTCCAACAAGTCAAAGCCTTTTCTCTTTCTTAATACCACTCCTCTTCTGGCATGGGTATGGCCTATCTTTGGACCACTATGTGTGGTCTTCTTAATGTGTCTGTTTTTACCATGTATCATAAAGTTTATTCAAACCCAAGTAGGTAAAATCTCTAACCAAACTTTTAACCAGCTTCTACTTAGAAATTATCAGCTTCTGGCCACAGATGAATCAACTGCCTTCTCCAGAGAACATCCTTCATGGCTGAGAAACCCTTCAAGGATTCCTGGGATACTTCTTGAGATCGATATTTGATGATGCCTGGCTTGTACCCCCGTAGAAACTCATACCAATGGACCTTTGGCTACGGGGAACATCATCTGACCTTATACCGATCTTTGCAGCTCTCCTATAGGGATTCCTAACTTCCCTCCTTCAGATCCATTCCCTGGTGACACCCCCACTCAGCAGGAAGTAGCCAGAATGAATCGGCGTCCCTTTTCATATAAAACAAAGAGGGGGGGATGTTGGGAGTTCCCCTTTTGATATAGTAGTGGGCCCCTAATGTAACATGGCAGTGGGAAGATTGCCAATGGGCAGATAACAAGTTGTTTTGAAAACTTTCCAATTGGTCCACCCGTCTCAGCCCCACATGAATCTCATACAGGGTGGACGTGTGTGCACCATAGATGATGACCTGACCTTTACTATGATTGGCCCCTGGGGGTTCCTGTTTTAAGATAACTGACTTTCATTTTCTATATAAGCTAGCAGTAACTTGCAATAAAGCACCTCATTTTTGCCACTTCTACCTGTGTGTGTATTTTAATCTCCGATGACGAACCTTGGCTTTTCAGGGTGCAGTAAGGGGGGCAGTTTTAATCAAATTAAACTTCACAAACTAGTACTTATTTAATATTTTTTAAAATTTTAAGAAGATGCAAGCAGTTCTGAGAATACTTCAGAGATAAAAGAAACAGTGCCCAGAGATCTCCGTACCTTTAGGAACCCAAAAAAATATATTAATTTATTCAATATCAGAAGTAACATCAATGTGATGCAGGCATGATTACAGATAGGTTACATCTATTTGGATGGATCATTAAATAGAATTTTAATACACATGCATTATAGGAGAAGGACTGTACAGGCAGAAGTGCTCAGGGACTGCAAAGTTCAAGATGTGTCCTTTGTAGGATCACTATAGGTCAGCACAGTGTGTGAAAGTCTCTAAAGTAGTCTTCAGAGGGAAAGAAGCCATTAAGACAGGAAGTAACATATACTGTATGATTCTGTTTAAAATCATAGGAAATAAAAGCTGATCCATAGTTACTTAAGGTGCATGAGTGGTTACCTAGGATTCTACCATTGGCCTGGGTGGAGGGAGGATTCCCAGGGGAAATGAGGAGGATTTGAGGTTCAATCATGGGTTCAGGTACCTGATTTGGTGATGTTTTTAAATGTGTGTAAATATCTCAAAACATAGTAAATGGGACACTTAAAATATTGTGGTTTTTTGTATGTCTATTATCCTTCAATGAGAATTACCTGAAAGGTTGGGTGAAAAATTTGAGAGGTTCCCAGTGAGGACTAATGACAGAAGGACACAGTTCTGAATCTCCTGGATACAGGAAAAGTGTGGATGGTGGAGATTCAGGAATCTTCTCAGAGTGATGTCTGAGATAGTAATGACTGGACCAATCACCTCAGCCACTGAAAGTCATTGTAAGGAATTCTGTGACCCAAGCTGGTGGAGATCATAACTTGTTTTAGTGGAGACCCTTTAATAATGGCTGCTGTGAGTGAATATCATAAAAGAACAAGAGGAGGCACCTCACCCTAGGAATTGTCCATGGATGTGCCCAGGCTTATGGTGGCAAAATCCTTATAGAAATCCTGAGTAGGAGCTGGTATGTGTTGACCTTCTGGCTGATGAGGAATGGTTCTTGTCTTAGTTACCTGTGGACCTGGAGCTCTGTGGGAGCATTGAGACTGCTGTCATAGGACTGACAAAGATAATCAGCTGTCATGTGGGAGCCCAGTAATGGGAAGAGAGGCTGAGTTGCTAGACTTGGAGCCAAACAAATGTTCAGGATTTAATGAGGGTTAAATGAAATCACCATAGATTAGAAGTTTGGGGGCTGTTCCTGAGAGCTGTTGGAACCAGAGCACATCATAGCCACTAATGTTAATGCTGCTTCCAGTGCAGGAGATGATGACCCTCTTTCCTGGTGCCTCAGACACTGAGGGTGTTTGGAATAGCAAAGAATGAGCACTGGACACTGGAAGGGAGAGAGTTCCAAAGAGATTGATTCAGAGTCTATAAATAAGAGGAGAAATCCTAGTCCTATGTCTTTCCAGATCCTTACCCTGCCCTGTATGTTGTCATCTTTACAACAAGTGAGGAGGGTGAGGATATGAGGGAACCAAGCTGTGGTGTAGATCATCTCTGAGTTCTGTCTTCTGTGCATCACAGCTGAGCAGAGCTTTCCCAAATACCTCGCTTGCTATCTCCATACTCTGAGAAGAGGAATGGTCTATGCACGCACCCAAGTCTCCGCATGAGACACCACCATTCTGATCTTCAAACAGTGCTTAACCCCAAATGAGCCTGATATGTTATAATTATTGGGATCAACAATTCCAAATAGGAGTCTAAGGAAAAAATATGATTTATATTCCAGAGTGCTTGCTATGAGGGTGTTTAAAATTGAGAGGGGAAATAAAAATTTGCACTAAAATGAACACTCAGTATATTGCAAAGGAGAAATAAAAACTTTAGGTAGAGATATGCATGTGTTTGTGTGTATATGTATGTATACACACACACACACACACATATATTTATATATATATATATATATATTTATGTTATCTTCATTTGTATATTTATTATATATATATATCTGTACATCTACATATATATATATATATATATATATATATATACATTTACTAATATTTAGTGATATACATTCTAAAATATGTCTCTATATATTCTTATATGTTGTGTATTTTTATATGTAAGTGCGATTGAAGCACCACAAAGCAGTTCTATTTTTATTTTTTGAAATACTACTACCTATACTTTTCTCCAAAATAGCTGTAGTAATTGAAGTGAATACCAATACTGTACAAATGTCATTTTTTTACATCTCACCAATATATATTTCTACTACTACACAAATTCCTATCTATACCAGACATTAATCTCATTCATATAAGAAGTCACCAAAAAGGCACTAACTTAAATTAAAGTTATTGGTTTGGTATTGATATTTTGTTTACATAAACACTGTTTTTTTCCAAATCTTTTATATTTTCTTTTGTTTTATTTTATTATAGTTAATTATAATAGTGGGATTCATTTTGACATATTCTAAATGCATATAAACATAATTGGCTCCATTCCAGTCCCTAGTACTTACTCTTTCCTCCCCTTCTCCATTCCCCTGATTCTTTCCCTCTAGTGTATTCCTCCCTCAATTTATTTATTGGTTTTTAATTGGTGCATTATAGGTATATATACAAGTGGAATTAATTACAATATATTCAAACATGCACATAGAATGATTTGGTTAATTTTATTCTGTAGTTCCTCTCCTTCCCCAGTACAGCTAGTAGAAGACACAAGAGAGAAGCCTCTATGTAGTTCTTGGGATATTCTCCTTGACCTAGGTAAGAACTTTGTCACACTATTCTTTCTGTCTTTGAAGGATCATGTTGATGTATGCTGCCTAATGTGGGATACACTGTCAATTATTCCCACAGTAATTCAATAAGAAAGTGTATGAGAAAATAGCACAGAGAGCTGAAGGCTTCTATTGGGGAGGATGACATATGACTTATTTTCTTTTTCTATCTACATTTCTTAAAAATGTTAAATAACATCCAGATACCTGTCAAATATTCGATTTTTGACTGAATATTTGAGTATATGGTAAAAATGAGATTGCCCTATACTTTTTATATATAACACTGTTCCTATTGGTTGGTTGTCATTATTTTTCTAGTATTATAAACAAGTTTGGTTTTTGCCCTGTTTTAAGTATTTGGAATCATTTCGTGCATTTTTGGTAGGACACTTTATGATTCCATATGACTTGGACATGTATTTAGACACCTTAGAAACCTAGACACATGACTGATGGAGGCTTCACAGTTTGATGAAGGACACTGAGAATGGGGAAAAATGGGATGACCCATCACTTGTGTCTAAATGCCAGCAGGAAGAGGCAGTGAAAGTGTGACCGTAAGTATCCTTTAATTTGTCCCCGAAGAACCTGCATTTCCAATGATTAAAAGATGGATATGTATTCTCCCAAGGGTTTGGGTCAGGCATAGTTGTTCCTGGTCCTAACTGATATCTAGTCAACTAAATACATTGTGTATTGTGCAGTACTTATAGATCAGATATGTCAGCATAACCTGGCCTTTGAGTTCACTCTTACTGTGTTCCTAGAGTCATCAATGTAGGATCATAATAACCCGGGTTCTAAGATTAAAATTTCTCCAAAGCATATCTAAGTTAATAGGTGAGAATATTTCTCCACAAATTACATTAGGACTTTAACTTCTTGTTGTTTTGAAGGTCTTCTATTAGGCTCCCTAAGCCCCTATGGTACAGGTCCTGGAATAATATTAGGAAAAAGTGTCTTTATAATATTAGGAAAATGTGTCCTCCTCACTTGTTCCCCACTCTGGATTTTAATTTTTTTATAGTTACCCTGGCAGTACATTAAGCTATTGTGAATCTCACTCTGATACAGTTAATGTATATTAATCTATTTTTATAATTGTTCTGTGTATGTAGATTGATATATGAAAGGATCCCCCACTTATGGAGGTCTTTTGCTGTACTTGGATTAGTGGTCCCCGTGGCTTATTTTTTGCCATACTGTAAGTCCTGATTCTGTTTATTTTATAAATTCTCTACAGATTGACACTGAAGAAAAACAGAATTTTCTGGAAATACTTATATACTATTTATGTTATCTATATTAATAGGGACTAAGATTATATGCTACATCCCCCAAATGACTGAGTTTTGTCAAGTATCATCCCAAACAGAGGAACATGGGTGAAAAACATCAAGTTTCCTATGTTAGTCAGATTTTCACCACTGTGACAAAAATACCTGATAAGCACAATATAGAGGAAGAAAAATTGATTTTGAGCTCATGGTTTTAGAAGTCTCTTTTCTAAAGAGACTTGGTTGGCTAATTACATTGTTGGGCTTTAGGTGAGGAAAAACATCATAGAAGAAGGGTGTGGTGAAAGAAAGCTGCTCAACTCACAGTGAATGGGAAGTATAGAGAGAAAGCAAGGTATCTAGGACAAATTATAAACACTAAAGATGTGCTTCCAGTGATCTGCTTCTTCCAGTCACATCCCACCTGACCTGCATGCAGTTACCACTGAGAAATCCATTTATATTATTAATCTATAACATGATTAATTTTCCAACTAGCTCCCATATTTAAACATTTCACCTCTGAACATTGCCTCACATGAGCTTTTGGGACTTGCCTCATATCTAAACTCTGAGATGACATTGAAGAACATGATGGTTTGGAGAACTATCTCCTTCACAGGGAAGTTTTATCCTTTATCTAAGTTTAGAATACTTTTGGGAATATAATCTTAAAAGAAATGCATAAACTCATACCTACTAAGGATTCAGGGATCAACAATGCTAAAAACCTTAGACAGGAGGAGGGGATATACATAGATCAGGCCAAAGGCACCTGGATCTCTGGATTTCACATACTGAATTCTTCCTTTTCATCACCATCCCCAGGACATCCGGATCCATCATATGTGGGTAGCACCTTTTTTTTTTTTTTGAACATTAAATAAAAATAGTTTTATAGTTTACTTTTTTGTTATTTTTTATTTGTTTTAATTAGTTACACATGACAGTACAATGATCTTGACATATCATATAATTGAATCAGATGGGAAATAATTTCTCTTTTTTTTTTTTTTTGAGTGTACAGGTTGCAGAATCACATTGGTCATGCAGTCATGTATATACCCACAGCAATAATAATGTCTATTTTATTTTACTGTCCTTCAATTCCCCCCATCCCCTCTCCTCCCCTCCCATCACTTCTCTCTACCCAATCTAATGTGACCTACTTCTTCTTCTTTTTTCCCCACTCACATCATCATACCTGTATTCTGTATAATGAAGGGGGTCTCCTTCCCTCTTCCATGCAATTCCCAATCTCACTTCCTTTTCCTCCCACCTCTCTTCCCTATCTAGCGGTAATTTTCTTCTCATGGTCTTCCTCCCTACCCCTTTTTGAGTCATGACTCTTATATCAGAGAAGATATTTGGCATTTGTTTTTTGGGTGGATTGGTTAACTTCACTTAGCATAATCTGCTCTAATGCCATCCATTTCCCTGCAAATGCCATGATCTTGTTATTTTTTAGTGCTGAGTAATATTCCATTGTGTATAAATGCCACATTTTTTTATCCATTTATCCATTGAAGAGCATCTAGGTTGGCTCCACAGTCTAGCCATTGTGAATTGTGCTGCTATAAACATTGATGTGGCTGTGTCCCTGTAGTATGCCATTTTTAGGTCTTTTGAGTATAGTCTGAGAAGAGGAATAACTGGGTCAAATGGTGGTTCCATTCCCAGTTTTCCAAAAAATCTCCACACTGCTTTCCAAATTGGCTGCACCAATTTGCAGTCCCACTAGCAATGTATGAGTGTACCTTCCCCCCCGACCACCACCCCGCCGCATCCTCACCAGCACTTCTTATTTGACTTCAGAATGGCTGCCATTCTTACTGGAGTGAGAGGGTATCTTAGAGTAGTTTTAATTTGCATTTCTCTGATTGCTAGTGATGGTGTATTTGTTGATTGATTGTATATCCTCTTCTGAGAAGTGTCTGTTTAGGTCCTTGGCCCATTTGTTGATTGGGTTGTTTGTTTTTTTGTTGTTTAACTTTTTGAGTTCTTTGTATACTCTAGAGATTAGAGCTCTATCTGATGTGTGAGGGGTAAAAATTTGTTCCCAGGATATAGGTTTCCTATTCAGTTCACATATTATTTCTCTTGCTGAGAAAAAACTTTTTAGTTTGAATTCTTCCCATTTGTTTATTCTTGGTTTTAATTCTTGTGTTATAGGCATCTTATTAAGAAACTTGGGGCCTAACCCCAAATAATGGAGATTAGGGCTTACTTTTTCTTCTATTAGACACAGAGTCTCTGGTTTGATTCCTAGATCCTTGATCCATTTTGAGTTAACTTCTGTGCATGGTGAGAGATAGGGATTCAATTTCATTTTGTTGCATGTCGATTTTCAGTTCTCCCAGCACTATTTGTTGAAGATGCTATCCTTTCTCCATTCTATGCTTTTAGCACCTTTGTCTAATATAAGGTAGTTATAATTTTGTGGATTGGTCTCTGTGTCCTCTATTCTGTACCATTGGTCTACCTGCCTGTTTTGGTATCAGTACCATGCAGTTTTTGTTACTATTGCTCTGTAGTATAGTTTAAGATCTGGTAGCACGATACCACCTGTTTCCCTCTTCCCACTTAGAATTGCTTTAGGTATTCTGGGTCTCTTATTTTTCCAAATGAATTTCTTAATTTTTTTTTTATTTCTGTGAGAAATGCCATTGGTATTTTGATTGGAATTGCGTTGAATCTGTAGAGTGCTTTTGGTAATATGGCCATTTTAATAATATTAATTCTGCCTATTCATGAGCAAAGTATATCTTTCCATCTTCTAAGGTCTTCTTCTATTTCTCTCTTTAGAGTTTTATTGTTGTCATTGTATAGATCTTTCACCTCTTTTGTTAAGTTGATTCCCAAGTATTTTATATTTTTGAGGATATTGTGGTGGGTAGCACTTTTTGCTTCTGGAAACAAGTGGATGATTAAGAAAATGAGGTTTTTGTTTTGTTTTGTAGCAGAGATTTAACTCTGGAGCACTCAAATCCTGAGTCACGTCCCCAGCCCTATTTTATATTTTATTTAGAAACAGGGTCTCACTGAGTTGCTTAGTGCCTCACCATTGCTGAGGCTGGCTTTGAACTTGCAATCCTCCTGCCTCAGCCTCCCAAGCCACTGGAATTATAGGTGGTGTGTGTCATGGCTCCCAGCATAAGAAAAAGAGTTATTTTTGTTAAATCCAAATTTTGCTTTAGTAGTAGGAGTACTTCAGGAAGCTTCATCAGAAGATGGTGTTAATCAGAGCAGGCCTGGGAGTAATGGGTCAGACATAAAAAGCAAGAAGTGATTTTATTTCTCACCTACACATGAGCAAGAACTGTTTGTGATGTGGAGGTTATAGCCAGGTGTGTGTCAATGATGATAAGCCCTGTGCTCAGGGTGGACAACAGAGGTGGTAAAGGAGGTCTTATTGATAAGCCCAGAGATAGAGAATCAGACTGGGATACCTGTAAGTTGATCATTGTCATGCTAGATCACAATATTCTTTGGAGACTTTAAAAATCCACTTAGGTTTCCAATTACTATGGTAAACTCCACTTACTCTTCTGCTCCTTGTCTAGAAGTTCACTTTGATATCTGGGTTTTTTTTAAGAGTTTTAGGTGAGGAGTTAATTGAAGCAATAATTAGGAATTTTCTGCTCAGTTATATTGCTCAGGTAAACCCATATCGATTGACTTGGTGGAAAACTCAGAATGAAAGAGGGATGAAGGGCACAGCTTTTGTAGGGCCAAGAAGGCCAAAATTAAGAACTTTTAGGATCCTGAATAATGTCATCCATAAGAAAGTCACATACATGGAACTACTTCACTCAGTGTCCTGGGAGAAGTGTAAACAGTTTCTCACCAGTGGTGCAGCCTTCCCTTCATTATTCATGTTGCACAAGGAGGTTTTCTGTCCTCAGCCCCCAACCTCTTCCTTACCTATGACCTCTTTGACATCACATTCAAAGGTAACTGGAACCTAAAAATGAGTTAGGTTAGCTCAGCTCTGTGCTTGATATTCTTTCTGGATCTATATCTTCAGACAGTTCATCATATTTAGTGCTTCATCCTCAGGTCAGAGTAAGCAGTGTGCTGCCCTAAGCAGAGATGACTAGAGAGGAAAAGGGGTATATCTGCTCTGACCCCTCAAACAGCAGAGTCTATGCTGTAGAGACCTGTCCACCTTCTGTAATGGCCCTTGGGATCTGATGAAATCAAGATAGGCCAGGTTTTTTTTTTTTTTTTTTTTTTAAAGGTAGTGAGCTCCACAGTCTTTCTTTGTTAGCAATTGAGTTTCTGGATGCCGCAGTCTCTGGCTGGGCACAAATCACGAGTCTCCACACAGCTTGTAGATTCAAACAGCAATTCTTTATTCCCGATCTCACACCGGCCTTCTACAAACACGTTCTGGGGGAATCCACGTTCTCTGCCCAAATCCACACTCTGCCCAAATCCACTACTCCTGGGCTTCTGTCTCCCAAAATATACTGTCTGACCCTAAGAACTCAAGAGGAACTCAGCAGCAGGATACGCCCTATTCTAAAAGGGGAACACCCTAATCTCGATTATGCTAAACCGCCCTATTCTAAAGGGGGAACACCCTAATCTCCTATTATGCTAAACCGGGGACACGCTAAACACGGATCCGCCCTGGTCCTTGAGCAAGGTCACCTTTCAAGAGTCCTTCCACTAGACAGCATGGGAGTAGCTGGCAAGGAAATTGTCATACCTACTTGGCTGATGGCTCCCAGCATCTCCCCCCTTCTGATTAATTAAACAACAAGTAATGTGGCTTAAGGACCGTGCCTGGTAGGTTGTCCATTTCAACATATGGTTCTTACCCATCATTGGAAAACTGACCTTTAGGAGTCAGCCTCCTGTCTTAGGTTGATACCACTGCAACTGGATTATACCCGTCACTGACTACCGGTCCAGCATACAGCCATACTTGTGGATAGGTCTATGCACCAGTGGCGGGGTGAGGTTCTTTGCCTCACCTCTATTGGCCCCCAAATTTGGCCTTGGTGCCAGTAGGGGAGTGAGGTTAATGTGGCTTAAGGACCATGCCTGGTAGGTTGTCCAATTCAACATATGGTTTTTACCCGTCATCGGAAAACTGACCTTTAGGCGTCAGCCTCCTGTCTTAGGTTGATACCACTGCAATTGGATCATACCCGTCACTGACTACCGGTCCAGCATATAGCCATTGGTCCCCAAATTTTAGACCATCACTAGCAGAAGGGAGGAGGATACAGAAATGCCAGGACACCAAGCCAATTGACAGTTCCTTTGGAAAAATTGCATCATTGGTGACACCATCAGCAAAGATCACTGGTGACACCATCAGCAAAGATATGCCAGCATTACCACAATTCGCTGTACCAAACGATAGTTACATAGTCTAGGCAAGTTCTGTAAGCAGTTCAAAGTGGAGGAATCTATCAATCTGTCCGTCTTCTCCCAAAGTCCGTTTCCTCCCAAAGTAAGGTGACCAGGAGTAGTGGATTTGGGCAGAGTGTGGATTTGGGCAGAGAACGTGGATTTCCCCAGAACGTGTTTGTAGACGGCCGGTGTGAGTTCGGGAATAAAGAATTACTGTTTGAATCTACAAGCTGTGTGGAGACTCATGATTTGTGCCCAGCCAGAGACTGCGGCATTTGGCGGTCCGTACGGGGAACATCTGAAAAGAAGGTAAGTGAAATTGTTCGCCCCTGAGGAAGTGTGAAAGAATGGGTGAGCATTTCAAAAAACAATGTGTTCTTGTTTTGATTTATTTTGTTTTTATTTCAAGTTGCCTGTTCCTAGAACTTTCTCAGGCAAACTGGGGAAAATGGTTGACTCAAGGTTTTAAGTTGTTCGCCTCCGAGAAAGAGAAATTGTTAGAGAAAAAAGGCACCCCAGTAAGACTAAGAACAGCTAGGGCATATGTTGATACAATACAAAAATGTAGCTCATGGCTTTTTAACGAGAAGTTGTTAAATATATCAATGGGACCATCATGGTATCCTGTAGAAGGATTTTTCTTCAACAAGAAAGAGATGGCTAATTCTGTTTACTACATTTGTCTAAGATCTTGGTTTTTACAGACATCTGCTTAATTTATAAAGCTAAAGTGTTAAAATGTCAACCACTAAATATGAAATCAAGTACTCTTTACTTATTAAGTTCCATAAGGTAATATATTTAATCATTATGTGTGTTTTCATAAATTGGTGAATGGAAAAATGTTTAATATTGCTTTGGTCTATGTCTTTGCTGAAACAAGGTTACTAAGTGTTAAGATTCTATCAGGTGTAATTTATATACAAAGAGTATAAGAAGTTTCAGTTGGGTTTTAATTATAGTATTATAGTACCATAAAAACAAAACATGAAAGTATTTCATCTTATTAAAGTGGAGTAATTTGTCTAGATCAAAAAATTTATAAGGGTTATTTCAGAATGTGAATTTATAAAAAGGGTTAATGGCTAGAAAAGAGATATTAAGATTAAAGATGTGAAAATATATTTTAATATGGAAGGTTAAAAAAATGTTTCTAGGTGAGATAATCTCTGTGGTAAAGTAAAAAGTTGTAAAATGCCATTTAAAAAGATTTTGAGAAAACTAAACTTACTTTAAAAGCTTGAGAAAGGAAAGAAAAAGGTATTTGTACATGGCAGATTGAGACAAAGCTTCTTAATGGAGTAAAAAAGGCCTTTGGTTGAAGGGCAGCCATGTAAACTAACATTAAGCGATTTAAACAGAATCTAAGCCTCGTTTAAAATAGTGAAGCTGTAGGTGGTGAAAAAGTACATTTAAAAGTACAGTATAGATGATAATTAAAAGGCTTTAAAAGGTTAATTTGAAGGTGGTTAAGATGCCTTCATGAAGGAGGAAAGATTGCGTCATTCGAAGCCTAGTTAATCTTAAAAATGGGAAAGGGGTATATATCCCCCAAAGATAAACTTAAAATAACCCTTTTTACTCTAAACTTTTTAAATTTGGATTCATCAGGACTTAGTGCTGCGGAAAGACATATGTATCCAAAAAATGTACATAAACCTAAGGTCCTTTGGAAAGATATTCTAACAGGACAATGGAAAGGTCCTGACCCAGTGATTGTCTGGAGTCGGGGCTCTGTTTTTGTTTTTCCTCAGGGAGAACAGCAACCGATTTGGATTCCAGAAAGACTAACTAAAGCAATTTCTACAGACCAAAAAGAAGATAATTTGATTCAAATCCATAACAGCTGATATCCAGAACTCCAGCTTGGCCATTCTTACATCTGTGACAGTGATTAACCAGGATGCTTTTTTCAATATCTATTTTATTATTGCATTTTTCCACATCATAAGGTTCTATTTTATTTTTTGAGCTCATACAAACCTAGGTTAATGTTTTTCTGATCAGTTTTATTTTTTTGACTGTGGAGTTTTTAAACATTGCAATGGAGATTTCACCTAGGTAAAGCTACAAGGCCTTTATTATTATCATATGTGTTGTACGTTTGTTTGCACATTTGTGTTTTGTGTTGTATGTCTGTGTGTGCGTATGTCCATATTTCATATATGAGGAGCGCTCATGAGAAAATGGATCCGAATTATTATTTTTTTTTATTCACGTAATTTAAATGGCTTAATTTAAATTAGGATTGTTTTTAAAGGTGGTTAACAGATCTGCTTGTTTACTAATTTAAATCAGGTAAACAGCTGTTAAGGATTGTTTTTTAAGGAGGTTAACAGATCTGTTTGTTTACTTTCACCTTTCCTTTTCATTATATTTAATAATTCTTTTCAGGATAATGTCTTTTTAGCATCATTGCCAGAATTCCTATCTTCATCCCAATGAATATAACTCAACAAGTATGCTCAATCAAGGAGTCAACTTACTTTGGGAGGAAACGGACTTTGGGAGGAGGCGGACAGATTGATAGATTCCTCCACTTTGAACTGCTTACAGAACTTGCCTAGACTATGCAACTATCGTTTGGTACAGTGAATTGTGGTAATGCTGGCATATCTTTGCTGATGGTGTCACCAGTGATCTTTGCTGATGGTGTCACCAATGATGCAATTTTTCCAAAGGAACTGTCAATTGGCTTGGTGTCCTGGCATTTCTGTATCCTCCTCCCTTCTGCTAGTGATGGTCTAAATTTGGGGGCCAATGGCTATATGCTGGACCGGTAGTCAGTGATGGGTATGATCCAATTGCAGTGGTATCAACCTAAGACAGGAGGCTGACGCCTAAAGGTCAGTTTTCCGATGACGGGTAAAAACCATATGTTGAATTGGACAACCTACCAGGCACGGTCCTTAAGCCACATTAACCTCACTCCCCCACTGGCACCAAGGCCAAATTTGGGGGCCAACAGAGGTGAGGCAAAGAACCTCACCCCGCCACTGGTGCATAGACCTATCCACAAGTATGGCTGTATGCTGGACCGGTAGTCAGTGACGGGTATAATCCAGTTGCAGTGGTATCAACCTAAGACAGGAGGCTGACTCCTAAAGGTCAGTTTTCCAATGACGGGTAAGAACCATATGTTGAAATGGACAACCTACCAGGCACGGTCCTTAAGCCACATTACTTGTTGTTTAATTAATCAGAGGGGGGAGATGCTGGGAGCCATCAGCCAAGTAGGTATGACAATTTCCTTGCCAGCTACTCCCATGCTGTCTAGTGGAAGGACTCCTGAAAGGTAACCTTGCTCAAGGACCAGGGCGGATCCGTGTTTAGGGTGTCCCCGGTTTAGCATAATAGGATATTAGGGTGTTCCCACTTTAGAATAGGGCGTATCCTGCTGCCTGAGTTCCTCTTGAGTTCTTAGGGTCAGACAATATATTTTGGGAGACAGAAGCCCAGGAGTAGTGGATTTGGGCAGAGTGTGGATTTGGGCAGAGAACGTGGATTTACCCAGAACGTGTTTGTAGACGGCCGGTGTGAGATCGGAAATAAAGAATTGCTGTTTGAATCTACAAGCTGTGTGGAGACTCGTGATTTGTGCCCAGGCAGAGACTGGAGCATCTGGACACCTTTCTGATAACATCAGAGATTTTTGTTGTTTTCCTTTTTAATTTTCTGAGAGTTAAGGAACATCAAATTGGAAATTAGAAGGAATAATGCTGTGAATGTGAAGCTGCATGCAAGTGTATTTAGTGAAGGTGCAAGCTATGTTATAATTGAAAAAGAGCCATAGGCTAGGTCAATGAGCAGGCTGGGTTTTCATCCAACATCCCCCTCAGTCTGTGTCACTGTGTCTTATCTGACAGTAATAGTCAGCCTCATCTCCTGCCTATAGGCCAGAGACTATGAGAAGCTCTGCCCTGGATGATATATCTTTCGAGCCAGAGAAGTGGCTGGGCACCCCTGAGCCCTGGTCCTTATCTGAGTCTGTATGGTGGTATAGAAGAAACCTATGAGGGCTTTCTGTTTACTTCACATTATTACATAGTCCTTAAAACTGAAACCACTGCTAAGGTTGCAGGTGAGTCTCACAGGAGTTCCTGGATATGCAGAGTTGGAAGGCAGCTGAGTCACCACTGGCAAGATGAGAGAACCTGAAAACACAGAAAGTCAAGGATGATGCAACACTGACAAGGGAAGGTTTTTACAAAAGTATGAGAAAAAAGAGACAGAAGTAGTCTTTGAAACTTCCCAATAGCTCTGAAGCTTGCCTTTACCTGTACAGTGAGAAAGGAGCAAGAGAAAGAGGTGTCCAAGAGAAAAAAGGCCCCTGGATCCCGTTAGCTGTGCTGGGAAATCTCAGGCCTCCTTTCCTTTTCCCCATCTTCTTCAGAGGATAGGCTGTTTATGCAAATAGATTTCTATTATAAGGCTGATCCCCTCCCTGAGCCCTAGTGCTGGATGTCTGCTCATATTACAGATTGAATAGGATGAAGGTTTATTTCCCCCCTTGGGAGAATCATGGGAGGAGACAGCTGCTGAGATGAGATAAATGTTCCTCATCAGAAGACTGTGCCAAATTGCAGTGGGCACAAGCTACTGATTCCTCTAGAGTAGGTATAACACCAACACCCAAGCCTGGACTCCTTTGGGTAAATGGTCCTTTAAAAGCTGTGCATAGATGTATTAGAGTCCTACAATGCTCCTAGTTGGTCAGAGGACACATACCTCCCCATGGTCCAGGATAAAAGAGCCCAGCTGTTTCTGCACTTCATGGTTCATTATCTTTTTCACACATCTGGTGGGGAGTCGCAGGGGTCCTGAAGGAGGAGTGGTTTCAGTGAAAGAAGAAGAGTTGGGATGACATGTTGCAAGTTAGGAGCAGCCTCCAGAAGAAATCCTGCTGCCCTAGAGGGACCTTTATTTTTATACCTTTTTTACAGGGTTTTTTTTTTTTTTCAGGTAGTTAATGGATAGCTTTAGTTTAAGTCCTACAGATATTCATAACCTACACAGGTAGGCTTGGTGTGTGCTAGTATGATTATGCAGCCCTAAGTAACAGAATTAAAGGTTTCTTTATTAGACACAGAGGTTATACTATTAAAAAGATTTTGAAAGATCAGATGACATTAAATTATTAAACTGTATCTTATGGGGAAGGACATCTGTAACACTAAAAGTTAAATGTTATGTTTACAGTCCTGATAACTGGGGATGTTAAAGCCTGGTGAGGGAGCTTCTGTACAGTGACATGCTCTAGCTGCTGCAACATTTATTCAGTACTCATGGTTTTTGTTTCTCTCATAGAAATAGCCATCCCCAGATGACTTTACAACTTGTTCTTCCCCAACCAGACTTCAAATTGAGCAACTTCTAAAAGGGAACTCATGTCCCCCACATCGTCCCTCATCTTCAAGACCCCTCATGTTCCACACCCCCTCTCAGCTCTGAAGCAGCCAGAATGAGCCATCATCCCTTCTCCTTACAGCAATAAGGAGTTCCTAAAATTAGAGGGGGGTGTGGGAAGCCATTCTCGCACGTGACTGAGATACCTCCCTGACTGAGTGTGACGCGCACAGAACAGCTGTGTCAGAATTTTCCCCACCCTTTCCAGATGCGAGGGCTTGTCCAGTGTGGGGGTGTGGTTGACCACTGACCTGGAAACCAATCACTGATCCTGATTTTGGAATGCTGTCTCCCTCGATCTTCATTGGATGGAATTTTCCCCTGAATTTTTTGTTTCCCAATAAAAGCCCACTCTCTGGCATGCTTCTTCCTCTCTCTTGCTGGCCTCTTGTGTAAACCTTGCTACCGCCAGGTGGCTTGAGGCAGGAGCCGGGAGAAGCTGTCTCTGAGCTGGCAAGAAAAAAGGTAAATTGAGTTTTATGTGTCTTTAATCTGATCTTACTAGTTAACTTCTATGTTTTGAACCTCTAGTGTGAAGCTAGTGTGCTGGTCGTGTGGCACGGAGGGGAGGGATAAAGCCAGAAATAGATAGACAATGTAAATAGGTAAATCAAATCAGGTTGGATCTAGGAGGCCAATTTTGAATGAATCTGAGAAGTTGAAGTCTCCTGAGGGTTACTGTTTACCAAGATGTAGGGCCTGCCCAAATAGACCACCAATTGAGGGAATCATGATTGGTTCCCAAGTTTCCAGACAAAGAGGGGAATGAGAAACTGATGTGACTCCATTTTTGAGAAACCAGCCTCTACCTCACAGCAAAGCCTGTCCAAGGAAAAGGGTGTGACCCTTGTCCTTGGAAAAACCCATAGAGCACTCCTAGGCACATATCCACCCTGGTGAGTTGTTTGTCTACATATAACAAGAGAGATCTGTGGTGCCAGGTGTCCCTAACTCAATTAGGCTAGGTGAGGACCCAAAGCGACCCCTAGCAACCACCAATCAGCATGAGACAGGGAAAATACCTGGGATGCCAAGTGACCTTCCCAGTAGTTTATGGTGGTTGATAACATGTTGGGAAACTATGTAGTTTTGCACGTACATCCTTCATGACTTAAACCAATCATTTCAAAGGAATCCCCCTCTTGTACTAACCAATCACCCCTACCCAACTTTTTCCCACCAGTTGAAAAACCAGCCTCTACCTCAGAGCAAAGCCTGTCCAAGGAAGGGACATCACCTTTGTCCTTGGAAAAACCCACAGAGCACTCCTAGGCACATTCCCACCCTGCTAAGTTGTTTATCTACAAATAGCAGAAGAGATCTGCTGTGCCAGGTGTCCCTGACTCAGTCAGGCTAGGTGAGGACCCATAGCAACCCCCTAGCAGCCACCAATCAGCATGAGACAGGGAAATACCTGGGATACCAGATGACCCTCCCAGTAGTTTATGGTGGTTGATAACATGTTGGGAAACCATGTAGTTCAGCACGTACACCCCTCGTGGCCTAAACCAATCAGTTCAAATGAATACCCCTTTTGTACTGACCAATCACCCCTACCCAACTTGTTCCCACCAGTGAATGTGCTAATCATGTTTTAGAGTTATTTGATTTTCCCACAGTGTATGATGATTTGCTAAGAGATGCTATGATGTATGTGAAGTCCCTGCCTTCCCCAAAGAGTGTATAAAACTGCTGCAAACCCTGGGCTCAGGGCCTCTCAGCATCACCAGTTGCTGTGTGCACACAGAGGACCGAGCTACCTCACAATAAACACCTCTTTGCTGCTTACATTGATCTTGGGTCTCTGGTGGTCTTTGGGGGTCCAGAATTCGAGCATAAAACAGTGAATGTGCTAATCACTGTTAAGAGTTGTTGTTTGACTTTCCCATGGTATGGAATGATTTGCTGTGTGATGTTGTGATGTATAGAGTATTCCCCCCAAATCTGTAAAATCTCACTGGACAAAGGCCTGGGACTCATTCCCTGGGACCACTGCGTCAGAAATGGTTGTGAGTCCAGGCTCGAGCTTTCAATAAAGACTCTTGTATGATTGCATTGGATTCAGCTCCAGGAGGTCTATTGGGGTCCCATGAATCTGGCATTATAATAGCATCTGCTGGTTCACTGAAGTTATAATCCTTTGGAGGTTACCTCTTCTAGGCTTGGGCAGGAATGACAATAATTGTAATTACATATGGGAAGTATAGTAAATATAATTTAAAATACATAACAGCAAAACATATATAATAAAGTATATATTATATACAACATATAATATATAATATATAAATATAAAAAATACAGTAAATATGGTTAATATAAAAACTGGAACTGGGAGAATATTTGCAATTAGCCCCGTATTGAAACATCAGGAGAAGCAGAAAAATAAAGGCAGCAGGATTATTTCTCTTCCTCCAAGGCTTAGTCTCCAAGTTTGAATCTTTCTGCATGTTTTACTCAGTCAAAGAAACATATAAAAGATACAGAGAGCTTGATCTGTGCTGCTACCTGCTCTCTGGTATCCTAGACTGAGAATCCCTGCTATCTCTGCACCTCTGACTTCTCTACTTCCTCAGGTCTTTAAGATCCTCAGGATCAGCAGGAGCAAGAAAATGCCACCACAAAGAAATCTTTGACCTCTTGTGTTGAAGTGGCACCCCCTTTCTCCACTGAAAATTTTTAACTGGGCCTCTCCAGAAATCTTCACCCAGACTGATTTTAGGACTGTCACCAAAAGAGTTTCTGCAAAAGAGTTCAATGTAGATAAACTTCCTATTTTCATGTCGCCCTGTTTACTTGGTAACTGGCAGAGAATATACCAGCACTGCAGGTCCTGGACACCCCCTTACTGATTTTTCACAAACATATCCAGTATAGTACTTTGAAGAAATGTGAAAACAAGGCCCCTGGCCTTGAGCTGGGTTTCACAGAGATGTCAACATTTTTAAGATAAGAGAAGTTACCAACTGAGTTCCATGGTAACAGCTGGCAGGGGAGAATAGAAAGGGGAGAAGAAACTCTCCCCTTCTCAGGTGTTGTCCTTGAAGGGTTAACATGCCCAGAACAGTGAAAGAAAAAGCTGCTTTTATGTGAGCTTTTGCAGACTGTGAACTTCTGAGCCCCTCCCCTTACATGCTGGGTATAAAACTCTGAAACTCCCTGAACTCAGGGTTCAGGTGACTAATTGATTACAGCAAAAGCTGTGCTCTCTGAACCTGGCTGCAGCCAAATAAAATTGTTTCCTACTATCTTTGGTGCTTTGCCTCATTTGTCCCTAAAACAGTGTGATCATTGGTGTGCAACTTGGGTCTTCTGTATTTGTGCATGAGTTTTTGTGTTTGTGTATTTATGCATAGGAACTTTTTCTGAGGTCACATACCCTTTACCTTCTAGGTTTTCAATGCTGTGTTCTTGTTGGGTATGTGGGAGACTCCCTGCTGAAGTTAAATTTCTGTCTCACAATAACATAATGGAATCCCTTACCCTCCCCCTCCTCTTTGAAGGGCTTCAACTTAAAAAGTTTTCTTGACCAATCCTTACAGGACACAGTGTCCACTGAGTCACCCTGCCAATCAGCACCTGCCACGTACCCCAAGCAACCCTTCTTAAGCTGAAGCTTGCAAGCTCACGCTCTCTGCCTTCTTCCTATCTGTCTTCTTCCTCTTCTTTCTCTCCTCTCTCTACTCTTTCTCTCTGCCCTACTCCTTTCATCTCTCTGTCTCTCCTTTTCTTCACCTTCAGGCACCCCCCCCCCAATAAATATCTTAGTTGAATCTCCATCTTGGTTGGGTCACTTGCCTTTCAGTTTTGAAAAACAGTTGTTTCATTGTGTTGTTCTATCCCAGAGTGAAATTACTTTTGTCTTTGCTTCAAGACAAAGCTTGAAGCAAAGACAAAAGTAAGGAGCTGAGCTCCTTTCATCTGCATACACTGCTGCCATGATGTTCTTTTTTACTTCTAGCCCAGAGCAATTGAGTTGGCCATCTGTGGACCGAGACTTCAGGAAACATGAAACTCAAATAAATTTTCACCCTCTAAAATTGTTCTTTTCAGATTAAAACTTATAGTACTGACAATAACACAACTTTGTAAATACACTAAAAACTTGAATATATTCTTTGATCATGTTACCGCTCTTTACCAGTGACTAGTCCTTGCTTCCCCAAATGCTGAAGTATAATACCAGAGAATCACACCGAGGCAAGTGTAGAGTGGAAAGTAGAAACTTTATTAAAGGACGGGAGAAAAGACTTCTCCTGGAGGAAGAAGGGGACCCCCAAAAAAAATCTGTGGAAGGGATTATATAGCTAAGGTCTACTTTCAGCTTTCCCACCTTCCTGTGGCATTCCTGTCCTTTGTTCTCTGTTATCTTGCAGTGATGGAATGTAGGTGGGAAGGCCCAAAGGGTGGGGGACAGGTGAGCTGAAGGAGTAACCTAGGCTGGAAGGTCTTTTGGATTAGCATCTCTATGTTTGCTGGGAGCTGCTTCATTAACATTTCCTTGGGATGTGCTCTGTGCCTTGAGGACATTAACATTTCAATTCCCCCAAGTGCTACTCTGGTTTCCTAGATTCCATTCTCAATAATAGCCTTCATTTTATACATCTTACTCAATATTAGACCCTATTTACCTAACTACACTGACTATCTTTAAATCTGGCTTCAATCAGGTGCATTTTATGGTATACACATTTTGTGATAGTAAAGCTGTTTTTAAAACAACACAAAAGTGATTAACAATGAGTTTTTAAATTTGTTTGTTTGTTGTTACCAGGTATTGAACCAAGAGGTGCTTAACCATTGAGCCATATCCCCAGCCCTTTTATTTATTTTTTTTTTAATTTTGAGACAGGACCTCACAAAGTTGCCTAGGGCCTTGCTCAGTTGCTGAGACTAGCTTGGAACTTGCAACTAATTCTTCTGCCTCAGCCTTCTGAACTGCAGAGAATATAAGCATGAGCCACCATCCCTGGCCCAATGATGGACTCTTTCATGTGGGCTTATGCTGTTATGCTCGAATTTGGGACCCCCAAAAGACCACCAGAGACCAAGATCCATGTAAGCTGCAAAGAGGTGTTTATTGCGAGTTAGCTTGGTCCTCGGTGCACACACAGCAACTGGTGACACTGAGAGGCTCTGAGCCCAGGGTTTGCAGCAGTTTTATACACTCTTTGAGGGAAGGCAGGGACTTCACATACATCATAGCATCTCTTAGCAAATCATCACACAGCACGGAAAAATCATAAAACATGATTAGCACATTTGCTGGCAGGAACAAGTTGGGTAAGGGTGATTGACTAGTACAAGAGGGGGATTTGTTTGAACTGATTGATTTAAACCATGAGGGGAGTATATGCTGAACTATATGATTTCTCAACATGTTATTAATCACCATAAACTACTGGGGGGTCATCTGTTATCCCAGGTATTTTTCCTGTCTCATGCTGATTGGTGGTTGCTAGGAGGTTGCTATGGGTCTTCATTTAGCCTGACTGAGTCAGGGACACCTGGCACAGCAGATCTCTCTTGTTATTTGTAGATTAACAACTCAGCAGGGTGGGCATATGCCTAGGAGTGCTCTGTGGGTCTTTTCAAAGACAAGGGTCACGCTCCCTTCTTTGGACAGGCTTTGCTCTGAGGTACAGGCTGTTTTTTTCAACACTATGAGAGTCATACCATGCAAGTACAATGTGCAACAGTCACCCTCTTTCTCATAGTGATTCCACCGGTTATTGGTGACAAGTCCTGCTTCCCCAAGTATTGAAGTTTGAACGTTAGAGAAGCACACCAAGAAAGAATATAAAGCAGGTTTTATTTAAAAAGGTGTAACATAGACTTCTCCTGTGAGGGAGAAGGGGGCCATAGCTGGTATCCTGGTATCACAAGAGGCGAGGTGTTCTGCTCTTTTATATGTCCTAGGCTTCCTTTGTTCTCCTGCCTTTTCCCCCTTATCTTTCTCCTTTCTGCATATGTGACTAGGCCCAGCAAAATGGTGGGAATCTTGAAAAGGGAGAAGGACAGTGGGGAGTAGCCAAAGACATTAACAAACTTATACCTCCCTGTAGGGAGAGAAAAATTCTGGGACAGGTTACCTTGGTAACAGATTGGAGCAGGGGCAGGTTCTTGATAAAATTCCTCAGGGCACAGTCTCCAACTTCCCAGACTCACTCAAAATTAACAGGTTCTTCATAAGATCCCTCAGGGGATAGTCTCCAACTTCCCAAACTCACTCAAAATTGGCAGGTTTTGATAAAATCCCTCAGGGTACAGTCTCCAACTTCCCAGATTCACTTGAAGTTGGCATCCTTGATCCCACCTGAATCAATTTACTTATCTACACTGACTGCCTATCTAATTCTGGTATCAATAGAATGGTCAGCCTCTCATGAGCACAAGAGCAGGTTTTTGTCTCAGTTCCCCATGCATCTGAAGCACTGTGTGAGCACTGAGGCTTTTGTCCCATGCTTCACAGTAATAATTGGCCTCATCCTCCACTTGGAGCTCAGTGATGGTCAGGGTGGCTGTGTTGCCAGAATGGGAGCCAGAGAAGCGATCAGGGATTCCTGAAGGCCTAGTAGTTTCAAGCATCACAGTTTTGGGGGCAGAACCTAGAATCTGTTGATACCAGCCTACATAATAAGCTCCAACATTGTTGCTATTTCCGGTGCAGGAGAGAGTGATCTTCTCCCCTTTAGATGCTGACATTGAAGATTCTTGAATCAACTCAGAGTGTACCTGGGACCCTGGAACAGAAAAAGAAGGAGCATTAAGAGATGAACCTGGGGTTACTACCTGTACTGTTTACCCCCTAAAAGGAAAAGATGGACCCAAGTTGTCCCAACATCCCTTTTGCTTTCTATAGCAAGTCACCTGAACAGAGAGTGAGGAGGGTGAGAAGGAGATGGGTCCAGACCATGGTGGAGATGCTCCAGGATCTGCTTCCCCCACACACAGCTGAGCAGAACTGCCCACAGTCTCTTATTTTTGTCCCTTATGTGAGGATGGAAAAAAAAACCCTTCATGCAAATCATTACCCTCCCCCTGATACTTCTGAGCCCAAGTGTGGTGAAAGCCAAGTATAGAGTGGTGCCTCTCCTGAGATCCCAGAGGACAGAGCTGCTGAGGCCACAGAGCACAGAGCAAAGGGCACAGTACAGAACTTCAGGGGTTGACTTCCCAGCAGAGACCTCCCACAGGCCATCAGGTGCCAGGGTTTATTCAACAGGGTGAATGTTCTGGAGTTTTCCAGAGATACTCTGGAACCCACATTGCCCTGCACTTATCAGTACCCACAAAGGGGTAGAGTGTTATATAATCTAAGGGGTCCTTATTGTGCTGGTAGGTGCTAATTACATTTCAAAGACATGCCTTCCTCAGAAGAGATCTAAGAAAAATGACATCAAACTGTCCTTTGACTATTCAGATTATCCTGTGATTGGAGCAAAAGGTGAGTGAACCTCAGAAGGAACATATCTTGCTCTCAAGCAAAACACCAGGGACCATTAAGAACCCCTCCATGACTTCTCTATGGGCCAAATGGAATCTGTTGTCTCTCTCATCACATACCTCGTTCCATGATCACAGACCAATCTCCTTAGCCCATTTCACTGTATCATAATCACATTAGATGGAACAGTGTTCATGAATGAAAACACAAAGAGGGCACCTCAAGAAAATTTATTTCTTATTATAGACAGAAAATGCTTCTGATCCTATTCTCTTCCACCTGGAAAGGTGATGGAGGATACACGCTTCCCAGTGATACCACTGTTGACCGGTGATGAGTCCTTGCTTCCCCGATGTTGAAGAATAACACCAAAGAAGCACGCTGAAATTAGAAGTTTATTAAAGGACAGCAGAAAAGACTTCTCTGGGAGGAAGAAGGGAACCCAAGAGGTGGAATCTGTGGAACTGCGGTTTTTTCCCCTTTTTATAGTTTTGGTGATGGAATGTAGGTTGGAGGCCTGAGGGGTGGGACACAGGTGGGCTTAATTATCACCTTTTGGGATGGGATTATCACTTCTCTGGGATGGGCTATCTCCAAATCTGTTGGGACTGTTTCCTGGGCTCCATTAACATTTCTTTGAGGTGGACTTTGGCCTAGGGCCTTTTCAGGACTTCATTAACATTCCTTGAGTTGTCCTGCATTTTCCCTGAGTCATTCTCAGTATGGCCTCCATTTTAGATTTCACTCGATATTAGACCCGATTTACCTAACTACACTGACTACCTAATTTTAAATCAGGCTTCACCAGGAGTCATCCCATAGTCAGAGCCTCAGGGTGGAATCCAGGGTTCATGGTCTATGGGCCATGCACATCAGGGTGGAGTGAAACTTGAAGAAGTGGAGAAGGGCTGAAGTTGTAAAGAGAGATAAAGAGATTTCCCAGAATATTCCCAGTCTCTCTGAGCTCTGTGTCATAGTGTCATATTATTTTTGACTAGACAACAGATCTTCTGTAGCTCTTACTCTGTGTCTGATTGTTTTCAACTCACATTAAAGATACTAATATCATTACTGCCTCTAGTGACCTAATCCACAACTGATATTGTATGATAATCATATGAATAAACATACATATGCTTATGTATATATCTATACCTATGTATGTGAATATATCATTTTCCATTATAATTAATTTCACCAAAATTGCTAGCATAGTATCTCATGGTGAGTTTGATAAACCCAGAGATGCCTGTTGCCTTGAATTTTTTTCTATCATTGAAACCCTAATTCTCTGGAGAATCAGCCACCTCAATAGACTAAGACATTAGGGGAGGAGCAGAAGGCAGTCAAGGATAATTCAGGATGGGTCAACCTGAGACTATGGAGTCCTCTTCAGAGAATTTTGTTTCACTATATTTTTTGAAGTCAGGATAAAGGCCACACTGTATCAGGGCATGGAAAGTTGGACAGTGAAGGTGCTGTTGATAAGCCATTTCCATAAATCTTTCAGCACATCACATGTGTAGAGAAAGGGTGAGGTTGAAGCCAGACCAGGACAAAGTGTACCCAGAGTCAACTTCCTGAAATTCTAGAGTATGGACATAGCTACATAATCTCTGATTCTCTCTCAACCATTTTGTTGAAAGTTATTCTTATTTGAGCATGTCAATAATTCCTGAGCATCTCTGATAGACCCAGCCTGATTCCCTCTTAAAATTGGGAACCATCTCGCCACAAAGCCATGAAAAGATAATTTCAGCTTTACTATAAATTACTGCAAATTCTGAACTTGCTTAGAATGCTGCCCATGCCTTGAACTCACCCATGCCTGGCTCTCTCTGACCATATAGCAGCTCTCTCTCTGAAACTTTAGTGATGCCTCATAAATCTTGGCCTTCCCTGGTTAGATAATGACCCTCTTTGAGGCTGTAATGACCTTCATGAATTTTGATGTCAGGGCCAGCAAAAATTTAAACCAGCCTTTGTGTTATGCTAGTCAGAGTTTTGTTATCTGTAACCCCCCTTTGTGTAACTTTCTGGATTATAAAGCTGGGCTACAAGAAAGCTGCAGTGCTGTCTTGTTCCCACAATTTTTATTGGGATAGGCAGCTGGGCCAGTTGAAATAATAAGCTTGTTTTAATTTGATTTTAATTAGACTCAGTGGTCTTTTCTTGTGTCCTAGTCTAACAGTCTCCAGCTACATTGAAGTACCAGTATGAGAAGCAGATATTTTAAGGTACAGAGGAGTAGAGATTTTTGTAGAGCCTAACTGAGTGGGGTGAAAGACTGATGCTGCAGGCCACCTGTGATCAATGAAAGATCATAGCCATAGTCATAGCACATCATGGAGGAGATTCTGTTAGCTCAGCATCCCTGATTTCATAGAGAGCCACTTCTTCTGAGTCTCCAGAAGAAAAGGTGTCTCTAGTGAGTATGTTAATTAGATTTCCATTGTTGTGACAAATAACTCCAAATAAAGGAAAATACAAAGAAAAAAAGGTATATTCAAGCCTACAGATTCATAGACTTCAGTCTGTAACATCAGATTCATGGAACCCCAATAGACCTCTAGGAGCCGAATCCAATGCAATCACACAAGAGTCTTCCCAATGCAGCAGTCCCAGGGAATGAGTCCCAGTCCTTTGTCCAGTGAGATTTTACAGATTTTGGGGGAATACTCTATACATCACAACATCACACAGCAAAACATTCCATATCACATGGGAAAGTCAAACACCAACTCTTAACATTGATTAGCACATTCACTGGTGGGAAAAAGTTGGGTAGGGGTGATTGGTTAGTACAAAAGGGGGATTCCTTTGAAATGATTGGTTTAAGCCATGAGGGATGTACGTGCTAAACTACATGGTTCCCCAACATATTATCAACCACCATAAACTACTGGAAGGTCATCTGGCATCCCAGGTATTTTTTCCTCTCTCATGCTGATTGGTGGTTGCTAGGGGGTCACTATTGGTCTTCAACTAGCCTAACTGAGTCATGGACACCTGGTGATGCAGATCTCTCTTGTTATTTGTAGACAAACAACTCAGAAGGGTGGGTATGTGCCTAGGAGTGCTCTGTGGGTTTTTCCAAAGGCAGGGTCATGCCCCCTTCTTTGACAGGCTTTGCTCTGAGGTAGAGGCTGGTTTTTGTAACTCAAAAATAGAGTTACATCAGTTTATCAAGTCCATATCACTTGAGTCTGCAGTGGCACATGCTATCATGGTAGAATGCATAGTGGAGAAGTTCTGTTTACTTCATAGCAGGTCTGAAGCAAAGAAGGAGAAGAGAGAGGCCAAAGTTCTAATATCCTGTTCAAGGGAATACCCCAAATGACCTAATTTTCTTGGAAAGACCTTACATCCTAAGAGTTTCACCACCTCTAAGAGCACCTCTTGTTGCAGACCAATCCTTTAACAACTGGGTTTTTTGGAAGAGTTTTTCAGATTCAAATTAATACTAGCTGGAACTAGCATATGAAGAGAAGGCAATATCACTCTTGGAGCTGATAAGTGGGGCTGGATTTGAGGCAGATTGAACCTGTGACTGATGAGGTGCTCTCAGACCATACAAGTCTCTGTGTTAGGCCTAGATGCTGCATTGGACACAGCTGGAATAAAACAGCCCATAGAAGTGATTTATGCCATTAAAAAAGGCAAGATAAGGAGAAATTATTTGTAATTTATGAAACTAAGATTTTCCCTAAAAAAAAGAGAAGGGATTTGCAAATTTATAATTATTGGAGACTGTATTGCCTGCCCCTCCAAAAAAGTTAAGTCACTGCCTAGTTTAGACTTAGACTCAAAGAATGCCTCTATGAGAGCACAAGTCAGGGAGAAAATAAGGGAAGTTTTAATCTCACTTCCTCCTTGGTCTGGAGCACTGAGCAAGTGCCACTGTTAATATGAAGCATTAGACAGTAATAATCAGCTTCATCCTCTTGCTGAAGGTCAGAGATGAGTAAAACTCCTGCCTTGGCTGAGGCATCCTTAGATCATGTATGTTTCCATTAAGACTCCATGCAGGGGCTGGGGCTGTAGCTCAGTGGTACAGCACCTGCCTCAAATGGTGAGGCACTGGGTTAGATCCTCAGCACCACATAATATATATATATATATATATATATATATATATATATATATATATATATATATATATATATATATATATATATTAAACAAAGAAAAAAAGACTCCATGTTTATTGCCAGGTATTTTTGTGTTCAGTACTGGGCTCAGCTCTCTATCACTAATACCAATAGTATCTCTGTTCTTGAGGGGTTTGCTTTTTCAAATGAATAGCCCACAAGGAATGAATAAGACAGTGAATGTACAATTTTTCATAAAAGAGAAGGGCAGTCACTACCATGGACATTTAAAGGAAAATGTTTAGAGAATGAACTTTTTGTTCACATGCTATTAAATTATTCATTCTGTCAAGAGGAAATAGGCTGAGTAGAAGCCTCAGTCAGTTTGAACTGATATAAAAATATGTATATTATTAAAATGGAATTACACATCTCACAATCTGGAAACTAGGAAACCCAAAGTTGGCAGACTCTGTGTGGGGCAAGGGCCTACTCTATAGATAGCCATCTACAGAAGGAGTGGAGGATCTCTGCAGGGCTTTTTTCATAAGGTCACTAATCCATGCACTCCTCACCTGATCACTTCCCTAGGGCTCCTTTTCTGAATGCCTTCATTTTGGAAATTTGGATTCCATTCTATGAATTTTAGGGAGATATACACATTAGTCCACTTAGGTAGTGAAAGGATAAGGTTTGTCCTGAAAAGTTTTTAAGTTGCATTCGGAACCTGAAATTCATGTGGCAGTAAAACAATTCCCGGAACTGCCCATTAGATGTGTGTCGAAATCTCCCCTGACCACCTAGTTGCTCAACGAGAACAACCACCTTTCCTCAGAAGCCGTGCAGTCCCGCACGTATACACCTCAGGGCTTAAACCAATCAGTTTGAATGTATACCCCTTCTTAGTACTGACCAATCACCCCCACCCGACCTGTTCCCGCCAGTGAATGTGCTAATCATGTTTTAGAGTTGTTATTTGATTTTCCCGTGGTATGTGATGATTTGCTAAAGGATGCTATGATGTATGTAAAGTCCCTGCCCCCTCCAAAGAATGTATATAAGCTCTGCTCAAGTTATTCCCGGGGCTCTTTGTTCTTTGCTCCTCTGAAGTGAGCTCAGAGCCCCAGCATGCTGGACCCCCAATAAACCCTTTGCTGTTGCATGAGACAGTCTCTTGGTGATCTTTTCCTCCGACGTTCGCCCGACCTTTACAGTAGAAGTAAGGCCATGACCAACAGATATAAGGGAATAGGGACAAAAAGTCCTGGCCAGGCTGGCCAAGGAATGACACCAGGACTTCCTGGGTCAGGGCAGGCCATGTGCAGAACCCTAAAGAAAGAAAGAAAAAAAAGACATAGGCAGGGTAAGTGTGAGGTCCCATCTGCAAACAAGACACCAAGGAAAAGGGAGTCCTCTAACTCCTTATGTCATCAGGTTCCCAGACTGTGAAGATCCAGGCATCTGTATGAAGAAGGAGGAAATCAAAAAGATCAGAGTCCATACCATAGTGGGATACTCATTGGGCCCCATTTCTGCAATCTCTCTGTGTGTTCAGAGAACACTAATCACTTTTATCCTTTCCCCAAGCACAGAAAAGTGAGGAGAGTTTCCTGAAAATCTATTGCTTTAATCACAGTTTGAGTCCTTCTTGTGCCCTGAGACTGGCTCTTCTTTTGGATGTTGCTCTTGTGAGGGGTTAAATGGTAAGAAGTGTGTGGCCTGGTACTCTTAGTGTCCTCAAGGAGCATAAGGCAGAGGAAATAAGTTTGGGCATAAGGTTTCTGTTTGTGCAGTTGAGAACACACTCACCAGATCCTGCAGGTGCTCTGCTACAATACCCTCTGCTGTCTGAGTCAGGGATTCCTCCATGTTGGCACTAATATGCTGGTGCCTCCAGAGAGAAATTTGTCATCTTCATAGCCTTGTCTACAGACCTCACCTTTGATGGGCCTTAAATGATCCTTATCTCTAGGTCATCTCTCCTTTACCTTTATTTGCATACCTCAGTCCTTCATTGAAAGTTATTCCATGTCAACATGGGAATTTTCAGAAAAAATTCCATCACTTTATATGAGCATAGGTCTGGGGATTATGATACTCTTCTGTTGGACAATCTGTCCTGCATCCAGCATAGATAGAGGAGGTGGCACTAGAGGAAGCTATCTTTTAGATCATCAGCATTACTGCCCCTTTGTTCCCTGACCCCAGGTTTCAAGATGGACTTTTTCCCCTGACCCACTGCTTTGGTCTTTATTTACTTTCATGAAATGTGTGTTCAAGGACACCATACCACATAAAGTAAACAAGGAGAAGCAAAATTATTGTCAGGGCAACTTTGAGTGCCCTAGTGAGCTTTGCTTTCTGAGGTTCCTGAGGAAACTCCAGCCCCTTCTTTGGGTGGAGTCCAGAACAGTTACTAGAAGTTATGGAGATAGATGGAATCAGGAGGTTCAGAGAGGGGAGGAAGGAGAAAGAGGGAAACAGAAAGAAACACTGGAACTCATTTGAAGGATTCTATATGGAATGGAGATGACTGAATGGGAAAGTGAAAGGACAGTTCTCACTCTGTAACAAACCAGGAGTACTCTTGTGAGAGCTCCAGTGAGAGAACAGTCTTTAGATTCATAATTTTTTAGACATTTAGGGGAAGAAATGCAAGTTTACAAGATGAGTTTTTGTTGTTCCCTGGCAAAAAGGCATTTTTTCCCTTAGTTACAAAATACAATCACAGAGAGTTTGGAGTTCTTGCTGACTGGGTTTACCTGTATTATCGTCCCAGATCTCTATATAAAAATATTTCCCAGATTAGAGTTTTCTGAGCATGAGAGAAAAAGTATTAATGTCATACCTTTCTCATTCCCCATGGTAGAAAATTAGAGGTAACACCTCGTTAGAGGATAAATGGTGTTTGCTGTCCATTCAGACATCAGCCTCTTGAGTGGGTCTACTCCCAGATTTAATTCAATCAACCAAAACTTTCCATACCAACTGGCTGACCAGAAATGTATCTGTATAGCTCATGATTTATGAGGCCACTGAGATGCATCAAGGATCAACAGTCATTGCCATGTTGCAATTATACATTTTATAATGAAATTTACTTATATTTATTCTATAAATATCATGTATTTATGAGACAACTAGATAAAGATATTACCTTTTCTACATGTAAGCATCAAGTGAACATCTCATTTAGTAGTTACTCATCAAGTGCCTTTTACACTTTTGTATCACAAATTTTAGGTGAAATGAGAAAATCATAGTTGTGGCTAGAAAAGTTGAGTGAAGATTAACTAGAAATGGTATATGGAGTACTGATGACTGCACTTGTCTCAAGAATGACTCAGTAAGGCATAGGCCACATTCTGAGTAGACTAATAAGCAATATTTGCCAAGAGAGCCACATATAGTTTGTAATGGTGATCTCACTAAAGATTTTATTTTATCCTAAACACTGGTAAAACCCCAAATCAATCTCAATGAGATGTGACATCTTACACGTAGTAAGAGCATTAGGCTTTGTAACACTTCCAGTCCTTTCACTGTCTTCTACCTCAAGCACCACAAGATCAGGACCAGGTAGCCAGAGGACATGAAAATGTAAGTTGTGGGGATACAGTGGATTTCCTGTCTTCTCATAAATGGCAGGAGATACTAATCCTCATATTTTCTTGACTGAATTAGGATTTCCCTGGTAGTGTGAGAGTTGAATAAGAACCTCAAGAGTGCCTGCAGAAATGCTTTAAATTCTGATCCCTTGTCTTTCAGAAGGGCTCTTCCCTCTATCACATCTGCATCTACATGATGGGGTCTACCAGCTCCAATCCCTCAAGAAACAGTGTTCTGAGAGTCTATTTTAGTTAGCTTTTTAATGGCTGTGACTAAAAGACCTGACCAGAATAATGTAGAGGAGAAATGTTTATTTTGGCTCATAGTTTCAGAGGTATTGGTCCATATATGTTCAACTCCATAGTTTGAACCAAAGGTGAGGCAGAACATCATGGTGGAAAGCTGATGAACCAGTGTAATTCCATTTTAAGATTGGGAACCATTTCATCACAAAATTATGAAAAGTTCATTTCTCTTTTACTGTAAAGTAGTGAGAGTTGTATTTGGCCTGACCATATTTTGGTATTTACACTTGTTTAAACTTTCTTCCTGTGCTTTGAAATCATCCATGCCTGGCTCTCCCTGGCAAGATAACATCTCTCACTGAAACTTCAGTCGTGCCTCATATATTCTGATCTTGGAAGCTGAACTTACTCCCTACCTTGAAATATTAAGCCTCATAGATCATTAATCTGCTATCTGCCCTTGTATTATGTTTTCCACAACCCTGTTAGCTGTATGTTCCAAGACACTTGCCTATGTAAATTTTTGTTATAAAAAGCCCTCTGCCCTTAGACCAGGGCTGTCTTTTGTCTCTGCATTTGGGTGAGGCAGTTGCTGGTTAGCACTCTTGTGTACACAATATAAGCTTGTTTTAATTTGATTTAAAATTGGGGTCAGTGATATTTTCTTTGTGTCATGGGTTCAACAAAGCCATGGTAGAGGAAAAAGCAGCTCAGTACATGAAACAGGAAGCAAAGAAAGCTTTACTCACCAGGGACAAAATATAAACCCCAAAAGCACACCCCCCACACCCAGGAAATTACTTCTTCTGGCCACTCTATACCTGCCTACAATTACCACCCAGTTAATCCATAAAAGCAAATATATGCACTGATTACTTAAGGTTCCCATGGCCCAATCATTTCACCTCTGAACATTCTTTCATTGTCTTACATATGAGATTTTGGGGGACACTTCATATCTAAAACATAATAGAGTCCCATTAGGACTGAGAGAGATCTACAAGGACTGGAGGCAGATGGGTCATATGCTCTAACAAGAACATGTACTATTGAGCAAAAGCATATTAACACCAGACATTTTTTACAGTAGTTTGTGTCTTGAAGAAAGAGTTATTTATGAGAATATGTGAATGAAGGCACTCGGACTTGAACAGTGTGTGTGCCGTTATAACAGATGAGTGAACAGAAGTGATCATTTGACACACATCTTATTCATTAAGATTTCAGAAACAATTCAATTTAGTTGAATGTAATTTCCTTTATCATTTGAAATTAGAACAGCAAAGACTGCAAGTTGATTAGCCCCATTTTTCACTACTAATAAATCAGGTACAGGAGAAAAATTTGATATCTTTTTTTTATTGTTGTTGTTATCAAGAATTGAACTCAGGGACACTTGACCACTGAACTACATCCCCAACCCTATTTTGTATTTTATTTAGAGACAGGATCTCACTGAGTTGCTTAGTGCCTCACTGTTGCTGAGGTTAACTTTGATCTCAAGATCCTCCTGTCTCAGCCTTCCAAGCCACTGGAATTACAGGTGTGAGTTACTGTGCCTGCCCAAAATGTGATATCTTAGAATCATGATTTTCAGGCAATAACACTTTGTCTGTTAAATTTTTATCTTTTTTTTTTATCTGAAATTTATAGTTATGCATAGTAGTTGGGTTTACTTTGTCAAACTCATATATGCAAGGAATTGAATTTCAGTTTATTATCTCCCTCCTTCCCTCTTCTCCCTTGTTCTCCTTCCTCTACTCTGCTAGCTTTTCTATTGCTCATCTATTTATTTATATTTTATTGGTCTTTTTAACTTATGCATAAAGGCAAAATTTACTGTGGTATGTTAATTTTGCACATAATATGGTTTTTAAAGAATTTATTCCACATTGCCTGACCCTTTCCCATCCCTCCACTCTGCCTCTTGATATCCTTCTTCTTCACTACTATTCCTTTCTATATCTTTATGATATTGTATCCTTCCCTCAACCTTTCCTTTATTACACTCTTGTGTCTACTGTGGATAGTCTTCTATGATTTCTTTCAAAATAATTTCACATTTAATTGAGTTCAGTACTGTAACAGTAGTCTACTTCACCTTTTGAATATAGCTCTAAGGCTTATTTTTAAAATGGAAAAGTTTTCTTTTTCTTCTCCTTTCTCTCCTCTTTCCTTACCTGTGGATGGAGAACAAAATTATATTGCGTTATCTGTATTCCATAGGAAGGAGATGTCTGGCAGGGGATCTAGGAAGTGAATATATCCCAAATATACAAGTGAATCCTAACACATTGTTGAACTCACAATGCAAAGAAAAGGCCACTGACTCTAATTTTATTTAAAGCAAGCTTATATTGTGTACACACAAAAGCTAGCTGGCCAGTGGCTGTCTCACTCAAAGCCAGGATAGAGAGCAGCCAAGCTATCCAGGGGAAAAAAAAAAAAAGGTTTATATAGCACAAAAAGTTACAAAGGGGCATGTCTTGGGAACTTACAGCTAACAGAGTTCTGGCAAATAGTGCAGATACAAGTGCAGATAGTAGATTAATGATCTACATGGCATGATATTTCAGGATAGGGAGTAAATTTAGATCCCATCATCAGAATTTATGTGGTGCCTCTAAGGTTTCAGAGAGGGTTGTTATCTGGTTGGGGGAGCCAGAATTTATGAGGTGCCACTAAAGTTTTTAGAGGGGGTTGTCATCTGCTAAAGGAAAGCCAGGCTTGGATGAGTTCAGAGAATGGGCCAGAATTACAAACAAGTTTATAAATATCAGTATTTATAGTAAAACAGAAATAAACTTTTCATGACTTTGTGACAAGATGGCTCCCAATCTTAAATTGGAATTAGGCTGGGTTCATCAACACCATCCATTTGTCCTGGGACCCCCTACCAGAGCACATCTGAAATCTGGCCTTTGAATAGCTCTTTTAAAATCACTGTCTTCCCTGATGGGCAGAATCACAGCCTCTGGCACAGGAATCCCCTGTATTTTTTCTTTGATAGCAAAGCAATAAAACAACTCTTTCCTTGATCTAAAACATTATTAATTGGCCATTAATATTGACATTGGGGACAAGTACCACTGAACTTTCAGTTACAGTACCACAGTGCCAATGTTCTCTGCAGTGATTCATTTAACATTATAATTAAATTTTCCATGAGAGTAAATTTTTTTCCTCCATATGCCATACTTTTATGTTAAAATTCATTAAATACAAAGCAATACCATGTTTTGATAACATGTATTGTTAGGACAAGTGAGACACACATGAGGAAGGCAAAGAGAGATAGGAAGATGAGAGAAGGGAAGCAAAGCCTTTCTCTATTCAGTCCTTAGTAGTGGAGTCAACTGGTGGAAACCTGGAGTGGTTCATTTCATGGAAATGGGTGAAGCAAGGATCTGGGTTATCTAGGCTTAGTTTAGTGTGGGACAGGAATGAAATCACTGGGGTTCATTGTATTGAGATCCTGCTGCTGATTTATTAGGGTAGAATAGGAATGTGAATAGGGAAATTCATGGGGCTTATAATACAATAAGCCATTAGGGTGGGATTTCAGGTGCCAGTCAGGTTGGAGTTATTTTGTATTTCTTTGCTGTGGCTGAGGCCTGTGATTTTAAATGACAAAAGCTTAGCGGAAAATGTCCTTGGACTTATTTTCCATGTTCTTCAAGTATAAATGTGTAATTAGAGATTCATATGCATGTGAATTTTATAATTTTTATTTGTTTTAGTACATATGTAAAACCTCCTTAGAAGAGTCATGAGGGACCCTACTGGCTATCTAAAATAAAGATGATAAAACTCAATTATTTTCACCATCACAGTTTCAGTTGCTTGTATCTTTACTTCCCATATCCACCCTCAAATCTAAATTAAAATTCTTGGAGTTACAATTTCAGAAGTCTTAGGCAAGGTCTGGCTGCGTTCCTGCTATTGGGGCTACCTTGGACTCTCTGAACTTACAGGAGCTCCTAGGTGGAAGACACTGGGTATGCTCACTTGTCCAACAGACATGATACTGAGTTGTATGGGACATTACTCTATTTCACATTCAAGTAAAATTTAGCAGCATGAATTCCTTTCAGATTATTTCAATAGTGTAATATGTTGCTTTGATAATTTCTTTGGTTGTTTTGTTGTAAAATTTAACTCTTCATGCTTTGGTGAAAAACTGGGAACATTTTTCTGATCATTTTTTCCTTTTTAATAGTAGCAGTATAAATATTCTCCCACCCCTTTTTCATTTTAGTTTCCATGGGAACTTTCCTTCTCAGCTATATTACCACTTTCATACTTTATTTTCTTTTTATTTATTACTTTGAGACAGGATTTTGCTAGTTTGCCCAAGCAGGCCTCAAAGTTGTCCTGCTGGACCCCAGTGATGTGCAAAAGAAGCAACACCAAGGTCAGAGTTTCTTTGAGTGAATGGTCCTGAGAAGCTATGTAAAGACCATAGGTGAGTCTCAAGTGGCCCCAGCTAGTGACAGGATGTAAATCTCACCATTTCCCAGGATCATAGGAACCCAGTTGGTTGTCCACAGTTTCCCAGGTCAGTCTTTATCCACACATCCATGGTCCAATTCTTAAATGCTTTTGTTTTGTTGCCTTTTGATTTTTCCCTGAATGTTTCAGTCCCAGAATGAACCTTGAACTAAGTAAGGTGTTAGTTCTCCAACAAGAGGTTGTACAAGCATTACATCATTTCATTGGTACATAATTTAACACATACATATATTATTCTCCTATAATCAGTGTTCATTAAACAAAAACTTTCCAACTACTGTCACCTGAATTTAATTTTGTTTCAATTTTCCATATTTTTAATATTGGAATCAATATTTTTTTTGTTAAAGTGAAAGAGGCATGATAAATCCATGTTAAGTTCTGCAGTTGTGGGGCTCCCAGTGTGCCATATATTAAAATCCTGGAACAGACATCCTCAGACACCCATAAATCAGCCTTCAACATCCATTCTCAAATCAAATGCATCTCTTTGAGTCAATTAAAATTAAGACAAGTGAGGAGAATGTATCTTTTCCATTTGCTCACAGCTCAAATAATGAAAGTTTTCTTGGTAGAGGGCTTTTGGGGAGAATTCCAACTCTGTTAATTGGTCACTTCAGTGAACTAAAAATTATAGAGATGAGGAAAGTAAATATACCACATGATTTACAATTCTCACAGAGACTTGAAATTTATAAAGCCTTCCAGAATTTTAAACATTTTTTTTGTCAATTTCTACAGATCTTAGAACTTTACTCATGTTATTACTGATGTATGGTGGATCAGGTATTCTGAGTTTATCATTCCACCATTCCAAAATTGTTCTGGAGTTGCCACATTTAAAAGCTAGGATAAAGTAGAATCTTGACATTCAACATCAGAGCGGTTATGATGACATTAATGTCTATGCTTTTTACCTCCCTCTATGGTAGATTATTTCATATTAGTTGTCATTTTCCTTGGGGTCTTGATTGTTTCTCCTCCTTGTTACTTAACCCCACCCCCAAAATCCATGCACTTAATATCTTAGGAAGAAACCTTCAAAAACAACTAAATTGATTAAAATATTCCTATTTATACCAAAAAAAATCATAATCTTATCTCAAATTAGATAGAGTGTGATTTCTAGCATGTTGTTAGACAACCAAAATTTCTTAAGTCCGAGTTATCTTCTAAAGTTGATAATTTAAATCAGCCTTAGTGTGGCACAGTGATGTGTGCATGGAGTCCTGGGGTTTGAATCCAGAAAGGAGAATGTCATGGCACCCCCGTAGGAAAAGTGCAGTATGGGGAATATATCTGTCATAGTATTTGCCTATTACGGCTGATCTCTGCACTCTATAGGAGTCTCAACAGGTGACCTGCTTCCCAGGGAACACTAAGCAAGAATAAATATGCATCTGGGTTTCCTCTTGTAAATTTTGAATTAGCATTTAGATTCTTTTGGACACCAGAAACTTTTTGGAATCCACGTGGCAGCCTTGCTAGTAGAATAAAAAAAGAGTTTTTATCCCACTTCTCCATTTACCTAAGTCTCTGGTTTACCCAAATGTTACCAATGTTATGAGGTACACTATAGATATAGTCAGATTCATCCTCATGTTGGATGTTGGAGATACTTAAGTATTCATCAAGCCCTGAGCTGAAGCCTGGGGAGTAATAAGGGATCCCCTTCCTCTTGACATGGCTTCCATCACTCTTGCATGACATATAGTGAGGCCTTCCTTGGCTGTTGTTGGTACTGGTAGATGTAGTAGTTGCTCTTCTAACTTTTCTGCTTTTCTGACTATTCAGGTTGCAGGTGAGATTGACTGAAGGAGGGAGGCAGGTGCAGATGGTGACTGAGTCAGCCTGAACTAGGAAGGGGACCCTAAAAATGATACCACTGCTTATTGATGATGAATTCTACTCCCTCAAAAGTTGAAGTGTAACATTAGAGAAGCAAGCAGAGGCAAGAATAGAAAGCAGAGTTTATTTAAAAAAGGGTGACAGACTTCTCCTTATAAGGAGAGGGGGGCCATAGCTGCTATTCTACTTATCCCTAGAAGCAAGGGTTTTTGACATTTTATATGTCCCAGTCTCCCTTTGTTCTCTTGCTCTCTTTCCCTTGTCTCTCTCCTTTCTGCATACTAGGCCAAGGAGATGCTTGGTGGTATGATCAAAATGTAAGAAGCAGATGGTTGGGGGTGGGAGATGGAGCAGCCCAGGACACATTAATTAACATCTTTATAACTCCCTATAGGGAATGGCAAATTCTGGGACAGTTTACCATAGCAACAGGTTGGAGCAGGGGCAGGTTATCTTGATAGGGTGGAGGAAGGTCTCTGGAGGAATTTACAGTTCAATTCCTCCCTTCTCTGGATCTGACCCTTGACTATTTGCCTGTCTAATCCTGGATTCAAACCCACAGAAATCATTATATTTTCAAAAAAGCATCCAAAGAAAAGACATTTATGGCATGAGTTTGGAAAGCAGTATAGGTCATCTAGAGATTAGGATACTGGGCTGGAGATATAGCTCAGTTAGTAGAGTGCTTGCGTTGCATGCCAAAGGCATTGGGTTCAGTTCCCAGCAACACCAAAAAAAAAAAAAAAAAAAAAAGGATGCTGAGGACCATGTGGATCTGTGCAATACAGGAAGAGTGTGAGGAGAGGATGACTCAGGTCCAGGCTGTTGTATAGATGCCCAGGAGTCATGGTCACTTATTTACTTCACAGCCCAAAGGACAAAAGAAGTTTCAATCATGCAAATTTGTGTCCCTTACATAGGCCAACAAACTCCTCCCTAGAAGGCTATCCTTTCTGGGAAAAGTGCGCCTGGACTGAGACTATCTAGGTGCCTAAGAGGGAGGAGGTCCTTGCCTGTGGGAATTGTGAGCTGTGAGCAGAGACCAGAGGACAGATATTAAGGTTCTCATGGTAGAGCCCACTACCTCTCAGTGTCGGGCCTACATTGTCCATATTGCCCAGATTCAGGTCCACCATATCTGTGTCCAGGTGACAGGAGGTCCTGACAGCCTCCCAGAAATCCTTCAGCACTCCTTGACCTCTAATTACAGATAGAATGAGGACCATCCCCAGGGCTAGCTTAATACCTCATGTAAATCTATAATTTTTTATTTTCTCCCCAAACCATGGAAAAAGGAAATCCATTTCAACCAATTTTCTATGGTATTCTCAGTGGAAGAAGTGTCTTATACAAAAGCTCTACATAAAATGAAAAATACATAAGCTGAGAATGAAAAATTGAGATCTGTTCTAAATCCACTTACCAAGCTCCTTGTGAAACCAGAGTTCTCCCTCTCTGATTCCTCCCAAAATTGGTGCATATGGGCCTAATGGGTTAGTGTTTGGGACTTTAAAATTGTGCAGTGTGTGATTCACTGGATTCATTAGAAATGAGGGAAACAGGAGATAGAAAATAAAGTTACCCCTGGGCTTGAAAAAGAAAGCATGCTGTCTGACTTTTTAGTAGGGTTTGTAAAGGTAAAATTTCTAAGCTGATTCTAAGCCTCAGAGCCAGAGTTAAAGTGTAAAGGACCGGCTTGGGTTGTAAAGTAAGAGACCATTGATATGTAAGAGACCATTGATATGCAAGGCTTGGGTTGTAAAGTAAGAGACCATTGATATGTAAGAGACCATTGATATGTTAAATACCTTGGCTACCCCAAAGCCTTTGATCTCAGTTTAAATATTCCCCCCAAGTTAAGAGTAACCAATCACCCCCGTCCAATCTGTTCCCTCCAGTAAATGTGCTAATCTTGACTCAGAGTTGTTTTTCAATTATCCCGAATCTCTTGTTGATTTGTTCTGATGTATGCAAAGCCCCCCACCCCTGCCCTCTCCAAAAGGTGTACTTAAGCTCAGCTTAACCTTGGCTCTGGGCTCTGGGCTGTTCTCCCTTTCTGTGTGAGCCTGCCTAGAGCCTCAGCGCGCTGAACCGGATCCTAATAAACTTCCCCTGCGTGTTGCATGAAGTTGGTCTCTTGTGGTCTCTTTCTCCGACGCTTCGCCGTTCCCTTACAGGGTTGAGATCAGAGGATGTATTTTCTAAAAAAGATGTCAAAAACAGTCCATGACTTTTCTGATAGGAAGATCTTTTTTATATTGTTATAGTATCATTTCATTCTATGCTTATCACCATCGTATGGATATCCCAACTTCCAACAATGATCAAAAGTAAATGCCAATGGATACATCTGTTTGAAAATAATATACTGCTTGTTTGTGAAAATTAGGTGTGAGTGTACACAGCTGCTTAGAGTCATGGCAGAAGGCTAAAATTTTTGTGTTAGCAGAAGACCACAGGTTTCTGAAACAATTCTATGACACCTTGGCTTCCTGTCAGGCTTTGTATTTGTTAGAGCTGCTTTAGAGGCATTGCCTGGACTTGGGCATCATTCATAGGATAGGGCAACAGCTCTGGTGGCTGTGGTCTTGTGATTCCTATGTCCTATGATTATGTTTCTATCCAGGCTAACTCACGTGTAGGTTTAGGTCTCTGTTGCCCATCTTGTTCTCTGTGAAGGCACAGCTCATACCACACAGACTGGTGACACTGAGAGGCTCCGAGCCCAGGGTTTGCAGCAGTTTTATACACTCTTTGGGGAAGGCAGGGACTTCACATACATCATAGCATCTCTTAGCAAATCATCACATACTGCGGGAAAATCATAAAACAACTCTAAAACATGATTAGCACATTCACTCACAGGAACAAGTTGGATAAGGGTGATTGGGTAGTACAAGAGGGGGATTAGTTTGAACTGATTGGTTTAAGCCATGAGGGGTGTAGTGCTAAACTACATGGTTTCCCAACATGTTATCAACCACCATAAACTACTGGGCAGGTCATCTGGCATCCTGGGTATTTTTACTGTCTCATGCTGATTGGTGGTTGCTAGGGGGTTGCTATGGGTCCTCACCTAGCCTGACTGAGTCAGGGACACCCGATTCCACAGATCTCTCCTGTTTTTTGTAGATAAACAACTCAGCAGGGTGGGTGTGTACTTAAGAGTGCTCTGTGGGTTTTTCCAAGGACAAGCGTCATGCCCCCTTCCTTGGACAGGCTTTGCTGTGAGGTAGAGACTGGTTTCTCAAAAAATGGAGTCACATCAGTTTCTCACACCCACACTACTGAACCAACAAAGCTATTGGACAACTCAGGAAGCATGTCTCCTTTAATATATTTTTAAATGTTATGGAATGTTTTTGCATTATACTAAAATTAAGTATCATGAAATGAATTTTATTGCTGCATAAAAGTATGCCTCTCCATTTTGTTTTAGTTTCAAAAAAAAAAAAATCAATGGAGTTGATAATCATTGGAAGAATTGCTTTGACCTATGTCTTCAGATCAGATTCAACTGTTACTATCCCTTTTGAAAAACAAAATAACTGAATTCCCTATTTTGAGGAACATTTCCTCAGAAACAACCCACAAATATCCTCCATTTTGCATTTAAATGGAGATAGAAACTAATCAGTTCCTTTCCTTAATTTTGCTTTAGTGTCAGTCATCATTAGACTGCCAGAGAGGTCAGTGTCTGGTCTTGTGATTCCCATGTCCTGTGACTATGTTTCTATCCAGGCTAACTCACATGTAGGTTTCAGTCTCTGTTGCCCATCTTGTTCTCTTTGTGCTGAGTATCACTCTACTGTACCACACATTGATCCTTAGTCTCCCCTCAGGCTGGGCACCTAAGAGGGTAAGGCAGCTTTGCCTCAAACAAAGGAGCCTGAGCACAAGGAAGGTGAAAAAAGAGTGTCTGTTGTTTGTGTTATACACCAGTGTGCTTGGCTAGACTTCTGCTGCAACCAGTATGGAAAATGTTCGTTGGTGACCAAAACTGTGCTGGAGCCACAGGTGAGATTTACTGTTGCTCCTGGGGCATCTGGTCAGCTAGGGATTCCCCAGTTCCACAGCCTGAGTAATGAACCATGAAAACCAAACCAAACAAGTTTTGAATGAGGAAGACATAGCCACTAAAATGGCCTGTTATCCTGAACACTGAGTGATGAGGAGAAGAAGATGGGTCCTTTCAGTGATGTGCATTTTGGAAGAATCTCCTGTCCCTAAATTCAGGCCAGACTTCCTGATGGCCACTATTTTCTACTGAACCATCTGGATTGATATGGCAATATATGTGTGGTATATTATATGAATAGGAGGCCTTTACCAATTCTTTCAAAATCTGGTCCTCAGTCCTGAGAGCACTTAGATTTTCAGAGGTAGACCCAGGCTGGCTGGGTGCTGTGGATTTTCCCCTTGGGAGGAAGCAGCTGCTCTAACATGGGTATGGTCCAGTGAGCAGCTGTTCATGACCAATAAAGCTAAACCACTTGTTTCTGCCAATCTTGTATGAACATCCACAGTGCCCCCTGCAGGTCTTTTTGTCTAAAGCTATAAGGCCTCATTTGATAAAGAACTACTAAATTACTTGAATGACATTGCTGCTTTATTTCCAAGACTGTCTCACATTCATTGCTGAAATTTTCTTTGAGGATTTCTGTTGATATCTATTTCTCTGTTTTCGTATGTTTGTTGAAATCCTTCCCAATTGTCTCCAATTCAATTTTAGTGTTGCATGGTCTTAACCTTATTTGATTTTTTTGGTAATCTTTAACATAATTGTATTAATTTGGTAAACATGTTTCATTGGTTTATTACAATATACATAATAGTGACATTCACTGTACAAACATTCATACATATAGAAAACATAATTTGATCAAATTCATTCCCCAGTATTTGCCCTTTCTCTCTCTCATACCCTTCTGTGAACTTGTTCCTTGTATCTGCTGGTATCATTGGTTTTTTTAAATTTGTGCATTGAAATCATGAATAAAATTGGGGTGAACTGTGATATATTGGTCCATGCACATAGGATAATTTGGTTGATTTCATTTCCCAGTTCCTGCCACATTTCCTCTCTTTTTCCCTTCTCCTAGATCATCTTCCTATATTCTACAGTTCTCCCTTTAAGAATTCACTTCTTTCTTTCATAAGTGAAAGTTATGAACAGAAAAAGAACTAAAGATGGGACCTCCTTCATATGGCTGTTTTGAATGAGTAAAGGAATGGTTACCATGGCTAACTTGCTAAGAAGGTTATTTATTTTGAGCTTCTCATTGGATGTACAGAAGAATTAAGTGAAAAGATTGTTTTCATAATTTAATTTTGAGTGTTAAAAAGATAAACAGAAAAATATATTCTCCATGTCCAAGGGGTAAAATTCTTTTCTTTTCTCTTCTACTCCCTCTCTCCTCTTCCTCCTCCTCCTTCTTCTTCTTTTACTTTTACCAGTCCTGTGATGACTAAAGTCAGTCATGCAGGTCTACATTACCACACCCATGGGAAAACACCAAGTTTGGGTATATTTTCCTGGTTGGCAATGCTGTATGCATGTTTGGCCACAATGTTGCCAGAGAGTTATTAATATTTATGTTACCACCAAGAGAAGATGACTGGCCTCTTGGAACAAGTTTGTTTAAGACAGGATGTCCCTAAATTCTTGAAGCTGGCCTCCAACTTGTGATCCTACTGAGTCAGGCACATAATTAGCTGACATGCTCCACTAAAGCCATCAGAAGAAAAGTTTCCTTGGCTAGAAATCGAACTTAGGCCATGGCAGTAAGAGAGCTGAATCCAAACCATTAGACCACCCTGATCTGTGTATTTATACAAATAGAACTCCTGTTGAGTTCATACAGGACCCTCTTGTGAGTCTCATAAAGAGTAGTCAAGTTTTCCTGGCTGATACTCCTCCCCATTGATCACATAATGTCAGAAAAACCAAAACCAAAACCAAAACTATAACTTGACCTTTTCCCCCAGCTAGTTGTTGTACTGAGCAAACTCTGGATATGGCCAGTTCCCTTTTCACCTGGCAAACTCATAAGAGAGCCCTCTGTCTTGTCTTGTCTTGTCTTGTCTTGTCTTGTCTTGTCTTTCTTTCTTTCTTTCTTTTGATTGTTCACATATATGATCATTGTGCCCCTAATCTGTAAGGGACAATTTGGGCTCCTATTAGTGTCCCTTGAATTCCCTCTAGCAGGTTTAAAAATGAGGGGTTGCACAACACAAGAGAAAGCATGGTGGCACTCAGAGGACTTGGCTTTCTTAAACTTTTTCTCTTTTGGCTGCAATGCCTGAATCCACCTTGTGACCCTGAAGGGATCTAAGGGGAAATGTCTCAGGTCCAGACCTTGCCATCTTTACCATTGTTTTAGATATCCTTATGCATTTTAAAGGTAAGAGAACATTTTACTAATAGGGCTTCATGGTAACAGCTGGCAGGAGGAGGGAAGAAAGGGATGAATAAGCTCTCCCTTTTTTAGGCACTGATTCTTGCAAAAAAAGTGTCTTAGAGGAGTTAATTTGCCCAGAACAATGAAGGAAAAACCTGTTGTTATAAGAACTTCTGTAGATTGTAAACCCTTGAGTCTGTCTCCCTATATAAATTTCTAAAACTTCCTGAACTTGGGGTTCAGGGGAATTTATTGATTATAGTGAAAGCTTTTCCCTCTGAACCTGGCTTCAGCCAAATAAATCAGCTTCAGCCAAATAAATCCTTTGGTGTCTGACCTTGTCTGTGTCTACTACATGGGGAGAAATAATAGACCTGTTAGGATTCAATAATGTCACATACTTAGATAATCATATCAAAATGGATTCTACTGTCATGTATGACAAATAAAGAACCAATAAAGCTATTCCATAGATGTTAACTTAGGAATTTTAATTAAAAAAATATAAGTAGACAGACCCTAATATGTTTTTCATATTTTTCATACATACCCAGGCCATGTGGATATTTATAAGCATCTACATAGGTCATCATGTCTACTGCAGAAATCAAAGGGTCAGGAAACAAGGTGGTGAAAGAGGCAACTTACATATATACTAAGTTGGCATTTTAACTATTGTTTGATTGGAAGTTCCTCCAAAAGTCAGATTGAGTTCAATTGCTGTCATAATATTTTTCAGATTGGGCCCTTGAGAGGTGAACATGCACAGCAAATTATTATCACTAAGGGGTGGTTAATGATTAAGCAATTATTGGTAATTAACCATACCCTCTATTAACTTGTGATTATATTTAAAGAGTGATTGCTTATTGCAGGAAGCTGGCCCTGAGATAAAGAATTAAATTGGCCCAGTTGTCTTTCTGTCTGTTATAGTAAAGCACAAAAGCCACCTCCAGAGGCCAGTGCCACATTGCTGGGCTTCCCAGTCTCTAGAATCATGAGCCATATGAACATATACTGTTTATATTTTACCCATTTCATCATTTTCTGTCATAGCAAATTCCAAATGAATTAAGACATTGTCTTTACAAAATTAGAAAAAAAATATTGTAAGCATTGGTTAAAGTGAATAATAAACAATAGTATAAAAAGCAAGAGATTCTGGGCATCCATCAAAGCAGAAAAGAATGTGTTAAGAAGACCCAACAGTCTTAGGGCCCCAAGAGAATTTACTATAGCTAATTTTAAATAATAAATAATATGAATGCAATATATGCTTAATTATATATCTTTCTATTCTGATGGAGTTAGAAAATACAGTTTTAATATGCATGGCATCAGAGAAATTTTTCATGAAAACAGAAGTGTCCAAGGACCACAAAGGTCATGATGTGTCATCAGTAGAATCAAGTGAAATTCAACACAATGTGGAAGAGTCTCAAAAGGAATTTACACAGTGGAAGAAGTCATTCAAGAGGGAAATTCTACTGTTTTTTTCCCCAATTGTACATTTTATCAAAAAGGAAAACTGACCCTCAGTCACAAAGAGAAAGTAAGTGGTTGCCTGGGGAGAGATGAGAGCTGAGATAAAGGGGGGTTCCCAAATGGCAAAGGAGGCTTGGGGGCTGTGGGGTGGATTCCTTGGCCTGATTGTGCTGATGATTCCAAAGGTGGGAAAATATCTAAAAATTCATCAAAGTTTTCACTTATGTTTGTTTTATTATCTCTAAAATATTCCATGTTAGAAAATGTATATAAAATTAACCTAAAACGTGAATCACAGATGTACACAATAGGCCCAAGGAGAAGATGACACAGCTATAGAATTCCTGAAAACAAGGAGCAATGGATGATGGAGTCACAGAATTCCCCATGAGAGGATAAGTCTGAGATGACCAGGGTTGAACTGGCTGCCTCATTACCTGAACTTTAAGGCAAGAGACCACAGCATCCATTCCAATCCTCAACTTAAAGAGGATCAGTGCTCAGTACTCTCTGTTTATACAGAGTCATTTTCCTAGGAACAAGCTGCTGAGGATGATTCTGATGATAGAGGAGGGAGTGCTTCTCCCTCAAAGCAGTGCCAGTGGATTCAGCTGGGCCTATGTAGAGGTAGCAGAAGCCACCTGGCCAGAGTTGCTGGGATTTGTTCTCCTGAGATATGATAAAGGGGTTCTTGTCTATCTTTCCCGTGAGCCTGGAGCACTGGGATTGCTGTCATAGGACTGACAGTAATAGCCTCATCCTTAAGCTGGAGCCCAGTGATGAGCAAGGTTGAGTTTCCTGACTGAGAGCCAGAGAAGCAATCACACCCCTGGATGTCAACTGCTATTATCACAGATAAGTTTGGGACTCTTTCTGAGAGCTACTGATACAGGTATACATACTCTTTCTTAAACATTGGCCATTTTATGAAATTTGTTTTGTGTTGCTTGGTGTAAAGATTCCAAATATTCTTGCTTCACATTTAGAGATAAAATTAGAGAAAGGGATGGTCTAAAGAAAACTCTGTATATGCTGGTGGAATTGGGCTTAGTCATGAAGAAAAGAACTTCCTGATCTGCTGTGGATTAGAGAAGGTATTTCTTTTTTTCCCTTTCTCAATTGAAGGGCAATTGGAGCTTGGGCTGAGGAAAGAAAGAATCTAAGTTGAGAGGTCATTGAAGTTGAGAGAAACATGTGAAGGTAGAGAAATAAATTTTAATTAAATCTGAAGAAAACCACAAGGGGACCTATTTTGCCTATTCCTCACAGTTAGAGGAAGGAAGAAAGGGAGGAAGGGAGGAAGGGAGGAAGGAAAAAAGGCAGGAGTGGGGAGGTAAAGAGGGAAGGAAGGAGGAAGGATTTCCCTAATATGAGAAATTTAGACTATCCCGTGAAATCCTTTTTTTTTTTTTTTTTTCCATTGAGGTAATAATTCCTGACATGAATGTCCTTCTCTAGTGACCCTGTTCCTTCTGTGTCTTTCAAGAATACTCTGCAGTTTCTGCTTCTGGATTTCAGGAAACTGAGACTAGCCTTAAATGCCACTGACAGATTTCAATAGCTGAGGAGAAGAAATGAGGCAGCAACATGAGCAGCCTGAGTGCTGTGTTTTCTTTAGTTTGCAGAACCACCATCTTCCTCTCAGTCACCCATCCTAAGAGCATAGAGTCATATTATTCTGCTTTTCCTTCGGCTCACAGATAGAGGTGGTCATCAGTCTGATGGAGCCCCTTCCTCCAGACTCCTCTTTATTGTGCCTGGTTTTTACATAGCCGTGTACTTCCTCACACCGTCCTATGATCTTCTTGTATGATTCAAACTTAGTAATTAGAATTCTGCCTCAAGCTGTCTGATTGGATAAAAGTCACCATGGACCCTAATCTTCAGGCTCTGAAGTTCTGTTCAGGGCAGAGTTAGGCCCCAGGAGGACACCACTCCCTCACCTGTTTGGGTAAGACCTTCTGTGGTGTCAACTCTGCAGCTGCCACAGCAGGTCCCTCCTCCATCGTCCTTGTTCTATTCTCCCCTAGGGACAAACTCCCTTCCCTCCCCTCTGCCAGGACCTCCCTACCTCAGTTTACCCTTGTGGCAGTTGTACTCACTTGTCAAGATTAAGGTCTTCTGTGAGGTCTGTGTTACCCCATGTAGAATGATTTCCTCGTGTTTCTATTCCATAGCAATTTGCACCATCCCACACCTCTCCAGAGCTGGTGCTGTGTGTAGCTCAGTATGAATATACCTGTTTTTTCATTCACTGAATGTGAATTGTTGCCTAAAAAGGAAGCATATTTTTAAATAATTATAAAACCTCCTTATTATAGCTAAATATAAAAATACACCCAATGGATGAATAAAGTCAAATGAGAATTCACACCCTCTGTATTTATAAATTTGAGGGTTGTTTTTATTGAGGGCATTCCTTGAGGTGGTTCCTATATGAACACAAAACAATGATACATTCAGCACTAACTCTTTGGAAATCCTATCTCTACCTCTGTATAGGTTAAGGTTACTTCTCCATTGACCAGAACATATTTAACCAGGATTGTGCTCACCATTATATCTCATATTAGAGCATCAGCTCTGGGGGTATTGTAAAACAAAATTGGAACAAAGACATCTGGCAGGAGACATTTTTTGGTGTATGGTGTAAGATGAGAGCAGAGGAAATAGGAAAGAAGTGAAATGACAAGTGTCTCTTAGGCGTGACATCTTAATGAACCTCATGTGGGAGAGGGGCAGCAGGGAGGGAAAGCAATACCTGTGTTCAGACTCACAAAGTTTAGGCCAGGTTAAAGAGCAAGTTGGAGGAGATTTTGTTGTATATTTGTCACACTGAGACCATGGTATGAAAAGGTGGAAATGACTTAGTAATTTCAGAGACAATCAGTGCTACAGAAAATCATTTCCCCCCTCTATTGGATGTCAACTGCTATTAACCATCTATAGGGAACTCAGAGGAGTTATCAGTTTCTTCTTTTACTCATTAATTTTTTAAGAAATAATTAGAGGGGTGGGGCTTAGCTTAGTGGTAGAGTGCTTGCCTCACATGCGTGAGGTACTCGGTTCGATCTTCAGCACCACATACATAAATAAAATAAAGATATTGTGTTCATCTACAACAAAAATTTTAAAAAAGAGAAATAATTAGAGATGCTTCACATCACCAGACACTAGAATTATGTAAGGAATTCAAGGATTGGTCCCAGGTTTCCATGTAGATACCTCCTTCTATAGGAGTTAATTCAGATCAATAAAATATATCTCAAAGACCAGTATTTGAGACAACATCTCAACCCGGCACTGAAATAATATATATTATTTTATGATTTCTTGTTATCAATTCATAGATACTCAGCAACTGAAGGCATTGAGGAAACATGAGCTCAGCCCTTCCATTTAGGCAACCTCAGGTCCTGACTATAAATCTTTATCCACGGGGCACTCATAACCTTCCACTGACTTGTTTCTTCCAAAATGCATCCTGCACAGCAGCTAGCTTTAGGGCTACATGGGGAGGTCACTTTGATTACACCTGATGTATTCTATCTACAAGAGGAAAACCCTTTGGGTTTGCCAGGAGGGTCTATGCTTTGAAAGACTGACTGAGCGATCCACTAAATTACCTTTTTCAGACTAGCAAACGAACAGGAGAAATCAGTTTGTGCTTTTTCAATGAAGTAAGATTACTTTTATCTCACTTGTTGTACCAGTGGTACATGCTATGTGCCCCAAACTCTCTCCTATGTTGTATCCATTTCTCAGTGTGCCTGCTACACTAGGCTTCTATTCTCTCTCTTTGGTTGGGACGATGAGCAGAGGAGCTCCTTTCCAAACACATAACCATCAGGAAGAATCAGAGAACCTTTAAGACTCTTCTCATTCAAAACATTAAAAAATTAAGATTAATCCTTTCTCATACATTAATTTGATTATGGAGACCAGATTAATGATTAATTTTCTATAAAATGGAAGCACTACTTGGAAACTAGTTACAAATGCAATTCCCCATCCCAGATCCTGATTCAGAAAAGTGTCTTGGTGCTCAAGAATCTATATTTACAAAGAACCAGGAAATTGTATGAATATAACTGTTTGGGAAGCAACTCTACTTCTATAATTTTGTTCTGAATTTATTTGTTATTTATGATTAATATGCACTCAGACCCAACATCCATATCCTAATTACTCCAATGTTGCAACTATAATCCCTAAAACATTCAGAAACTGATTAAAAATATAGAGTCATTGAAAAGATCAATGATCTCATTGCAAACTGCAGCTGAAAGATGGGTGGTATTTCTGGAAAAGTTTCTAAAAAAATTCTGAAAAATGCAGCCTCATCTTCCCATGAAAGTGTGGAACATTTTCACCCTCTCAGTCTCTCTCCAGCATGTAAAGCATGAGACATTCTGAGCACTGAAGAGGTTTTGGTTTACTTCTCCATGGGTTTAGATCACTGTGTGAATGCCATTACCCATAAAGAGTGCACAGTAATAATCAGCTTCATCGTCAATCTGAGCCCCTGTGATGGTGAGGGCAGCTTTGTTTCCAAGGATGGAACCAGAGAATTGATCAGGGACCCCAGAGGGGCGGGTGTTTGTGTTGTAGATAATTATGTGGGGAGCATGTCCTGGCATCTGCTGGCACCATTTGGGGTAGTAACCTGTGGAGACTGATCCAGAGCTAAGGCCACAGGTGAGTGTCACTGTTCCATTGGAAGACACAGAGAGTGAGGGCTCCTGGGTCACCATATTCTGAGGATCCACCCCTAAAACCAGTAAGAGAGATAGTTATTGTTATGAAGATAAAGGTCAGCTTGATTCAGGCACTTCAAGGATTCAGGGTCCTTTCCTCTGACCTGATCCATAAGAGAGGAGCATGAGTAGAATCATCATCCAGGCCATGGTTGGGTCCTTCACACACACTTGGTGTCCTTATACTCCTTACCTTGATCTTGGTATCCTCTGGGCATTTTAATGCCTCTCCAGGCCCAGAGGAAGGTTTTTTATGCAAATCAACTTTATTTCTCTTCCTGCCCCAGGAAGAGATGTCCACTAGAAGAAATGACAAAAGAAGCAGATGCAGGGAACTCACATAGATTAGTGACTACAGGGGAACTAAGATCACATGAATTTTAGTTGATGTTTTTCACCAGATTAGCTTCAGCAACTCAGGTATAGATGTAATCTTTGGAAAGTCAGAGATGGAATGAAAACAAGGGTAATTCTCCATGTCTACCGGGTTCATATATTTTATTGCAAATCCAACTCTCCCTGGTGAACATTTATTTCCTTTCCAGTGAAATGGGTATTGGTCACTTTTGAGGTACAACGGACTATTTTTTCTCAAACAGATCCCATTTTGACTCCACAGAGCTTGGTCTGTGGGGCATCTATCCCTTCATATCCAGAAACAGGGATCTCCCATTTATTCTTAGAAATGTCTGCAGTAGCTTCTTTTTTAAAAAAAATGATGTTTATAACTGCAACTAAAATATAATTTCATACTCCTTTCTAAATTGGTCCTAATTATTTATTAAATTTTTATTATTATTATGTTTTCTTACAAATAATTCATTGTTTTTATGTTTTAATAGATCAACTTATATCAAAAATAAAGATTCACATTAAAGTATGTTATAGCTAATAGTCAAAAGTATCTGACAGAGTGTCTATAGATAGATTTGATTGCGTGTGTGTGTGTGTGTGTGATACAGAAGTAAAGAGGATGGACTGAAATTTACATGATAAAAAAATAGAAATGCTAATTTTAACACACAAAAACCATATATCATTTTATATCATTTACATGAAAATTCTATGAAAGAAAATGACAACAAATGATTCATACACAATATAAAAACAGGAAAAACAATGGGTTAAAACTTTTATTACATACTTAAACACAGATGAATCAGGAAGTCATAGTGACCAGCAAATAATCCTAAACTCTTCAGTGAGTCCTATGCTACCTCTGGAAATGTCTCAGACATTCTCAATGTACTGTAAATCAATCCTGTCATGTCCACTTGGTAATAAGGAACAAGATGCAAAATGAGGAATAGGAATGGATAAGATTCTGGGGTACCAGAAGCTTATATTAGAGAACTAGAAGCATCTTCCTTGTGAATAAAGGTGATGCAAGTAAGACACTGATGCAAGTAAGAGCTTCATTTGGGCTGTGCATTTTATTCCCAAAGGGCCATATTGAAATATGCTACCCACCATGGGAATCCATATTGATGAGTCATTGAAGTGGGTACTGTGATTCCATCTTTTTTTCCTACAATGAGTCAATTTCTCACAGCTTAAGGCTTAAAGACTGTTTCCCTTATTGTGACATCTGACATTTGTCCCAGGAATTCTTATATCTGTTCAACCTTCAAAGTCCACATTCAGCATCCTTCACAGAACTCAAACAACCAAAAAACAAATAAATAAACAAACAAACAAAACCAAGCAAACCACACCAAACCAAACAGGTCCTGCTTTCAGGCCAAACCCTTCCTGTTAGTTAAGGTAAATCTTTCTCAGTCTAATATGAATCTTACTTCTTAACATACTGCTAAATCTATGGGTGCAATTTGAATGATTTCTAAATGTTTATACATAAAGGCTTTATTTCAGCATGTTTTTACCAGGAGATGCTGTGAACCCTTAAAAGATAGGGCCTTAGGTCATCAGAAGCATGTTCACAAAGATGATGGTCTTCCCTATCTCTACTTCCTGGCTCAAGATGTACCCATTCACCCTGACTCATCCTTACCCATCTTATCATATCTTCACCACTGTCACAAACATATGGGGCTACCAATTCTAGGCTTAAACCTCCGTATCCATGAGCCAAAATAAAGTTTTCTACTTTATAAGTAGTCTGTGTTAGGTGTGTTGTTTTATTAACAAAAAGTCAACTAATACTCACATTGAGAAACTTTTGCATTTTTGTTCACAAATTAAATGGACTTGCTAATTCCTTATTTTTAGTATTGAGATCTACTCTTGCCTGACTTTTTCTCATTTTCTCTGCAGACAGTCTTCCTGCTTGTTTCTTCATCTAAATTTCTTCCTGCTCTGTGAGCATTCTTCCCTTCTACCTGGACATCTGGTCTGAACAATCAATCCATGAAGGATGGAGATAATATAAGAAGCAAGAATGTGGGTCAAATCTAAGTAATCTAAGTGCTCATGAGGCTCCTGGGGGCCCAGGTGCAGCAAAATCACACTTTGGTGAGGACCTACCTGCCCAGGTATGTGAAGCCAATATATCCCTATGTGGCCTGGTACAGAGCCCTGTACTGTCATGAGTAGTCCAACATTGCCCCCTGCTGGCCTCTTATCCTGGGTCTTTGGCCTCTGATGACCTGGCAGAGAACCTAACTGTAACAAATGGAACTTCCTCATGTAATTTCCCTATATGTTAAAACTACCCTGGTGTTTTGTCCTAAAACTTCCCCCCACCCCAATCCCTAATAATCTCCAGAACTCTGAATTCACTGTTTCTAAATGCATAATTACCTGGTATTTGACTTTGCTTCAACCAGGTACTTGAGGTCACTACCACTCTCTGAATTTTTTTAACAAAGTTTAAACCCAAAGTTCAGCAGAGAACATGAGTGGAAGTAATTCTGCTTGTGTTCCTCTTACAGATTTACTTATTTGCAGGTGCTGCTTTGGTGAGAGTCTCCTGTTGTGTTCACCCCCACCCCACTCTACAGGGCTTGGCTTTGGATATCTGTTTTCTCTATGAGAATATAATATTATCTGGGAGAAAGTGTGTTTCACTGCTTTGCTTCTCTGTGCTCTGTTTTTCCCTTGAATGTTTGCCTGGCAAAAACGATTTTATTTTTACTCTGATGTAAGTTACTTTATTCAGGTTTTATCTTTATTCAATATGAATATTGATGTAAAATAACTTTGCTATAAATATAAATTACTGTTATACTGATCCTCCTACCTTTCCTCCACAAAGCAACTCTTGTGAATTTTTATTTCAGCAGAAGTGTTCCTAGTCAAGTTCTTTCATTGAAAGCTCCATAGATTTAAAAGTGTGTAGGTTTCTGAAGTTTAAGTCCCCCCCCAAAAAAACCCTGATGTATATCCAACATCATTTCAACTGAAGAATAGATAGATAATAATATTATAAGGTATGAGGTCTAACAGAGAAAAATGAGCATGGGAGGGGTCTGAAAAATATGTCCTTAGGGGGAGGATTCATTTTTCATCTGGGATAGAAAGCTACTCCGGAGACTAATCTCAAGAGAAAATAAAGCACAGTTTATTTATTTATTTATTTATTTATTTATTTATTTATTTATTTATTTATTTAATTTATTTATTTTTATGTTAAATGAGGTATGCACAGATAGGGATATTCAACATCACAGCAGTCCAGAGGTTCATGGTGGCAGGTGGCAGTTAGCAGTTGACTAGAAAATGCATGCATAAGGCAAGGATCCTGATAGGACAATAATAAACCAGACAACAAAGCATTACTTTTGTTGTGAACAATTAATACAAAAGCAATTAGAATTTCAACCAGTCTCTGAAGTGCAGAAAAAACTTGTGTCTATAGAGTCCTTTGTGATAGTTATGTATTACACATTCCCACAATAACTCTTTTTTTACAGACTCCAGTTTTACTTACTTTTGGTAGGCTTGTCAGAAGTGTACATCTTAAATTGCACTAAAACAAACAAACATTGTTTCTTTTATTTTAAATATACATGTAGACTGTGCTATGGCTATACTTTTTTGCTAGGTGTTTAAGTCTAAGTTGGTCAAAGCTGATCTTGTTCCTGTCTACTCTTAATAGCTCAGATTCCTTAGAGATCATAATTGGGAATGTGTGTGAAGACTCTTGGATCCTTTAGCTTTTCTCTACCAGCAGTATTATCTGCCAGGATGGGTCAGGGTCCTGCTGACTACATGTGGCTTCTCATGGAAGCATCAGGGACATTTCCATTTCCAATGACCCTCCTCTCTGCAGAATGTGCACTGATTGGCTTCCTGTTTTCTAGGGTTCTCTCAATCTCCTTATATGTTGTCTGTCCTACAGGTAATGGCTTATTGGCAGATCAGGTGAGTCACCGAGTTTTCAGGGCTCCTAGACAAGTCCCATTATTCTCTGCATCCTGGCTAACTTTAGAGGGCAGGAGCCAAATACTGGCTGCTTTTTCCATGACTCTTTTACTTCCTTGACTTTGGCCTCCAATTTTTTGCTTTTAAGCACCTAGTAGACTAGTTTTAGCAGTCTTTATATGGGAGTAGTAGGTTTTAATTTTATAGTTACTCTTTCCATTTAATTGGGGGGTCAATATTAGCTCTGTAATGTTGCCTTACATGCTGTCTGTCCTATAGATAATGGCTTATTATCTCAAATTAACTCAGTTTTTTTTTCTATTAGAAGCAATATCTCTGCAAAACACTAACAGATAAGAGTTATAAAGTTTACAAGGAAAATACAAAATAAAATTAACAAGATTAAAAACATTCAGTTTGCATAATAGCTATAATCCAAATATCATAACTTTCATAATTTCAAACCTTACTTAGTTATATATTATATTCCCTGATTGTTTTGAGATCACAGTAATTTTTACAACAAAAATTAATCCTTAGAACATAATTTAATGAGCTTAAGTCTAGCATATTTTGAAATTATCTTAACATGGAGTAAGGTGAAGAGTCTTAAAACTTAGCTGAGGTGGGGTTAAACAAATCTTACATAAAGTGTTTTTTCTCTGAAGCTGATATTTGCCTCTTTCTTAAATATCATTTTCAAAGTTTTAATATACAGTTTTTTGAGTCTATATGAATCTTAGTTAACACAATACAACATTTCATCTGAAACATGAATCAAACAAAAGCTAAGAGAGATTTTAACCTTTGTGAGAAAGTGGCAAATGTTTTTATGTTTCACAATATGAACCTTTAAACAGATAAGGTTCTCATTATCTTTTAAAAATGCATTTAAAATTTCCACCGCAGTGTAAAAGGTAACATAAAATTTTACATTCATCTTATTATTAACATGTTCAATTATAAAACATTAAATAATATAAATAAATCCCCAGTCAAATTTTCTCTAAGTCTAAAAATACCATTACATACAACTTTAGTTTGGAGAACACCAGCTTGATAAAGTGCTCTCCTAAGCTTCATATTTTCAAACTTGTATCCTAGAAGACCATGAATATATTTAATATACAAAGAAGAACTAATAGCATCACAATTACACAGATGTCTTATATTAACTAGGTTTAATTTTCACAATAAAATTCAGAATCCATAAATAATTACAGGCTGTAGAGTTTAGCAGTACTAGCAAAATCAAGGAGAGACTCAAATCTCTTATACATTTAAGGAACAGTGTTAATGATCAGAACCCTGAAAGAGAGTGCAAAAATACAGACAAATTAGTCTGTGGTTATTTCCCATACTATATTCCCCAAATGAAAGGGAAATATCAACCCCAGGGGACCCCCATAATCCCTTCTGTTTTTCAAAGTCAGTCACCTGATCAGAGAGTGGGCCGGATGAAGAACAGAACAGAGGAGCATAGGCCATGGTGGAAATTCCTGCAGAAGTCTTGATTCCTGAGGATTAACAGCTGTATTAGAGCTTCCCAGTGTCTTTGTACTTATATTCCCACTAAGGGAGATGGAGGGCACTTCCATACAAATCAAAAGACATCCTCCCTGTGGATGTCTTTCCACACCCTGAGCTCTGAGTTCTTTCTGCATGGGGCTGAGCAGAAACTGTCCTTTGTCTCCCAGGGCTGAGATTCAACAGTTGGTTTGTTGTGAAGAACTCTGTGCTTCAGGCCATAAAGAGGAAGTAGGTAATTTGGCTTCCAGGAGAGCAGGACCACAGTACCCTCTCCTCCCTTAGGGATTGATTTACTTCAGGTGTTAGACAGACACTGGGGGACCCTGGAGAGAGATGTGCCCATCCTCAAGTATTTTATCATTCTGGCCTTTTCTTCTATTGTGGACTTGTTCTGGAGTCAACACACCAGAGACAAAGGAAACTTATTGAGTAGCCAAAAGCTTTCTGCTGGAAAAGACTAGAACTTGGCTTTCCCTTATCTTCTGTCCCCTTTCTACCATGACAGGTGGGAGCTTAGCCCCTTAGCCCTCCTCCATACCCTTACTTCATAAAGGATTAAAAACACAGAGTTATTCAAAGAGCTTGGTTTGCCTTGTGGGGACTTAGCTCTGAGGTACACTAGGATACACTGTCCTATTTGGATGCAGGCCAGTATCCTTAGCCTAAAGTGGTACTAAAGGGCTGATCATGTCTAAATTTTGGTGACAATTTGGCAAATATAACTGGGGTGCAGGTATAAGCATAATCAAAAGTGAAAAAGAAAGAATTAATTCCAGGCACCATGCATTCCTCTCCTGTACATGCACCAAGGTAAAACAGGGAGGAAGACATAATGAATATTTTATATCTTCCCCTAAACCAGGCCTAGAGTAAGGCTTATGGGCAAATCTGGCTCACAGCATAGATTTCAATTCAATTTTTTTTTGTTAATGGGTTGAAATTAATGTAAAATTAACAATTTAAGGTTTGAAAATCAATGATGATCAGTTTATTCACAATGTTGGGCAATTACTTGTCTCTTTCTAGTTCTAAAACAGTTGCATCAACTTGAAAGGTAAACATGCACCCACAATCTTAACCAGTTTTTTTTTTGTTGTTGTTATTTTGTTTGTTTGCCTTGTTATGACAAAATATCCAAGAAAAACCACCATTCAGTAGGAAATGATTTATTTTGGCTCATGATTTCAGATGTTTTAATCTATAATCACTTGGCTCCATTCTTTCTGGGCCAGAGGTGAGGCAGAACATTATGGCAGGAAGCAATGCTGCTTATCTCATAGTAGCCAGGAAGAAAAGAGAGAGTGCTTTTATATACCAAAGCTTCTCTCCCCAAATCCATTAATCCTGTATCCATAAATGGATTAATTCATGAAGGAATACTCTTCACTTCCTGCTCTCTTCATCCCTTGGCAAACACCAGTCTACTTTCTGTCTCTGGAGATTTTATCAGTCCTTGATAGTTCACTTAGCATAATTTTTTCCAGGTTTATTTACATTGTAGGGTTTCATTGCTGAACCATATTCCACTGTATGCACATATCTATTAACTTGTGATAAACATTTGTGTCCATTATTCTTTTTTTCAATTGTGAATATTATTACAAATATATGCATAAAATTTGAATTTTTTAAAAAAAAATTGGTATTGAGGATTGAATATAAGGTACTTTACACTGAGTGACATCCTTAGGCTTTTAAATTTTTTGGAACAAAGTTTTGCTAACTTGCAGAGGCTGAACTCAAACTTTGATCCTAGCTCCTTTACCTCCTAATCCCTAGTATTATAGGCACTCACCACAATGACTGCTATGCATATAATTTGTTAATTAAATTCATGTTTCCAGTTGTTAAGGGTATGTACCTAGAATGGTAATATAGATCCACATGGTAATTATATGTTAATTATTTGAATAATTGACATTTATTTTTTAATTTGGGTGTTATGTTTTGGATGTGAGGTATCCCCAAAAAGCTCACTCATGATACAATGCAAGAAGGCTCAGGGGAAAAATGGTTGGGTTGTAACAGTCTTAACCCAATCAGTGATTTAATCCCTGGATAGGGATTAACTGAGTGGTAATTGAAATGGTAGGGTGTGACTGGAGGAGGTGGAAATTGGGCATGGCTTTGGGTATATATTTTTATCTGGCGAGTGGACTCTTTCTCTGCTTTCTGATTGACATGTGAGATTTTTTCCTTTGCTACATTCTACTGCCATGATGTTTTTGCCTCACCTCAAACCTGAGGTATGGAACTGGCCTTCTATGGACTAAGACCCCTGAAATTGTGAGCCCTAAAATATACTTTTCTTCCCTCTGGTCAGATCCCTTAGTCACAGCAGCAAAAAAACTAACATATTGGGTAAAACAGTTTACATTGAACTGCAAAATTTTAAGTTTCCAAATTCTTTAAACCTTTGCTGAAACTTGAAATATTTCTTGTTTTTGAAAATAATAGCCAAACAAATGGCAATGAAATGGTGCATAATTATGGTTTTTACCTGCATTTCCCTTATAATTGATGATTTTGAGAGCATTTTCATGTGCCTCTTTGTCACCTGTCCATCTTTTTTAAAGAAAATTCTGTTCAATCTTTGCTGATTTTTGTAGTGTTACCCACCTTTTGTTGTTCAGTTGTAAGTTTCTTGAATATTCTAGATGTTAGAGCTTTCTCATCTATATAATTTGCACATATTTCTCCCATTTATATGTTGACTTTTCATTGTCTTGACATGTCTGTAGATGTGACCATATTTTTTGTTGTTTTAATTCTAATAAGATGATATTCAAATTTTTTCCTTTGTCATATTTTTTTTGGTCACATCCAACAATCCATTTATATACCCGTTTCTCAAATTTTTTCCCTAATACTTTTATTATAAGGGTTAATTTATGGTTTCACCCATTATATTTAGGTTTTTAATATATTTTGATTTAATCTTTGAATATTTGTGCAACAGGGGTCTAAATTTATTCTTTTTTGTGTGTTTATGTGATGGTTTCACATATACACACAAAAAGAATATTTCCTGAAAAACCAATAACTTTATATTTTAGTTATCGTATGCAGTTGGTAACATTATTAAAAATAAATTGACTAGAAATATGTGGACTTAATGATGTGTTTATTCGTATTCTTGCATCATACCTTGATTAGTGTAGTTTTGAAATATTATTTGAAATCATGAAGTAAAAATTATCAAACTTTTCATTTATTTCTAAAACCTAAAGGAAAATTGATGAAAACTTGACACTGCCAGAGTGCATGGTTTGAATGTTCCCCAAAAGCTCATGGGTGAGACAATGCAGGAAAGTCTGGAGGAAAATGATTGGGTTTTAGCCTTAACTTACTCCATGAATTAATCCATGATAGAATTAACTGAGTGGAAGATTTTTATTTCATCATCAAATGTAAAGCTTAATTTTACTGAATATAAGATTCTTGGTTGACATACATTTTCTTTCAGAGCTTGGTATATGGTGTTCCAGAATTCCCTGGCTTTGACAGTCTGGGTTGAAAATCTGCTGAGGTATGAATTTGTCTCTCCCTATAAGTGATCTGATTCCTCTCTCTTGTGGCTTTTAAGATTTTATCCTTATTCTGTATGCTAGCCTTTGTGTAGATCTGTTGAAATTTTGTACATTTGATATCCTGTAAACTTCCTGTATTTGGTTTTTCAATTCATTCTTTATGCTTGGAAAATTTTCTGATATTATCTTATTGCATTCATTTGGATTGAAAGTCTGTGCTTTTCTCTATCCCAATACTGCTTAGATTTGATCTTTTGATGATGTCACATAATCCTTGGATGTCCTGTTCATGGTTTCTTACTATCTTCACTGTGTGATCAACTTTATTTTTCAGATTGTGTACTTTGTCATCATTATCTGACGTTCTTTCTTACAAGTGATCTTCTCTGTTGGTTATGTTTTCTATTGAGTTTTTTATTTGGTTTATTGTATCCTTCATTTCAAGGATTTCTGAGTGTTTTTCCCCACAGTCTTTATCTCTTTCTTAAAGTAATTTTTTGCTATCTGTATTTCCTCTCTTATCTCTTTGTTGGACTGATCAATTTTTTCCTGTATTTGCTCATTTAGGTCATTCTTTAATTCACAGATCATTTTAATTATGAACCTTCTAAACTCTTTCTCTGACATATCGTCAACTTTGCTGTCCATGGTTTTAGTTATTTTAGTGTCCTGGTTTGTTTGGGGAAATTTCCTCCATTGTTAATTCATGTTGTCTATGTGTCTTCCTTTCTTTCAGAGTGGATCTGAGATATTATAGTTTCTATCCTATATCCTTGTATTACTCATGCAGATTGTCTTTCCCTCACCTTGATTTTGAGCTTCCAGACCCTGTTGGTTTACCTCAATGTATGCTACTGCAACTAAAGGTGGTGGCGGCAATAGCCAAGGTAACTTGAGATAATAGTTGAGGTGTCCCAAGATGGATGCAATGTCTTACAGAGATGGGGCTGAAGAGGTGAGCCTCAAACTCTCTTTGGTATGCCTGCTCTGATATGCAGCTGCTTCTAGGCCCTGCCTATTGTCAAAAAGGTAGGGGCTACTGTGTAGGGAAGGCTATAGTGATGACTGCAGTGTCCCAAGATGGAAGTGGGTTAGGCTTAGACTCTCAGGTGTTAGGGGGTGAACTTAGACCTACCATGGACCTGGTTCTCACACAGTTGATGTGGGAAGACCTGAACTGGGACTGACCTCCCTGTGGTAGCCTGCTGAATGCAAGGGGCAGTACTGTGCTGGAGGCTGGGCTCTGGTGGGTGTCTGCAGGTAGAGGAATGGACTTGGGCCTACTGTGAGCCTGGGTCCTGAGCAGGCTGGTGTGGGGAGATCTGAACTGGGGCCTGGCCTCATGCTGTAGTCTTCTGGTCATAAGGGAGGTCCTATGCTGGAAGCTGAGCTCAGGCAGGTGTCTCAAATATCCTTCATTATTTATGCACAAATTCTCCCACCAGAATTATTTGTGAGATTTTGGGTTGAGGCCTTTAATGTTTCAGTTGCGGGGGGTGGGGGTCACATCATAGATTTTGACCTGTGGGGTTCACATTTTGTTGATGGATAACACACTAGCTCTTACTTAATATAAATGTTGCTAGAAGTTCATACAACTCATCCTGCTCTGCAGTACATTTGCTCATGGAGTCTGTCTTCTCTGCTCAGAGTTTGTACTGCCTATCACCCACTCCTGTGTTTTCTTTATTCAGGATGTAGAGGCCCATTATATCCTTTTTCACTGTGTCCACATAAACTCTTGAAATCTACTCCATCCTATTGGTCACCTTCACTATGCTAAATTTGATTTTCTTCAACTCTTATCTGGGCCCTAAGGTCAAATTTCTTTCTTTCTTTCTTTCTTTCTTTCTTTCTTTCTTTCTTTCTTTCTTTCTTTCTTTCTTTCTTTCTTCCTTCCTTTCTTTCTTCTTTCTTTCTTTCTTTCTTTCTTTCTTTCTTTCTTTCTTTCTTTCTTTCTTCTTTCTTTCTTTCTCTCTTTCCTTCTTCTCTCTCTCTCTCTCTCTCTCTCTCTCTCTCTCTCTCTCTTTCTTTCTTTCTTTCTTATATGTTTTAGTTGTCAGTGTACCTTTATTTTATTTATTTATATGTGGTGCTGAGATTCAAACCCAGTGCCTCACACATGCCAGGCACTATGCTACAACCCCTGACCCACAACCCCAGCACCTAAGGTCAAATTTCTTATTTGACTTTCTCTTGAATCAATTTGGAACCTCAAATTTAAATGTCTACAAATAAGGTTCAATCATGACCTTTGCCTTAATCCTGTTCCCCTGGGTTTCCTCTGCTGGTGAATTCATAAAGTTAATCTGAGCTCCCATATAGTTTTTCCACTTGTCAGGCTGTCTCCTGGGCTCAGTATATTCAGAAATGTCAAAATTGCTTTTTTAATGAGCTTAGTGCCTAGTGGAGAAGCACCCAAAGGAGTGAGCAGATCACCCAGAAGTATCATGTGGCTGACACTACAGTAACCATGCTCACCCTGAGCATCTAGAATCCATGTCTGATAGTTGAGAGCCTGTTTCCTTTCATAGGAAAATAGCATTGAACATCTCCACAGACTGTCTAAAACCTCCCCTTGCTGTGTACTTTCCTGTTCCTTCTCCAGGTACACTGCTCACCTGAGTCATACAGAGTCCCTGGGGAGTTTTTCTCCACCATTTTTCTCATTTTTATTCCATTACAATCATGGTATTTGATGGGATATTTTACATACATGTTTGTGATAAAATGATTTTTCTACCTAAACTCTATATTCCTTTTCCACATTATGAGTAAATAAACATTTATTTTCACATTCAAATTCTTTATGAGCTTTTCCCCTGCCATTCTACCTTAACTCCTCCTCCTATAGCCTGTACAGAACCACAAATAGATTCCATTTGTAAAGATGATTCTTATTCCTGGACCACAAGATTCCCTTGTCTCTGAGTCCTTTTGGTCCTTCTACTCATCCCCTTCTATATTTATTTATGACCAGGCTCCAAATTATCTACTATAGAAGTTCTACCATGAGGATTTGGGTGGTCATCAATTTATTGTAAATGGGACAATTTCTAAACCTAAAACATAAACATAGTTTTTCCAATACTTCCATAACTAAAATTTAAACATAAAAATTTTCATCAAAGAATAAGAGTATACAGATATAATGAATAATAAAATTATGGCTTTTGCCAGTAAATGGGTAGAACTGAAGACTGTCACACTAACCTGAAATACACCAATCCCCCAAACCAAAGGCTGAATGTTCTCTTTGATATGTGGATACTGACACACAATAAGGTGGTGGGAGAGAAAAAAAGTAGAAGTTTATTGTATTATATAAAGGGGAATGACAGGAAGGGAGGATGATGGGAATAGAAAAGAAAATAGAATGAACAGGACAGAACTTTTTCATGTTCATAAATAAATACATTATCTGTAAAACTCCACATCATGTACAACTGCAAGAATGGGGTTAGAATAAGTGATATTTCATGTATGTATAATATTTCAAAATACACTGTATGGTCATGTATTTCTAAAAAGAACAAATAATTTAAAAAGCCCCAGAAGTTCCTTTCAAAGTTTCTTAGAGCAAAAATTTAAAGTATCAATTATATATTATATTTTTGAAAGGTCTTTTCTTCTTATTTTTGGAGAATATTCATGGAAAGTTCCCAGATTCTCCCTTTATTGCATAGGAAAGGAAGCTCTGTATAGGACATTGTATTAAATGTTTTAATTGATAATGAAAACTTTGACAAATGAATCCTACCATAATTATACCATACCAAAGGGTTTAAAATGTAATGAAAAGCCAATTCATCAATCCCAATAGTAGATTGTATTATCATTTAAAAATATAATTAAAATTATACATTAAAAATATATAAAATAATATAGATTAAAAAAGAGAATGAATATAATTTTCCTCATTTTTTATATTTGATTTACTGTACATATTTACATGTGATATATCTATTGCTATCTTTTTTTTTAACAATACTTAATATTTTAACATTGAAAGAGAAGAGTATCACTTTGTTATCAGTTATTTGTAATCAACAATGATTAATATCATTTCTAAAGTATTTGAATAAAGCATTGACTATAATCAAGAACAACTTTGAAAGTGTCTCACTAGAGTGTTCTACCCTAGCAACCGACCCTGAGGGACTGCTCCTTGCCATGCTTCCTGTCTTCATTTCATACTAGCAGAACTTCCAAGGCCTTATCATTCAGAGAAAGGGTCATGTTCTGACATAAATGTCCAAATGCACTGTAATGTATGTGTGTGTGTGTGTGTGTGTGTGTGTGTGTGTGTGTGTGTTAAGTGTTAATATCATGGAATTACAAGTCTAGTCTTTCTCCTGGCCCCTACTGGGTTAGAACAGACCACCCCCAAGTTTATGTTAATCAGATCATTCAGGTGGTTTAAGAAAGCAGGATGGCTATACTAGAAAGACAAGAGATCACTAGAAATTTGGAGCTTTGACTGCATTCTACAAAAAATTCTCCTCACCTTCATGAAGTTGAGGAGACTGGAGATTGAGTTTAATTTAGTAGAATTATATTTATGTGTTTAAGGAATAAAGACTCAACAAATACCATGGACTCACATTTTCTGAATGAACTTTCGTGCTTGTTAATTCTATGAAAATATCAAGAGAGTGGGGCATCCTGAGGATAAAGATGCTTAAAATCAGCAAACTCCAAGAAGCAGACTTCTTGGTCTCTTTAACTGAATTGTTATGATTTGTATTCTTTATAATAATACTGTAATCTTTTAAAAAATAGAATTTTCATTTTGTTCTGTGACTAACTGTTATGAATCAGAAAATGTGAAGTGTTCATGGAAATTCCTCAAGTTGTGGTGAAGTGACCCTAAATATAATCTGTCTGGTACCTCTGAAAATGACTGGTGTCTCAAGCAAAGTCAGTATTAACCTGCAAGATTTGACTTTGATCTAGGTAATTAGAAACATAAACACATTGCAGAGTGATTTTACATGCACACAAATAAATTGACTAAAAGGATGGCAATGAGGCAAATCTCAAAGCCACCTTGGATGCAGAAAAGGCTTAGAATCCCCATCTTGGGTGTTGTATCAGTTCTCTCTGTTTTTACCTGTCTATAACAGTCAGAAATACACACCTTGAGAGTTCTGTGCACAAGTAAGTGGTGGAAGGTAGCAAGGTGGGTGAAGCCCAGGTGGAAAATTTGTGTATGTTACCCTATTAGTCAGGGTCAAGATCTGGAATTTCAAGGGAAATATTCAGATGCCACCACTGTATGGAATACTCATATTTTTTGAATATGGACAAAAGTAACAGAAGATGGTGACAAAAGGAATTATATGATGTACATATATGTAAAGAGCATTACAATCTCTAAAATAAAATTCATGACTGGGAATAAGCACACATCTCCAAATCAGAATCAATATTTCAACTACTGCTAAGAATATATTTTTATATGAGGAATATTTAATGTGAATTAAATTTATAAAATATCTGGGAAGTTAGATATTATTAATCATGGTAAGGAAGCTCCTAGGAGTTTTTGTCTTACTTCCCCTTTGCCTGTGTCACTGTGCATTACATGAAGCTGCTCCCACTGCCATGGTCTGCCCCACAGTAGTAGACATTCTCATCCTCTTCCTGGATGTTCTGGATGGTCAGGTACCGATCCAGGCCAGAGCCTGAGCCTGAGAAGCGATCAGGAATTCCATCCCCCTTGGATCCCACAGTGCCACTACTGCCCACATGCATCACAAAACGGGGGCTCTTCCCTGGGCTTTGCTGGAACCAGTTCACCACATAATTACTGTAGCCACTGCTCAGAGTGCAGGTGAGTTTGGCTGTTTGTCCCAGGGAGGCAGATACAGAGGGAGGCTGAGTCAGCACAGGTTGGGAGAGGGACCCTGTAAACATAGACACATCGTGGTAGAAAACAGAGCCACTGTACATGTGTTTGGGGATCTAAACCAGTGAGGATAAACTCAGAAAAGGGGTCTGCCATGGGGCACAGCGGTCTATCCCTACCTGGGCAGTGAGTGAGCATCATAAGGAGAAGAAGAGTCCTGACCATGTTGGACAGTTTCCTGAGTTCCAGAGCTGCTGTGGGCTGCCCTCAGCCTTTCTTATCCCTCCCCACTGGCCTCAAGGTGGAGCAGCTCATGCAAATGTGACTCCACCCACTACCTCTCACTGGCTGCTTTTCTGGACCTGGAATGATGTAAAAGAAAATCTGGACTGTTGTGATGCTTTTATTTGCCTGATGGGCAGAACCTGGGAGGAAGCAGGTGGTGGGGCTCTGCTGAGCCCACATCAGTGACACAGGATTCATCTCCTCTGTCCACCCCTGTTCAGATGTGAAGTCCTCTGGGGACATCTCAATCTGTGAACATACTTCAAATGTCCCCAAAAAAGTGTTCCATGATCTCCTGAAAATTACACGTAAAAGTTTAATCTTCTCTTGGATCCTGACTCTGACTTTTTACCTTTTAATTTGAATATTAGAAATACTGATGAAGATATTTCTCTGTCAAGTATTGTGCTCAGTGAATTACCATATGCAGTGTAATAATTCACTGCATGTGGTAATTTGAGGGTTTGTTTTCCACCAAAAATTCACCAGAAACCAATAATCAAATATGAAAAGTATCATGAAAAAGGAGCATAGAGCTAAATGTTCTCACTGCTTAGGGTCATTTTGGAAAACCAACTCAGGTGGTCATAATTAATCTGTTTTCTCATGTTCTATCTTTATATCCTTCTTTCCAAATATAAGTTGGCTGAACTGGGTAAGACACTTGCCCAAAGATACATCCAACACCCCAAATTAGAGTTTGTATGAACCTGATCAAATGAATGACATTTTCCCATAAATACTGAGCAAATGACATTTTCCCATAAATACTGGACAAAGAGGAAAATTTGGCATATATACCTATAATTGAAATGACTACAAATTAAGAAGAATAAATCAACAGAAATTATTTATCTTCCATTTGCATAGGTCAGAAGAGTACACCAATCTCACTGGGTTAACTTCAGCATGTTGACAGGGTTGCACTGCCTTCTGCAGGCTTCAGGAGAGATACTGTTTTCTTGCATTTTCTAAATACTAGGTATTACCCACATTCCTTGGCTGGTCCCTGTTCTCCATCTTCAAACCAGAAACCCTAAATGGAGACCTTCTCACATCACACCACTCTAGATGATTCTTCTAACCTTCTCTTCCACTTTTAAGGACCCTCATGATCCCACTGACTCCAGGTAAATTTCAGGATTACTCCTCCTGACCTTAATGTGAGCAGATTAGTAACATTAATTTCATGTGTAATTTATTATCACTTTATTGTACACACTAGCATATTCGTAGAATCCAGGGATTAGGGTGTGCACAATTTTTTTTTCTGCTAATCACACTGTTCTTTTCAGGGGGACTTTTAACCATTTCTGAATACTTATTAAAATATAATAAGACATCACCTAGAAGGCACAAACATATAAAGTTGTGCTTTGTTGTGCTTTTATATTACATATGTACAATTCTTCATAGCACATTTGGTAGTTTATAATTAAATCATATATATATAGTTTATGATTAGTTTATAATTAAATTATATATATATATATATATATATATATATATATATATATATATATATGATTTGTACTATGATTTCATTATTATGTACATCAGAAATCCACTAAGAATGTCCTGTGAACATACATCATGAATTTGATTTTCTGGTTTATGACTTTTTAGCACCATGTATAACACAGAGTAGAGTTATCTCTTCTTCCCCTGTGAATTAGTAGCACTGAGTAAATCTTAGGGCTGTTATGCCATGTACTACATAATAATCAGCTCAGGCTATAGCTCAGACATATTCAGAACAAATGTATACTTGTCCAGGCATCTTTTTTCCAGGTACATTCATGGGAAAGCCAGAACCCTGATACTTTTCATGAGTCTGAGTAGCATAGAAGACACCAGGACAGGTTCCCTGTAATCTATTGGTACCACTGTATGTAAGAGCTGCTGAAAGTAGAGCCACTGTTCCAGGGGTAGGTGAGTCTGGCAGGTGCTTCAGGAGATGTAGAGACAGAGGGCAATTGACTCAATAAAAGCTTGAGAGGGAATTTTCAAACACAGATAGGAGTAGAGGATAAGATAAGGGGAGGAGAAATTTTTCTCATGGGTTCTGAGACTGAGTGATTGATGTGAACTAATAATTGATATGTTGAAGATTGATGTTAATGCAATAATGAGGAGGTGTAAGATAACTCTAGGTTTTAGTGGACACACTCCCCAATTCTGATAGTGAGGCTGGGCTATTCTAGGTGTCCTTTAATTTTTCACCCTATGGTAGAGGAGGGATGTTAATGCATCTCTGTTTCCATGATGGTTGCCCCAGGCTCTTGCTGAGCCCTGGTGCTGGAATGCAGCACACACTGCAGAGTGAGAAAGAATGAAGTTAGTTTCCTCCTTGAGGGAACCCTGGCAGGAAGCACCTGATGAGATGAAACAAAGGTCTCTTCTCCAGGGACTTAGTCAAGCCTGACAGAACACAGCTGCTAAGTCCCCATCAGAGCACAGCGGGTCCAGAGATGAGATTAGGGCTCATTTGAGTGAATGGTCCTAACTGAACAGTTGTGTGGGAACCACCAGGCAGTCCTACAGTGCCCTCTGGTGGTGACAGAATACAAAGGGACACTACTGAAATATAGAAGACACTTAGAAAACATTTTGAAAATTTATACTCCAATAAAATAGAAAATCTCGACACATCAACAAATTTATGGAGACATATGACCTACACAAACTGAATCAGGAGGATATACATAATTTAAATAGATTAATTTCAAACAATGAAATAGAAGATGCTATCAAAAGCCTGTCGACCAAGAAAAGCCCAGGACCAGATGAATTATCAACTGAGTTCTATAAGATCTTCAAAGAAGACGTACCACCAATACTCCTGAAATTATTCCATGAAATAGAAAAGTAGGGAATCCTTTCAAACTTATTCTGTGAGGCTAGTATCACCCTGATATCCAAACTAGAAAAAGACATATAAAAGAAAGACCAATATCCCTGATGAACATAGACTCAAAAAAATCTCAGTGAAATTTTGGCAAATTATATATGAAAACATTAAAAACATAGTGCACCACGATCAAATGGGGTTTATCACAGGGATGCAAGTTTGGTCAATAAATGTGATTCTATAGACTTAAAGACAAGAATCATATGATATCTCAATAGACGTATAAAAAGCATTTGATAAAATATGGCACTCTTCTATGTTTACAACATTAGAAAAACTAGGGATCTTAGGAACATATCTCAACATTGTAAAACCTATCTATGCTAAACCCAAGGCCAACTTCATTCTAAATGGGAAATACTGAAAGCATTCCCTCTAAAATGTGGAACAAGACACACTTCTTTTCATTATGGTCCTGGAAACTGAATCCAAAGCTATAAGACAGAAGAAAGAAATTAAAGGTTTATGAATAGTAAAAGAAGACCTCAAACTATCACTATTTTTCAACAACATAATTTTATATTTAGAAGATCCAAAAAATTCCATCAGGAAAAATCTTCAAGAATTAATAAATGAATTCAAAGTAGCAGGATATAAAATCAACACCCATAAATCAAATGAATTCCTATACATCAGTGATGAATCCATTGAAAAAGAAATTAGGAAAACTACCCATTCATAATAGTCTCAAAAAAGTCAAATACTCAGGAATAGATTAGCAAAAGAGGTGAAAAACTTTTACAATGAAAACTACTGAACACTGAAGAAATTGAAGAAGATCTTAGAAGATGGAAAGATCTCCCATAGGCTTAATTAATATTGTCAAAATGGCCATACTACCAAAATTGTAATGCAGATTTCATGCAATTCCTATGGAAATCCCAATGGGATTTAATATGCATTTTTTAGTTGAAGGTGGACACACAATATCTTTATTTCATTTTTATGTGGTGCTGAGGATTGAACCCAGTGCCTCATGTGTGCTATGACAAGTACTCTACCACTGAACCCCAACCCCAACCCCAATGACATTCTTTGTAGAAATAGAAAAAGCAATATTTTTCCAAAAACTTATTTGGAAAAAATAAGAGACCCAGAATAACCAAAGCACTCCTTAGCAAGAAGAGTGTACTAGGAGGCAACACAACCCCAGATCTTAATTTACAATATGGAACCATAGTAATAAAAACAGCAAGGTATTGACACCCAAACAGATACATAGACCAATGGTAGAGAACAGAAGACACAGAGAGAAACCACATAAATATAATTATCTCATCCTAGACAAATCCCCCAAAATATTCATAGGATAAAAGGTAGCATCCTTAACAAATGGTCCCGGGAAAACTGGAAATCCAAATGAAACAAAATGAAATTAAATCCCTATCTCTCACCCTGCACAAAAATCAACTCAAAGTGCATCAAAAACTTAGGCACTAGTACAGAGACAAATAGGGTGATTTTCTTAACAATAATCCTAAAGCAGAAGAAGTAAAATCAAAATCAATAAATGGGATGGATTCAAATTTTTAAAAGCTTTTTTTTTCAGCAAAGAAAATAATCAATAATATGAAGTGAGACCCTACAGAATGGGAGAAAATCTTTACTATATGAACCTCAGATCATTAAAGTCCAGGATATATACAGAACTAAAAACACTCATCACCAAACCAAACCAAACAAAACAAACAAACAATAACAACAAAAACAAAAACACAAATAATCTAATCAACAAATGGGCTAAGAAAATGAACAGACACCTTAGTTATTTCTTAGGTGTTTTTTGTTAGTTTTGCTGAATTGACAGTTTGCACAGTGTACATTCTATGTTCTATAGGTTAAAAAAAACTGTATAAATTTGAAAGGTGGTAATTTTTCTAACTAGGAGCAAAAGAAAAAAACAATTTCTGATAAAACTGAGAGATGAGATCATTCTCTAAAGTGCAAAACTGATGGTCTACAATCTCAAATAGCTAAAACTCTTGCAGAATTGAAGGGAGACACATGAAACTAGGAAATAAATTGCAGACAGTGCTAGTTAATTTAGAAAACGGGAAAAAATGAGCTAAAGTAGGTATCAAATTGTCCCATTATTATTATTACCAAAGTAAATTGTCCCATTATTATTATTACCAAAGTAGTCAATATGATGTAGCTTTAGCCATTCTTTGTCACTCATGCATACTAGCAAGTATATTAGATTAAGGTAAAATTTAACCTGGATATACTTCTGTTTATTGAGATCTGTGACAGGAGTGATCATACTTAGTACTGAAAAGCCAAAAGCAAGATGGATCACAATGTGGGTGGTGGTGGTGTAGGTATCTATTGTTCAAGGTATTCAACCAGAAATAAAACCTACATTCAAGCATGTGTGTACCTAAAATAACTCTTTCATGTCAAGACTGCTTGTTGGATTCCTCTTTATATGCACTTAGTACATAGAATGAACTAGAACCAAAGTCATACAAATGACCACAGTATCTGGTATCATTGATATCATCTTCAAAGTATATCTCTCATTTTGAAAAAGGCCATTGCGGTAAGCAACAAATCATATCCTGCCTGATGTTGTGTCCTATCTGTGTCAACTCTAATTGTTCAGCAACTTCCTGTAATCCACCTTTAAGATTTTTTTCAGCTCTTTATGGAATATTCACATCATAAATGACAGAAAAAAATAATTGAAGGATCTCAAAGATGTCAAGTTTTTCTTTGGGAAAATTTAGAGTTGCTCAGGATTTTTATTAAATAGCCAAAGTCCTAACCATTGAGAAATGATTATCATTTAACCCCTTTATAGAGGACCACTCTCAAAGTCATAAGAAATTATGCAAAATTCTGGGTCTGAATTCTTTCCTCCTTATGTTTCTTTTTAGACTAGATATCAGATGATATTAGTAGCTCTACAGATTTTGGGGCATATATGTCCTGTATCAAATTAAATTCAAAATTAAACTGTCAGAGTGAAGTTTCTGAAGGACATTGTTCTTGTTCATTTTTAAATGTCAGTCCTAGCTCAATTATCTTTAAAAAGTTTACATGACACTGCAATAGTTGGTGTTGATGTTTGTCATTACACCTGAAAACTTCAATGGGTCTTGCAACTACACCTGAGAATTTGGTGTCTACAGCAACAAAATTATATTTTCGAATAATGACAGATTTTCTCTTCTTTTAATCCAGTTTATAAGCCCAAACTTTACGAATTCTTTGGCTCCTATCTACAGTTGTTGCTGGCACAGTGAGGGCACCAGGGGATCTAACTAACAAGTATAAAAATGTTATATTTAATTAAAGATTTGTTTCAGAAAAAAAAATTTATTTATGTACTTGGACCTGTGAGCTGGTTCTCCTTTTCCTCCTCCTTACCATAGAGGCAGCACCCGGTGGCTGCAGCAGGTTCTTCATAGACACTCATGTCCAGCACTTGGGCAAGGGTAGTCAGAGCTGTGCCTCACCATGCTGCACTGTAAATCTTCATCATAATTATCCTTCTTGACAAGAGAATATTGGGGAAAATATGGTTAGCAAGATCAAAAAGTAATAGAAAACTTAAGTCTTCTATCAGTTCCATAGAATATATTATCTTTTTTTCTAAAATAACTTAAAGTTTTAGATTTAGGTGTGATGAATCTAGACATGTACATCAGAAAGCTATGATGGGTACTCAGGGAAACCCAGCAAGGTCTTCTTTCTATGAACTCCAGAGTCATGGAGAAGCCGCCTCTCTTAAGTTAAAACTGCCTCTCACCTCATTCAAGATTAAAATCAATGTTATTAAGCTTAAGAGGCATTACAGTAAAAGAAAGGCTAGTTTTTAACCAAAAAGTGTATGATTTGATTTTGTCTTTAGTAATAGGATGAACAAAAAAAGTATAAAATTAGGTCATTACAGATGTTAAAAGTCAGTTTTACAACTTGTTTGTCTTATAGATAATAGCCTTATTATCTTAAATTGACTTAGTTGTTATATTATAATTGATACTTGTATAAGGCATTAAAAACAATAATTGTAAGGTTTGTAAGGAAAATACCATATAAAATTAACAAGAGTAAAAATATATGTGATTATTATAATAGCTATGAATTAAGGAATATAATTTTATATAATTGACCTTTTTATATATAGTATTTTTGTTTATTTTAGGAATATAGTACATTTAGGAATATAGTAAATAAAAATTTATCTTTTGAATGTCACTTTAATGATTGTTTAACCTGGAATGAGGTGAGAGGTAGTTTTAACTTAGGAGAGGTAGCCTCTATGTATATGGAAGTATAAATAGATATCTTTCCAAAATAAGAAACACATGTGTTTAGTGAGCATAGGAAAATATTTTTATTTATTAATAATTAAAAAATAAAGTGAAGGAACAAATAGTTTTTACCTACCAATTTAGGAAAACATTTCATTACCATCAAATTTAATGATGATTGACATATGGGGCATTTGCATCTTTAAAATTTGTTGGGTAGATGTGAATTGGCAGTATCTTTCAGGACAGTGATTTAATAAATTACTTAAAGTCTTAGAATTGTAATTGTCATAGATTTAGCAATGATATCTTAAGGGATTTCTGTTAAAAATCATTTTCATGTATAAAGATACAGCTGCATGAATGTTCTTAATAGGTTTGCTTTTAAAGTAATAAAAAAAAACAATTTAAATGTACAATATAAAGGTTTGGATAAATGAACTATCTGTTGAAGAATTTTTTTTAATTTCTTTTTTTAGTTGCAATTGGACACAACACCTTCATTCTATCCATCTATTTCGATGTGGTGCTGAATATCGAACCCCAGGGTCCCACATGTGCGAGCCGAGTGCTTCCCCACTGAGCCATAGCCCCAGCCCCAATGATGAACAATTTTTGACAATAAAAGTAATTTGTAAAGGAATATTAATTATGGGTAATTTAAATAATTTTATAAGTTTTTAAAATATTAATATGATTATATATTTAAAAAACATGTGTATATAAATATATGCATAGAAAACAGATCAGAAAGCTCTGTACTAATTGTTAATAGTAATTATCTATGGATAGTAGAATTTTAAGAGATTCTTATGTACATTTCTTAATTTTTTTTTTAAAAGGAGTCTCTTAAAAGTAGGTCCTGATCTTCATCATGTGAGATTAGGTTCAACTTCCTTAATAAGATTCCTATAGCACAAGAATTAAAACCAAGAATCAATAAATGGGATGGAACCAAACTAAAAAGTTTCTTCTCAGTAAAAGAAACAATCTATGAGATGAATAGAGAGCTTACATCTTGGGAGCAAATTTTTACCCCTCACACATCAGATAGAGCACTAATCTCTAGGGTATATAAAGAACTCAAAAAGCTAAATAGCAAATAAATAAATAAATTAATTAATTAATAACTCAGTCAATAAATGGGCCAAGCATATGAACAGACACTTTTCATAAGAGAATATTCAATCAATAAATAAATATATGAAAAAATATTCATCATCTCTAGCAATTAGAGAAATGCAAATCACAACTAAGATACCATCTCACTCCAGTGAGAGTGGCAGCTATTATGAAGATAAACAACAATATGTGTTGGAGAGGATGTGGGGAAAAAGGCACATTCATACACTGCTGGTGGGACTGCAAATTGGTGCAACCAATCTGGAAAGCAGTATGGAGATTCCATGGAAAATTTGGAATGGAAACACCATTTGACCCAGTTATCCCTCTCCTGGGTCTATATTTAAAAGACTTAAAAACAGCATACTACAGAGACACAGCCACATCAATGTTTAAAGCAGCACAATTCACAGTAGCTAAACTGTAGAACCAACCTAAATGCCCTTCAGTAGATGAATAGATTAAAAAATGTGGCATATATACAAAATGGAATATTACTCAGCAATAAAAGAGAATAAAATCATGACATTTTCAGGTAAATGGATGGTGCTGCAAAAGATAATGCTAAGTGAAGTTAGCCAATCCCCAAAAAACAAATGCCAAATGTTTTCTCTGATATTAGGTGACTGATTCATAGTGGGGTAGGGAGAGATAGCATGGGAAGAATAGATGAACTCTAGGTAGGGCAGAGGGGTGGGAGGGAATGGGAGGGGGCAGGGGATTAGAAATGATGGTGGAATATGATGGACATCATTATCCAAAGTACATGTGTGAAGACATGAATTGGTTTGAACATATTTTATATACAAACAGAGATATGAAAAATTGTGTTCTCTATGTGTAATAAGAATTGCGATGCATTCCACTGTTATGTATTTAAAAAATAAAAACAATTAAAAAAATAAATAAAATAAAATGGGCTTCTTGGCAAAAGTTAGGTATGATGTTTTAATTTTGAAACTAAACTTACTTTCTTATTTAAATGTTACTTTATAAAAATTTTTATATATAACTTTTGATTAATATAAATTAGTTAACATAATTTAATATTATATCTGAAACATGAAACAGACAAGTTAAGAGAAATTTTAATCCCCTCTGAAGGGAAGGCGTTGAAACATTTTTATATCTCATATTGTTATCCTTTTAAAAAGCTACTGTTTCTTAATTGCCTTTTAGAAATATAGTTAAGTTTACTTCTCAGTTTAGAGAGGAAAAAGGTTTTAATAACATTTATTTAATTATAAAGTATCAAATTACATAATTAAAAATTTAATTAATTTGTTATCATTATGTAAGTTTGCAAGAGACCATTTTTGTAGAAAACTTTAGGTTGGAGAGTATCAGCTTAGTAAAATGTTCTCTTAAATCTTATACTTTGTGTGGGCTCTCTCTCATCCAGCGAGGAGGTCCACGGAACAGTGTAGAGGAGAGTGTGGCTGGGGAGTTGCTAATCAAGACCCCCAGAGATCAAGCAGGTCTGATTTTATTGTGCAGATACCATGTATACATAGGCAGGCAGTAGCTAAACAGATTATAGGCAGCCCCAATACTATTTCTGGCAAACTATCCTTGCAGTGAATGGGCCGTGAAGCAAGCACAGGGACTACAACAAGTGGCCTTTTGCCCAAGGCTGTGCCTATGGGGTAAGCGGTTTTCCATCACATGCCTAGCACAAGAGAGTGGTTTGCCACTCAGATGCCCTTAACATATGCCATGTATGCAGTACTCCATGCACTTGTCCCCATAATATTTTAAAGATTTATATACTAAGGAAACAGAGAAACAATTGATATATAAAAAAAAAATTAGTGATAATTTTTCATAATTACATTGATGTTTTCATATTAATCATGAAGAGTGTTTAAATAAAAATTTGAAATCTGGAATTCAAGGTGGTACTTTAAAATAAGTTATTGTTTAGTCAAAATTGTGTAAACGTTAATTTCTTTAAAATTAGCTTTTTTGAAACTCATCAGAAACTTTTTTAAAACTCATCAGACATAAGACATTATTCTATTGGAATGAGAGTAGATTAATGTTTTAATAAATCCTTATTTTCTCAATGCATAGATTAAACTTCAGCTTGTGTAAGCATATCAATATTTAATCTTAGTGAAAAATTTCAGATAGTTTCAATTGGTTGATATATATATATATATATCTCCAACTTAATCACATACAAACTTGTTCTCTACTTACTCAGACCTTCTTTGTCATTTACTTTAGACACTTTTGTATATCACCATATAAAGACTTTCTTGGAGTTGGGGTTGTGGCTCAGTGATAGAGTGCTTGATTTGCATGTGTGAGGCAATGGGTTCGATTCTTAGCACCACTAAAAAATAAATAAATAAATAAATAAATAAATAAAAGACTTTCTTATCCAGAAATATCTTCATTTTTATTTCTGTTAAAGTCTGCACCATATAAAGACATTTTATAACCCAGAAACATTTCTTTTTTTTAGAGCCCTCTAATTCCTCTTTCCTATCTGTAAAACATTCTTTTTGTTCATATTTGAAACAACCTTGTAAATTTCTGAATTTAATTAAACTGTTTTATTTTAATAAGATGAAATATTTTATCTGAAATGTAGTCAAAACTTTTGGACCCCTTTGTATATAGAAATATACTTGTTGGGATTCATCTCTTAGTAACTGTGTTTTTAGTAATGACATAAAACAATTTTAAATCTCTCTTTTTTACCAATCTATAAAAACATCAATAATGTTTATGTATGCTACCCCATGGAAATTAAAGAGTTTAGAATACCTGGGCTGGGATTGTGCTCAGTGGTAGAGTGCCCGCCTAGCATGGGTGCTACCAGGGTTTGATTCTCAGCATCACATAAAAATAAAGGCACTGTGTTGTGTCCATCTACAAAAAAGATTCTCTCTCTCTCTCTCTCTCTCTAAAAAAAAGAGTTATGAATACTTGATGTTATATTTAACAGTTACCATCTTAACTTTGTAATTCAATAAGTATTTCTTGTTATAATGATTTATGTAATTAATTCCATTTACCTTAAATTTAATTCATTTAGTTTTAACTGTAGAAGTCAGGGCATCAAGCAAATGTAGGTAACAGTATTTGGTATGTTTTTCCTTTGAAGAAAATTGTTAGAAGCAAATGGACATAAATTTTATACAGTATGGGAATTAGTGACTTTATTAATTATTTAACTAGCTGGAAAAAATCAGATTAATAATTTTAAAGACATCTTTATTTTCATTTGGTTACCAAGCTTAAATAGAATCTTATTAAATCATATGAATTAAAGGTATTTGTATCTATTTTTATTTTAATTTTAGATTATGAGTGCACTTATTTAGACCAATTTTTGTATCATGTAATTCAGTCATAATGTAAATATAACCATTGTGTCTACACATTTACAAATCAGACAAATAAATAAAAGAAAAAAATATTTTTATAACTTTTGTAAGTGGAAGTCCACCATATGATTCAAATACTTATCAGAACTTTTATTTGATTTAACCTGTTTAGGAATTCAAAATACAGTTAATTAATTTTTATATGATTTAGTTATAAGACAGGCTTGCTTTAATAGATAAATTACATCTGAAAACTATGAAAATATTGTTAAATAAAATATTTCAGATTACCAGCTTCTTGTTTTACTAATTGTCAGACTTATTTTTAGTATCATCCTTATAAAACAAAAAATAATCTATTAAAAAGCATAATTAGAACATATTTTTTAACCTTAAAATTCTTCTCTTAACTTGGCTGGTTAGTCCTGGAAAGAATGGAGAGAAAACAAATAAATTTTTTGGTAAGACCTTTTGGTGGAACCGTGAATTACACCTGATTACCTTAGAGTTAAGGAGAGTCAAGACTTGAAGTAGACGTATTTAGCATAATGGTTACCAAGTTTGTAGCATACACAGAAGGTTGTTGTTTTAAATTCATCTTTAATTTTTTTTTTTTTTTGCGGGGTGGGGGTGGAGAAAAGGGGTGGGGGAGTAATTATCAGAGAAATTAAAAGAAAAGGTTGTAGTTGAGTACTTGTTTTTAAGAGACACTGGATACAGGATCGGGTGCAGTGGGGCAGGGAGGAGGGACTGGGAGTTTTGTGAGTGAATGTGGATTTCAATTTTCTTTGGGGACTCTAGGCTGTGGCTATGGAGAAGGCACTAAAAGAAAGTTCCCAAAAGCCATGTGGTCAGAGTTGCCCCTTTGTGTGTTCCCTGGGACCCAAAATGCAGCCTACCTGATCAAAGGTTCACTTGGAGGCATTGATCTTTGTATTATTTTTCCCCTGAGATTTTACAGCAGCTGCAGCTGCTTGTTTTTATTTCATTTGATTCCTACAGCAGAAAATTTCCACCCGAATGGCAGGCTCTAGTTAGCATAAGGCCAATCATGAGGTAGCAAGAGTTAGGTTAGGCTGCAATTTTTAATATCAAGCTAGATTGTACTGACCTATTTCCCTTAGCATTCCTGGGAGACAAGGAGACAGTGAGAGAAGCCAGCCCTGGGGATATTCATATTTAAATTACAAATCTTGCCAATAATTTCCCCTTTACAGGTTCGAGATTTTGCCTGAATTCATGGTTAAAGTTTCCTTCTCAGCATCTTAATTTTCTGTACTTAATTTAGCTAGATGGTGTTGTCACTCCCAAGTTAGGCTGTATTGCTGCTCTCCCAGCAGCATTCTACAAAGATGCAGTGGGCAGTGGCAGCCAGGGCAGGTTTGCCTGCTCAATTGTAATCAATCAAGTCTGTTACCACTTCTAAGAACTGCAAAAGCTGTGTCTTCCTCCCTGAATTTCTAGTCTGATAAGGATTTTAAGTAGAGTAAGATAGAATTTTCTCTTTTAGAGTTTGTAACAATTTAATATCAGGCTATCTAAAAATTCACTTTCCCCGCCTCCACTCTCTTTCTAAATTGGGGTTCACCCTCTGATTTGGGGGGTTGGCTCACCTAAACTTGTCTTTCCTCTTAATTTCCTTCAGAGCTGCCCCACATTCAGGCACAAGATATCATGGGGTGTCTAGCCTAGCCAGGGTAGTTTCCTGCTCAGAAGGTTGTGAGACACCTTTGAAAAAGATAGTCTGAAATAATTAGTAAAGAAATAAGAGAAAGAGACAGAAATGAAGTTCAAAGAGGGGCACCTGATAGATTCTTCAGTCTTATTAAGAGCTGGAACTGAAGAACTAGAAAATGGCTTTGGTTCTTTATTTAAGGGAGAGTACATCAAAGGCAGAGATAAGGTTTCAAGGGAGGAGTCTTGCTGCAAACAAGTTGATTGCCATCTTGGGAAGAAACACCCATCTCTGAGAGGCTGTGTGAATATGTTGCTCCAGTGGATTTTCCCATCTCCAGTACAGTGCTGAACCTGACAGAGCTGAGTAGGAAGTTACAAAGTAGTGGGTAGCCTCAAACTAGCAGGTTTACCGCTGGGAGTTCCTAGATACCAGACATTCCTACCCAATGGCTTCCATATAGATTGGGTTCATGCACATTTCATGGATGGTTCTTGGCAAGGTATTACCTGCTGGGAAAAAAAAATGAAAAAGTGAATGCAGCACCCAACACTCAGACCAGGGTTCCTTTGAGTGAATGGTCCTTACTAAGGAGCTATGTATGGACATTAGGGCAGTTCCACAATGTACCTTACAGGTCATAGGACCCAGAACCCCTCTTGGCTCAGAGCCCTGACACCACAGCTGGTTTCTACAATTCACCAGATCACTGTCTCCATAAAAACAAGCATAGTCTGAACTTTGTATAATTTGCGACCAATTCATTGAGTGTAAATACTGTGTTTTGCCAGTTCAAGAAGTTGTTCTGTCTTTAGGAGGTGTAAATATACAATTAAGTGACAATATGCAGTGTTAGCAATTCATTGAAAATGTAAAAGTGATATCCTTTTACTAATAAATAAATTTAGAGTCAGTACACAGACTTGGTGCTTCACCCTATTGTGAATCGATAATTGGATTCCAACTACTGTAATATAAACTTATGTGTGATTTGATTTATATTTTAGATAATACAGCAGTTTTAGTATTTAATAAACTAACTAACAGAAGTACAAGGGAACAAGAAGGGTTATACCTGCTGGGCTATTCACATGCCATGTTGTACAGAATGAGTTCTAGTCTAGCACATACCTTTTCTGCCAATCAATTATTTCCTTCCTTTATACACTTTATTCAGTGCAGAAGCAGCTCTACTGTTGACAACAAGCCCCAAAGTCCTTCAACCTTTATGCACAAGTTCTTGCATCGGAGTCATTTGTGGAATTGTAGGTTGAGATCTTGAATGTTGCAATTTGGGGGAGTCACATGATGGATTTTGACCTCTGGATTTGACATTTTGTTAATGAATATCTCAACAGCTCTTAATTAATATAAATGTTGCTAGGTAATCATACAACTCACCCTGCTCTGCAATGCATTTGTTCATGAAATCCAACTTCTGTCTTCAGATTTTTTTTACCCCCATCAACCTGCCCCTGTGGTTTCTTTACTCAGGACCTGGAGAACCATCACGTGCTTCTGTACTGTCTTCACATAAACCCACGAAATCCAGTCTATCCTACTGGTTACCTTTCCCTCATTCAAGGCCACATTCCTTACCTCTTCCATAGACCTAAGATCAAATTTCTCCTTTTGAATAAATTTAGTACCCCAACTTTAAATGTCTAGAAATGAGCATCAATCATGATCTTTGCCTTAATTCTATTTTTCTCTGGGTTTCCTCTTCTGGTGAATTCATGAGGTCAATCTGGATACTCATGCAGTTGTTTCTTTTTATCAGGCTGTGTTCTGGGCTCTGTATATACAGAAGTGTCAAAACAAAACAGAATATCTGTTCTGAATGAACTCAGTTCCTAGTGGAGAAACACACAATGAGAAGAGTCACAGTGAATTGTCCTCATGTGGCTGATACCACCTGACCATGCTCACCCTGAGAATCTGGAGTCCATTTCTTATGGCAAAGGGCCCTTTGCCTCTCACAGGACATCAGTACTAAACATCTTCACATTCGGTCCATAACCTCCCATCACTGGGTGTCTCTCTGTCTTGCCTTATGTGCACTGCTCACCTGAGTTATGCAAAGTCTCTGGCTAGCTTTTCTTCTGTCCCCTTTCTTCTTTATCTTGTCCTTTAAAAAATTGCATACATGGTATCCATGGGGATATCTCACATACATGTGTATGATAAAAGCATTTTTCTACATAAATAAACTCTTTTAGATTCTTTACCATGTCAAGATAAGATAAAGATTTATTATCACATTCAAAATCTCTTTGAGCTTCTTCCTAGTCATCCTTCCTCAACTCCTCCTCCCATACTCTGTACAGAACCACAAGTAGATTTTATTTGCAAAGAGGATTCATATTTATGGACCACAGGGTCTCTTTGTCTCTGAGTCCTTCTTGTGCTTCTGCCCCTACCTAACTATCTTTGTGTTTGATCAGGCTTCAAATAATCTACTAGAAAAGTCCTTACTACCATGAGTTGGATGGACATTTGCTTTCATGGTAACACTGTATGAGGAAATTTCTAAACTAAAAACTTTAACCATTTTTGCCATTGCCAATATTTCCATAATTAAAATTTAAACATAGAAATTCACAGCAAAGAATAAGGGTACAATTCCATCTGTTATTTTTATATTTAATTAACTGTAAAAATTTATGCTTGATATGACTATTGTATATTTTACCATTATTTTCTTTAACTATTTAATATTCTGACATTGAATGAGAACAGTATCATTTGATTATAATCAGTTATCCAGATTCAGCAAATTATATAGATTCTAATGTATTTTTCAACATTGACTTTAATCATAAACAACTTTGAAAAGTGTCTCATCAGAGATCCCGAAAGACTTTCTTAAGATAGTTTAACAAAAAAATTTTGTTAAGGAAAGTTACTTTTTCCTCAGGTAAGTGGTTTAAATATCACACTAAACCTCCCTGGGTTATACCAGATAGTAAAGTACATTATCTTAAACTTACTTTCCAGCTTAAAAGTCTATATTTATGTTGTTATCAAGATAAAATTTTATTGCCTTCTGGATTTCTATAAGATCTGAATTCTTCATGTAGGAATAAGAGACAATGAGAAAATTAAATGTAACATATGACTCCATGTCTGAGCACAAATTAACATATACATACTCTCTAACACCTGGCCTTTTCTGAGTAGTGAAAGAAATTCCACTCTATAACCAATCCTGAGGGGTCTCTCCTTGAAATCCTTTCCATCTTCATTTCACCCTGGTTAAACTTCCTAGGCCAGAGAACATGATAGCCATTCAGAGCAAGGGTCATGTCCTGTCATGTGTGGTCAAATGTGAAAGAGAGAGAGAGAGAGAGAGAGAGAGAGAGAGAGAGAGAGAGAGAGAGAGAGAGAGAAAGAGAGAGAGAATATGAATTAATGAAGAGTTAACATTATACAAGGAAAAATCTCACCTTTATCCTGATCCCTACTTGTCTTGGGATTTCCTCAGGGACCACACCTAAGTTTATGCTCATGAGCTGATTCATGGTCTGTCCCCAGATAGTTTAAGAAAGGAGAATGACCATTGTATCAGTGAGGTTGCTTATTTTGCAGTTGTCTTTTACAGTTACAATATGCAATGTTAGGAGCTTTGTGTAACTCTCAAGAAAGTCCATTGTCTGAAATTACTATTGCTTGGTAAAATGTTATGGTTGTCTAATAAGAGAGTTTCTTTATTCCAAGGAGCTGTGTGCCTGAGATCAAGGTTGAGTCTACTAATACTCTAGCACAGAACCTCCTCATGCAGGGCATTGCTACAGCGGTCAGGCATCCTGTGTCTTTGCACAAAGTTTTCCCAGCAGTCAGGTGTTCTGTGTCTTTGTACAGAAACTTTCTAGCCACAAAGGATGCCACAATAATAACATCACCAGAGACCCCAATCCCAAACACAGAACTTCTACATCTGTGAGAGATGCCCTTGATCCAGGTAATTAGTTAATAAACACATCAGAGTGATCTTACCTGCACACGAAAAAAATTCACTCTATGAATAACAATGGGATAACTCCCAAAGCTGCCTCAGGTATAGAGCAGGCTCAGAATCCCCATCCTAGGTGTTGCTTCAGTTCTATTTGTTTCTGGTGCTATGTCGAACAGGAACAAACACATACAAGTGGTGGAAGGTGGCAATGTGGGTGAAGCCCAGGTGGACCCTATGTGCGCATGTTATCCCATTATTCAGGGTCAAGATATGGAATTTCAAGGGAACTATTCATATCCCATCACTGTGAAGAATACTTATAATTGCTAAATATGGGCAAAAGTAAAGAAGATGGTGCTAAAAGGAATGTATGATGTACAAATAAGTAAACAGCTTTACAATCTCTAAAATAAAATTACACCTGGAGACCCATGACTGGAAACAAACACACATCTCCAAATACAGACTCAATATTTTGAACACTACTAAAAACATATTTGCATATGGGAGATAATTAATGTGAATTAAATTTATAAAATATCTGGGAAGGTAGAAATTATTAATCAGGGACAGGGGGCTCCTTCTGACCTGTGAGTCAGGACACTGGGAAGTGAAATGTAATGGGGCCCATCAGCCTGGAGGTTTTTGTCTTACTTCCCCTCTTCCTGTGTCACTGTGTGTTACACGAAGCTGCTCCCACTGCCATGGTCTGCCCCACAGTAGTAGACATTTTCATCCTCTTCCTGGATGTTCTGGATGGTCAGGTACCGATCCAGGCCCAAACCTGAGCCTGAGAAGCGATCAGGAATCCCATCCCCCTTGGATCCCACATTTCCTCTATTGCCCACTCTCATCACAAACCGGGGGCTCTTCCCTGGGCTTTGCTGGTACCAGTCCACATAGTAGTTATTGTAGCCACTGCTCAGGGTGCATGTGAGTTTGGTTGTTTGTCCCAGGGAAGCAGATGCAGAGGGTGGCTGAGTCAGCACAGGTTGGGAAAAGGACCCTGTAAAAACAGACACATCACAGTGGAAGTCAGGGCCAGGATGCATGTCTTTGGGGATCTGAGCCAGTGAGGACAGACTCAGGATAGGGGTCTGCCATGGGGCACAGAGATTTGTTACCTGGGCAGTGAGTGAGCATCATCATAAGAAGAAGAGTCCCGACCATGTTGGACACAGTTTCCTGAGTTCCAGAGCAGGTATGGGCTACCCCAGTTTTTCTTATTCCTCCCCACTGGCCTTAAGGAGGAGCAGGTCATGCAAATGTGCCTCCATCCACTGCCTCTCACTGGTTGCACTTCTGGGCCTGGAATGATGCAAGACCCAGTCTGGAGGGTGGGGTTATTTTCATTTGCCTGACAGGCAGAACCTTGGGCTAAGCAGGTCCTGGGATTACACAGAAGATCACAGTTGCTGAGCCCACATTAGTGACATAGAGCCAACTTCCTCTGTTCACCCCTATTGAGATGTGGAGTCCTGTGGGGACATCTCCATCTGTGAACATTTTTATATGCCCCCAGAAAGTGTTCCATGAAGTTTCCTGAAGATTACATGTAAAAGTTTAGTCTCCTATTGGTTCCTGACTCCATCTTTTTACCTTTTTATTTTTTTCTAGAAATACTGATGGAGATATTTGTATGTCAAGCAATGTTCCCAGATTAATATTACCACTGTATGTGGACACTCTATGCTTTGGGGGACCTGTTGTTTCCCAGGAAAATTCACCAGGAATTGATAACCAAATATAAAAGTGCCATGAAACAGAATAGAGCTAGACATTCTCACTGCTTACAGTCATTAGAAAATAAACTCATAGAGTCATAATAAACCTTTTGCTTATATTATATTATAATGTCCATTTTTCCAGAGAGGAAATTGGCTGATCTGGTAAGACACTTGCCCAAAGACATATAAGAACCCAAGCTCCGGAGTTTAGATCACCCTGATCAAATGAATAATATTTACTCATAAACATTAAGCCATTGGACTAAGGGGAAAATTGTGATACATCTATATTAAAAATGACTATAAATTAAGAGGCATAAACCAATACAAACTACTTGTCTTACATTTGCTGAGATCAGAAGAGTGACATGGATTTCACCGGGCAAACCTCAGGGTGTTGACAGGGCTATGCTCTCTTCTGGAGGCTCCAGGGGAGAAACCATCTTCTTGCTCTTTCCAGATTCTAGGAGTCACCCACATTCCTTGGATAGTGGTCACTTCCTCCATCTTGAAAGCTAGAAACAGTAACTGAGACTTTTTCATATCACATCTCTCTGGCCACTTGTAATTTTCTATTTTACTTTTAAGGACCCTCATGATCTTTCTGTATGCAGGTAAATTCCAGGATTATCTCTTCTCTTAATATTAGTTGATAAATAACATTAATCACACATGTAATGTATTATCACTTTATCATGCTTCCTACCAGGGTTTAGGGCATGTATGTCTTTGGTGTCCATTATTCTGCTAACCTCAGTGCTCTTCTCAAGGGAACTTTTAATCATTTATGCATACTCATTGAAAACATAATAAGACATCACTAAAAAGGCAGAAAGAAATGAAATTTGGAGTTTTGTGTTTTCATTACACATGTATAATTCTTCCTAACACATTGGATAATTTATAATTATATATAATTTATACTATGATTTTATTATTATGCACATCAGAATTCCCTGAGAATGTATATCATGAATATTATTCTGGTTTTGTGACTTTTAGCACCGTATATAACAGAAAGTGGAATTTTCTGTCCCTTCTCTGTGGGTTAATAGCCCTGTGTAAGACTTAGAACCATCATACCTTGTACTACAATGTTAATAAGTTTATCCTACAGCTGCAGATCAGGGATATGAAGAATACCTGTATTTGTCAAGGCATTTCTGATCTTGGCAAGTTTCTGAGAGCTCAGAATCCTGATACTTATCTTGAGTCTGAGTAGCATGGAAGACACCAGGGAGGGTTCCCTGTAGTCTATTGGTATCATTGTATGTGGGATCCGCTGACACTAAAGCCATGGTTCAGCATACAGGTGATCCAGGAGTTGCAGAGATGGAGGACAGTTTACTGAATACACCCTAGGAGAGGGAACCTGCAAACACAGATAGGAGTAGGAGGTGAAGTAAGGGCTCAGTCTGAGAGTGGTTGATGTGAACAAATAATTGAGACTTGCTAAAGACCACTGTTAACCTGAGCATTAAATGTGGAGCAGCAAGGGGAGTACAAGTCATAGTGGACACAGACCCTGATTCTCACAATAGGAATGGGCTATTCCAGGCCTTCTTTAATTCTGCACCATCTGCTAATGGAAGGCTGGTCATGCAACTGTGTTTTCATCATGGCTTGCCCAGCCCCTTGCTAAGCCCTAGTGCAGGAGTCCAACACACATTTCAGACTGAGGAGAATGAAGTTTTGCTTTCCACCTTGGGGGACCCTTGGGAGGAAGCACCTGATGGGACGAGGCAAAGGTCTCTCCTCCAGGGATTCAGTCAGGTCAGAAAAAACACAGCTGCTGAGTCTCCGTCAGTGAACAGAGTGCCCACCTGCAAGACCAGGACTTCTTGGAGTGAATGCTTCTAACTAAAACTGCTTTGTTGGGACCTCACAGCAGTCCCAAAGTGCCCTCTGGTGGTCTCAGAACACATACCTTCTGTTGGTCCCAGGATCTGAGATTTCACCTTGATTTTGCAGCTCTGCAGGTCACGACTGAGTCTATTCACACATGAATTGTCTGGGTTGCAGACTAAAACACACTATCTCTAATTATCGTAATTTCTTACTTAAATAGTGCCTATTGGTGACACTATGTAAAGTCATGTTTACATATATAGATGTCAATTAAAAATTTTAGTTCTCTTCATATAGATTCTATGAAACTTGTATATCTTCATTACAATTTAGAATTTACATACATCTTAAGTGTTCTCCTAGATTCCAACTATAGATGTGTTTGGATCTTAAGCATTTGAGCCAATTTAATTGTTTCAATATTTGATTAAGTGAAGGAAGTACTAGGTATAAACTGAATGGAAAGTATGGTTTGCAGCTGCCATGGCATGTTGTATCAGAATTTGATCCAGTTTGGAACATACCTTCTCAAAAATCACTTAGTTTTCTTCCTTCATCCAATTGACCCAGGAAAGAATTGCCTGTTTGGTGGATGCCGAGCTCACAAAGTTTTTATACTTTTTAAATGAGTTCTCCCACTTGTATGGTTTGTAGGATTGTGGGTTGAGGGGTTAAATGTTATATATTTTTTTGTTCAAATGGTAGATTTTGAGCTCTGAATTTAACATTTTGTTGATGCATACTCATTCTCTCTTATTTAATTTAAATATTGTTATATGTTCTTAAAACTCACCTGTCCTGTAGTATATGTGCTCATGGAGGCTGTACCTCCATCCAAGTGCTCCTGTGGTTTTTTATTCAGTACCTAGAGCCATAGCACATCCTTCTCCCTGGCTCCACATTCACCCATATGATCCAGTCCACACTTACGGATAAAGCCCATGTTCACTTCCTGTTCTCTACAATACATAGCAAAGCTTCTTATTTAATCTCTCTCTCTCTCTCTCTCTCTCTCTCTCTCTCTCTCTCTCTCTCCCTCTCTCTCTCTCCCCCTCTCCCTCTCCCTCTCTCATTCTTTATTTATTTTGGTACCAGAGATCTATCCCAGTTTTTCCCATATGTAAAACAGATGTTCTACCACTGAGCTGAATCCCCAGCCCCCATAATATCTCATCCTGAACAGCACAAAACCCAAATTAAAAAATGTACAAGGCACAGCAATCATGGTCATTGCCTCTTCCTGAGAGTCCTACTCAGGTGAACACACATATTTGTTCTATAAACACATGGTAAATTGGTCCTTTCTGTTGAAAACTGATTAAAGATCTTATCACTATAGATCCTACAACTCCATGACTGCCCCACCCATATCATGAACTGAGGGCACTTTCCTGGGCCCTCCTTATACCAGTATGCACTGTAAGCATTGCTCAGAATGCAGGTAATATTTACCCTTTGTCCTACAAAAGCAGGTTCAGAGGGCACCTGAGTCAGCACAGTGTCAGAGTGGAACCCTGGAAACAGGAGCCTCATTAAGGCTCTAGATGTGAGACAAGTAAGAATTGTTACTAGAGGGGAAAGAACAGGGTTTGGTATCTGGGACGCTGTTCTCTGTGGAGGTTAGGACAGCGAGGAGGTCAAAGAGCAACCAGGCCATGATGGAGCCTCTCTGAGCTCTGTCATTCAGATTTCCATGCAGAGGCTAGACTCCTAATTCTCTCACATCCTCCAAACAAGGCAGGTTGGAACTTTTAAGGCAGTTGAGCTTCTCAGAGCAAATGGTGAGAAGTTTGATTCCAATGTTAAACCTTGTTTTATTTCTAAGTGTTTCCCTCCTGTTTTCTGGCTCTGTCATACCTAGGATTCAAAGATTATAAGTATGCAACATCATATATCTCTTCCGCTGTTTGTTCCCCCATTGCCTCATGTATTCATTTGATGACTGGCGCCAACTTGGGGGCCTCCTGGGCCTTTGTCTCTGAACCTCCTTCTGGATCAGCAGTTGTTCCCAAAAAGTAATTGGTGGCCACTGTTGGGCTCATTTGTGTGTGTGTGTGTGTGTGTGTGTGTGCCTGTTGTGCAGGTACATGTTTGTGCACACCAGTGTGTGTGTAAATATGCTTTAAATGTGTTTATTTTTTTTGTGTGTGTGCATGTGTGTGTATGTGTGTGTTTGCATGTGCATGCATACACATTTGTATTTTCTTTTCATTGTATGAACACACATGTGCTTCCTTTCTCTGAGGACACAGAGTCTGGATCTGCTAATGTAGAATGTGTGAAGAGAGGCATTGCATAAATTTGATCTGTCTTAACAGTTGTGCATCTTGGAGGGCTGGGCCTATTGAGAATCATTGCTTCAGAAATGGCGATTGAATTCCACATATTCTTTGTATAATTGTCTGCCTATTTGAGTTTTTAGGATCTAGTAAGTTTTGTCCCTTCATGGTGCTTTCCATAGATTGTATAGATATGAACTGTGATAAAGGTCTTTTAGTATTAAGTTTGTAGATGTATAGATTATTATTTTTCATCAAATTTGGAAATAGTTTTTTGATAATTTTTCCAAAAAAATAGTACTTTTGCCCATACCTATCTTTCTAGAACTTTTGTAATGTATATTTTTGTTTGCTTGAAGGTGCAACATAGATCCTGTAGGCTTAGCACATGTTTTTGTTATTTATTTTTTGCTTCCTTGGACAATATAATTTGATCTAAACTTTAGTTCAGCAATTCTCCCTTTCTTATCTATTCTATATTTGATGACACATTTATTTCACAATTTCCTTTAAAATTATTGCCATGGTTTGCTTTATTTGTGTTAACATATTTATTACAATTCAAAAATGAGGTCTTTGTCTAATATTCCCAATGTCTTTGGTTCCTCATGAATAGTTTCTATCAACTGGTTTTTGTGGGATTCTGGTGTGTGTTTGAATTTGCTTTCCTGGCTTCAATACATTTGGGTTAAACTTTCCTGTTACTGCCTCATCATTTGGTTTTGAAAAACATGGACTTAGGGTATTACAATGTAATGAATGGAAATCAGAGAACTTACTAGGAGGGCTTTGATTTTATTGTTGTTTTTGTCACTGCTATTTCCATTGTAGGTATTATTGTCATTGATGATGCATTGCTTTGTGATATTCTGGGCTATAACTTTAACTGAATTATTTGCATGTGTATTGGCTAACTTCTGCATGTAAAAACATTAGTGGTTAGCTAATTATTAAACAGATATTTCCAAAAATGCACAGAAGCAATACTTTTTTCAGTCTTTGCTGAGTATTGGGGTACACCTTTAACACTTGACTTTAATTAATATAGCATCAGTTTACACCTCTATCTTGTCCTTCACTTCATCTACCAAAGATGCAATTTCAGCCAGAGAAGAGAACTTAAGATCTTTTCTCTTTCTACCTGATAGATAGCCCAGGAAAAAGCAAGTGGTTTTCTAGAGACCTAGGAATATGTCAGAGATTTATAAAACCACCCAAGGGGTTCCTATGCTCTAGTTTTTCTTTCTCATGTTTGGTAAGTCTCTTATTTTAAATTTTTTTATACTGCCTCACTTATTTCTGATGTTAATGAATAATTCTGATGGTTTTAGCATATACATTGAGATGTAGCTGCTTCATTTAAATAAGCTCTGAGTCAATTAAAATTAAAATAGTGCTCCCTCCCCAGAATTCCCAGAAAGCTGACTCAGAAGCCCCTCTCTCTTTTTTTTCCCTTTTTTTCTATATTCTCTGTTTTCTCCCTTTCACCATTTCCCTCTTAGAGGCACTTCACCTGGAAGGAGATAAGCAGCTCTCACCCATGCCTCTCTTTGGCTCTTTCTGCTCTATGGGAGAGGGAGCACCCTCCTAACCTGGCATCAGCTGTGGCACTTGGAGGAGAGGGGTTGGTGGTAGAGGCCTCAGGTTGAAGTTCATCATACAACTAACTCACTGGCTACCCACTGAAGTCATGCATCTGTCTCCAGTATGTTGTCCCTTCCCACACCAAGCCTTGGGGAGTTCATCCTCCTCTTTTCTCTGCTCAGTCTGCCAGGTCCTCCTACATATTATCCTGCAGCCTCATGCTGAAGAAAATGAAGTGGTAAATTGGCTCCTGGATGACCCCATGTCAATATTGTAAGGCTTACAGCTCTTCTGGGAAAAAGGAGAAAGAAGCAGAAGAGTTGGGTGGCACACAGCTCCAAAGGATATCATGAAGTTTCCAGGATCTTTGGAAAACCAGATTGGCTTTCCTATTGGAAAAGACAATCTCTAAGGAAGCCCACATGTAGAAGTGAATGTGTGAAAAATGTCTACAAATAAATTGAAATACTTCTCATACAGAGAGATGGGGTAATTTAATGGCTGGCCAAACCCAATTACAAGTTAAACCTTTATCCAAAAACATTTGTTTTTGTTAGGATCCTTTTGGGCAGGCTTTTAGCTACTACAAAGGCCCACCCAAAATATTTGAGATGTATGACCATCATATTTTTTCCCTAGCTGCAAAGACTGTTGAAGAGGATGAAAGAATTTCAATACTGAAGGCATTGGCAAGAGACAGTTTCTGAGGATCTGTTGAACTGGGATCTTCATACAACCACATGTGGATTTGCTTCCATTTGCAAGAAAAAGTTTCTGTGGATGTTTCTCATGAAATTTTGAGCACGTGAAATTTTGAGACTGGAGAGAATTATTCTGGATACATCAAACTGGGGTCTTCACACAGCCATATTTGGACTTTTTTTTCCACATTTTCCACGACAGTGCAGTGTCAGTGAGGCCTTAGTTAACTTTTTCATTTGCCCAAATTGAACCCATCAAAATACTTGCTTTCCTTATCAACCAACTGAATTGCCTGCAAGTCAAAGGGTCCATGCTTACTCTGGCCCTGGTTAGTTAGAAATGGAGAAACTCATTCCTCACTGGCTTCCTATTACAATTGAACTGCTTCAGAAAGCACAAATAAATAGCTTCAGTTGATCCACTCTCAGGAGCTTGTGGCAGTCTACTCTGCAGTCTTCCCTGAATTTTTCTACTTTTCTACTTTTCTACTCTGCAGTCTTCCCTGACTCTAAACTCCTTGTATGTCTACCATCCCCTCAAGCATACCCTGGTGACTTGAGACAAAGGAACAACCAAATTATATCCTTCCTGTGTCTGTCTCAGGACCAGATTTCTCCAAGTACAACATCAAGCTACAGTGCCAGACAGAATTAAAGCAATATTTTATCATCATCTCCCAGCTGCCAGTGGGTGAAAACATTCTTATGCCAAATATCAAGTAGAGAAAAGGGAAATGGGTGACATCTATATTGGAATCAAATGGCTCTATAAAAAAAGATAATGCTGTAGAAAATGTGAGTTCTGTGTGTTGTGGGCTCACTTGGTCCAGCTGAAGTCTAACAAAAAGATGAAGAGGGTACAGCTGAGAGGGAGTTGAAAAGAGACCTCCAGAGACCAGTTTCAGAGAACTCAATCCACTTTATTATTGCATAGGCAAACTTTTTATGTGCAGCCTGTTACCAGGCAAAGTTACCTGAGGGCCATATTAATCCAATGAGCTAGCAACACCCTTACTATTGGCAACCAATGGGCTAAAAGGTCAGTGGCACAAAGCAGAAGGAAAAGGAACACATTATGCACCTAAGCATGGCCAGGTTACCATGGTGATGGGGCTAGTCATTGTCAATGTTCCAAACCACAAATATCCAGACCCAGTGTGCTAAGCCCTAAGATCCCCTCACAAAGGCATTGTAGGCTGCTTTTAGTTCACAAGCCCAACAGTATGGCACTGGCTTATCAAGGAAAGAACATTGTGCTTTCCCATTTCTACCTTTGCAGCCTGTTTGAGTCATGTAGTTTAAACAAGTGTTACTATTTGCTGAAAAATAAGCTTGCCTGCTGTGGAAATGAGAATATGCAAAAGAAGGAAAGGCTATAGAGAGCTATACACAAGAATGTCAGTTCTAGTCTTTTCTTTATTATTGCATAGGTACAATTTTTATGTAGTTTTGGTTCCATGACAAAAATATTACCCTTTAATTTTCTGAAAAAAAAAACTTTCAATAATGATAACTAGAAAACCTTGTTCTCAGAATTCTAATTAATTTTCCTGTTGCTTTTGCTTGTTTCTCCATTGCATACATAATAAATTTTATGCATGTTTATCTGTATACTTTGGCTTCCACTGAATAGACACCCCTGAAAATTTTTTAAAGCAATTTAATGAACTGATTCTTTTAGTGTGATATCTGTGCTTAATTCAAGATTCAAATTCCAATTTGTATGGAAAGGTATTTCAGAATTTCCTATACAAATCAGAGGGTATAATAGAAGAAGTTATTAAATGACCACATTAATTTTGTATCATTTCATTTTTCAGAGGTTAAAAACAACTTTTCATTTTCATTTACACTTGAATAGAAGTGTAAAATGGCATGCCATTTGAATACTTAAATTTGATGAAAGCATTTTTGCTAGTTATATAAAATAATTTGGGATAAAGTTGCTATATCATGGTGCTCAGCAAAAATATATATAATGTATATTAGATTTTTTATTAATGATATTTTTCAGTCATTTATAATCAATTGGAAATACTATTTTTTTTAGATTTGAGTCTGTAACATGCAATAACTAAATTGGATTTGAATCTGTAACATGTAATAACTAAATTTAGTTTACTAGTTTTATGTTAAGCTATAGAAAATTCTCTTATTTGTTATTTTTAGTTACACATAACAATAGAATTGATTTTGATAGAAGCATAGAATATATGTTTTCTTTAATTAAGTCCTCCATACTTTTCCTTTACCTTCCCTCTTACCTTTCCTTGTTTCCTTCCCTCTGTTCTACTGATACTTCAGTGAGATTCATATATGTACATATGAAATTAAGTTAGATTCATTCACTGCTCTTTTCTTATTCCATCCCTTCTCCCTCTCCCTCAACCTCTTCATTTACTCGACTACTCATGCCATTTTATATTTTAATGAAATGTGCCTACCTTTTTTCTTTCTCTGCATTAGGACTTACTTTATTAAAAGTTATGCTCCTTGTCTTCTAAACTACATTTCTCTTGACAACTTCTGAATTCTGAACTTTCTTTGCAGCCTAAAAAAATTATTGTGGAGAGAACCGTGTGTTGCGATAAAAGACTTTGGTCACAATAAAAAACTGTCCATAAAAAAAAAATCAATGAAATAAAGTTCAGAAAAATGATAGGGATGAAGATTTCCCAAGAGCTGTCAACCTTGTTTAAAGAGCAGCCATATGGGCTAGGGATGTGGCTCAAGCAGTAGTGCGCTCTCCTGGCATGTGGGCGGCCCAGGTTCCATCCTCAGCACCACATACAAACAAAGATGTTGTGTCCGCTGAAAACTAAAAAAAAATAAATATCAAAAAATTCTCTCTCTTTCTCCCTCTCTCTTTAAAAAAAAAAGAGCAGCCATACTTTGACTATTGTTTAGTTTTTGTTTTTAGTTGTTTTTTCCCTTTCTCCAGGTTTGTTAATCTGTTTTTTTAATACATAAGCCAAACCAATAGGATATTACTGTTCTTTTTCTAATTTAGAAAATCATACCTACTGCATGATGTTGTACCCTAGGGAATTCTTCTTGCTCTGGTCAGACTCCTGAGGGGCAACCTGTTGACAACTCTTTTGACTGCTCATTGGTTATGATTGATGTGGTTTCTCTTATATAATTTTTTTTTATACATTAGGACCAAGGGGATGAACATAAAGTTTGTGCTTTTAACAAGATGAGGGATGTCATCCAGTTTATTACCAGCCAAAAATCTGTTTAAAAGACTCTTCCTTCTTGGTCTGTATTTACTGTATTTTAAAAATAGTCCTTGATGAAGCTTTACCATCTTATTTTTCTCCTTGTGCTACATATGTTGAAAAAAATATTTGATACTTGTTACTTATATATTTAATACGAATCATGTGCTTATTTTTGAACTCTCCCCCTTTGCTACTTTATTCACTGAAATGACCCAGAGAGATACACAGGACATTCCATGATATTTGAAGAAAGAACTTAGTTTAATGTCAGAGATTCTTTTTTGGGTCCTGGCATGTTTCCCAACAGATAATATGTATTTACATTCATTTCTCCCAAGGCTTTCTAGAGATCCTTACCTGTTATAAGATAATGAGATAGAGATGAATATTGGGGTCTTCAGTATACAGGAGCTGGGAAAGTAGATGAGAACCTAATGAGGTTATATAATTTGAAAAATGAAGTTTTGAAGCCTGAGTATATTATACGATACTGAGTAATGGCAAAGCAATCCAGTAGGTACTGAGAAGGAAATTCCTAGATATGGACACCAGGAAAATTTATTCAACACTCCCAATAGCTGGTCTGTGTCCTGGTTTAGGGTGAAGTCACAGAAGACTCAAATTCAGGCTCACTCTACCCTAGCTCCTATCATACCAGGAGGAGGTATCTGAAACAGCACCTCTATGACCAGGGTTCATGAGGTAAGGAATTTAAGCAGTGCTGTTGAGTACTCCTGGGGAGCAATTGTGCTGAGATGTGAGAAAAAGGAGGTGTCACTTGGAACATGTGGCCAGAGTCACATTTGTGCTGAGCCCAGGGTTTGGTCTTCCCCTGAGGGAAGTACAGAAGGGGCATCCAGATGTGGTTGTCAGGGAGCCAAAGCTAGGTTTTTCGAATTTTCTCTACCCTTCTTACTTCTGGAAAGTGTTGGAGCCTTAAGGAGTATTTATTCATTTATATTTTTGCATTTACCTCTACTGAATCTACTGAATTTAAATTAATATACCTGAATGATTATGAGTGTGGCTTGTTATGGGGGAATGCAGGGACCAGTTTATGGAGAAGATACATCTCAAATAAAGCTTAGAATAAGATTCCTCACATGTGATAAGGAATCTCCTGTTACCACTGAGCAAGGTTGGAGGCTACTGACAATATTTGTAGCATGGTGATGAGCGTGAGTGGGGACTCAACCCTACACCACTCTCCATGAACCTTTCCTGCACCAGTGCAGCTTACTTCCATCCAGTCTCATTGAAGGCCAACAATGAATCATATTTCTTAATGGGTGACATTTTGTAATGCCTCAGTCTCATTTTTCAACAAAAACATTTGCAGTCAAATCTGTTCCAATAACCCAGCTGGTCCCACTAACTTCACTCTTCCCTTTACCATGATGAGCACTCTGGACTTTTCTTTACAAACTTAAATCATGCTTGCTGTCTTTCTTTTTAATTTTTGTTCACTCTCTACTTTTTGTGTGTTCTTCCCCTAATTGTCACAATAGGCAATCTCCACATTATATGAAGACTTTACCATCTCTGTCCTTTGACCTCCTCCACAGACCATCTAGTGTGCAGCCCAATTTGTGTTCTGCATAGTCCAGCAAACTCAGCTTTCCTAAAGATGTTTTCTAGAATCCCACATTGCACAGACTGAGCCCCTGAACAGCATAACTCTTCCTGGGCCACACAAAGCAGAACTTCTCTCTTGACTCTTTCTATATCAGCTCTGGTGCAAGCCAGAGAAATTATTTTTCATATTGTTGAGCCCAAATTTCCATGAGCTTCAGAATTTTGTTGTGGAAGATACTGAAAAATAATCTACAAAATTTATGGTGTTTTCTGTATAATCACCAAATAATCTCTAAACTTATTAACAAATTATCCTCTATCTCCCCTCTTCCCATCCCCTTGTAACCAGTGGACAATGGATTTATAAACTGGATATGGCGGACACAAGGTTACAGGAGCCTATCACCATGGGGGATGAAGCATAGAGGTAGCTTGGGAGATTCTGCTTGATCAGGTCAGAGCTTCCTTTGGGGTATGATATTTATTCTACTAGTTTCTAAAGAACTGTGATGCATTTCAACACAATCCCAACCAAATTAGTGGGGCAGGATGATTCATGTGATTAACCTGGTAAAATTATCAGGTTGAGAAAACATGAGCCATGTTAGAATCAGTAGGTATGTTTCTCCTGTTCCTGAGAATAAAGGAGCTGCTATAGGGTATATTCTGAAAAAGATGATTCAGCTTCTGCTGTGGGTATTAAGGGATGACATACCCTTTAGAAGACGTGAATGTTGTGGGATTTCTACTTCACTAAATGTGGAAGAAATTAGGATAAACTTTATATGGTTAAATATTTAAAATGTTTTTGCAGAATATATCACAATTATTTTCCTCTAGAAAATATTTGCTCACATGTTTTATAATTTCAAATATATCTTTGAGATTATTTTTAATTGGTGCATTATATTTGTACATAAATGTGGGTGTTTTTTGTCACATATTCATATATGCACACAATATAACAATATAATTTGACCAATATTTTTCCAAATATTTCCCCTTTCCCTTCCTCCTCTCTCCCCCTGGTTCCTTTTCTATACTCTACTGATATCTCTTTGAATTTCATGGGATCTCCTACCTTTGAGTTTCTTTTAATGGAATTTTTTTTTTGGGGGGGGAAGAATAAAGGTAATTCACATGTGAAATAGGCTTGATTTTGAGAAGAATAAACCTTGTACTCTAATATCCCTGCCTGGCAGACTTTGGTCCTGTGACATGCAGTCAACCTACCATTACAAGCCTGTGCTTCAGAACTCTCGGCATATACTGCAGGGTCCTGTGGGGTCTGTTTTGGGAACATTCACTGCAGGCAGAGAGGATAGAGTGTCAGCTCAATGACTCAGGATTTCCTCTTTCACACAGGGAGGAAGAGTTTTGGTACATTAGGTTAACATGGGGGGGAAAAAAGCTGCATTGAGTAGAGTACTGAGTATTCCTGGACAGGTACAGGTACACTTACCTGGAAATTTACATTTATTATTAAATTTTGAAAGCTAATTAATTCTTTTCCTTTGGATCTTTTCTTTTAATTTCAGATCACTTTTCTTTGAATCTTTTTTTGTCCATTTTAGATCTCTTTATACTTTTCAAAAATTTAGTGAGAAGGACATGTATTGTTTCCCAGTTTCAATGATATTTATTTTACATTTTACATTATATAAACCTCTACTATCTTTATATGAATATAATCATAACTATGTATCTTATAACCAAACTTTTCTCTTGGCAAAAAAAAATGCTGCTCAAATCAGTGTGTATGTGTGTGTATTTTGCCTCTCCTGTCCATAATTGTGCAGCAGATAAGATTTATAATTGACTTTCAAGAATTCATCTTTATGATAAAACGTGTTAAAACCAAATATTTTGGAGGTATTAACAATAGATTTGATGGACTTTTCTGGAACAATGGAGAAGAGGTGTACTTAGTGAGCCCACATTAGTTCAATGTAGATTTATTGCAAAAGTATTGAGATATTAGGAGCCAAGAGTGAGGCTGAGATATGGTATTTGTCTCTCACTTCCCTATCTACATGTTTCACTGTGGAAATGGTTGCTGAACCACAGAGCACAGTAATATGTGGCCTCATCTTCAGTCTGGGCCCCCGTGATGGGGAGGACAGTTTTGTCTCCAAGCAGGGAGCCTGAGAAACGGGCAGACACTCCTGAGAACCAATTACTGGTGCTACCTATTAAACCCTGGGGCACCTGGTAGGGCTTCTATTGGATCCAGCCTGCATAGTTACTGGTGGTGACGGCCCCAGTACTGGAGACACAGCTGAGTGTGACTGTTCCTCTTGGAGTTGTGGTCAGTGAAGTTTCCTGAGTCACCACAGCCTGAGAAATGGAGCTCTACCGAGAGACCCAATGATCAGGAGAGAATTTGTGGCATAAAGGTTTAATGATGCCTTCCCCACCCCCAACTTTAGCTCACAAAGTTTCCCCTGACCTGTGAGTGAGCCAGAAGTGTGAGCAGGAGTGGAACCCAGGTCATGGTACAGAAAACCCAAGGCTGAGCTTTTCAAGACTGTTCACCACACAAGGAGCTCCACAGGCTTTATTATAGCTCTTAACACCCTGTCGGGGTAGGAGTGGGACTTTCATTCAAATGAGCTTCTCTCTAAGGTGAACTCAGCCAGATCACAGATACTGAGTTTTCACACATCAGTGACCAAGTGTTATTGACCCAGGGCCTGGAAGCCAATTTCCCAGCTGACCTTTTTTCCCCAGAGCTTGACCAACAGTTCGCTGTTGTTTCCTAGAATGCTTCAACAATGGACAGTGTACTCTAGTAGGTCTTTTCCTATTTGTAATGAGAAGCATGGTCTACATGTACATTAATGTAAAGGATTCAATAAAGAAGTATTACAAAGTGGCATTGGGTCATCAAATTAAACATGGGAAGTGATTTGTACTTTATTTATTTCTTCAACAAACTTGTTACTTCACTAAAGAAGATGTCAGTGGTTATTGGAGGGCATTGGGAGAAAATACCTTTGGCTTAAGGATCAAGGTCCTTGCTCAGTGTACCTTGCCAGGTCAGAGAGGACACAGTTGGTGAGTTCTCATCTGTGAGCAAAGAAAGGGCCTGGTTCTCAGGCCAGGATCCCTTCACTAAATGGTCTATACTGTATTGTGTGTATGGACCACAGAGCAGTTCCACAGCTCTCCCTGCTGGTCACAATGCACACAATCACCCTAGTACTGAGACCTGAGAGCCTAGCTTGTGCTGCTCATCAGGCCACTTCCTCTATTCACAAAATTCTAGTCTGATTCCTAAATACTATGATTCTGATATTTTGAATGTGATTACTGCAGTTTCTCACTATCAAGTGTCTTCTCTACTATGGTGGTGTTTATGTGGTGCATTATGCCAGTATGAACACTTAATCAACTCCTTACACCCACTGGTACTTGGTCCTGATAGAAGTTACACTGTCAGAAGTGGAACAGGGAGATTTTATGCTGTGGATTTGCCCTGTGGGGCGAAGCAGCTGCTCTTAAATCGTACATGGACTAGGAAGCAACTGTATATCGTCCAGTATATTGAACTAAGTCATCCAAGTAAGTTCACAGCACCCATTGGAATCTTCATTGTCTGAAGAAGTGTGGCCTGAAGCTTTTAAAAAATAACGGTTCATTTGTTTTTAAGACAATGCCAGTATATTACCCAGTCCGACTCAAATTCATTGCCTGTCTCTTCTGTGTTCATTGCAGTTCAAATGTATTTCTTAATGTTAGTTGAAATGTCTAAGTGTAATTCAGTTTCATGTTTGCCAGGTCTTAAGCTTACCTGGTTAGGATGAATCAAGGCAATTGTTTTCATGACCAGCTGTCTGATGAAGTTATTTTGAGCCTTATGTTGTACTTACATCTGGTTTAAGTGAGAATTATTTTACTAATTTAGAGAATTTTGAAAGAAATTGTTCAAAGATGTAGAATTAAAATGAGTTTTTTTCCATTTCATTGGAACTTAAATTCAGTCTTGCAGATGGTCAATGAGTTTATGTGAGAAAGCCCCTCAAAATATTCTGAATGCAAAACTAGGGTGAGCCTGGTTGAAAACATTTCATTATTAAATTCCACATTATTGTCTAGAGGGTTTAACATTCCCTTGCATTGTCTATCACTCCAGTGGGAAAGGATAAAAAATTTGAAAAATTGAAGCATTTCCTCTTGTTTTTTTTCTAATCTTTAAATATTTTAATATTTTACTGAATCTTTTTTGCTACTTCAGAATTTGCTAGATATAAATAGGCAAGATTGTATGAAAGGAATGTGATCTATTTATTTATTATTTGTTCTTTTTACACACACATGACAATAGAGTGTATTTTGGTATGTTATACATTTATGAAGTATAACTTATTCAAATTAGAATTCTATTCTTGGGTTTGTATGTGTTGTGGAGTTATCCTACTCATGTATTAATATACAAGGATAGGAAAAATATTTCCAATTAATTTTACTGTCTTTCCTGTCCCCTTCCTTTTCTTTTCCTTCATTACTATTTGTCTAATCCAATAAAGTTATATTTTCCCCTCCCTATTCTCCCTTGTTATGGGTTATTATCCACATATCAGAAAGAATATTTGGTCTTTGGTATTTTGTGATAGTCATATTTCACTTAAGTTTATTGTCTCCAGTACTATCCATTTACTTAAAAATGCCAAAATTTTTGGCATTTTTATTTTTCTTTAAGGCTGAGTAATATTCCATTGTGCATATATGCCCCATTTTCTTTATCCATTCATCTGCTGAAGGGAACCTAGGTTGATTCCATAGCTTGGCTATTGTGAATTGAGCTGCTATAAAAATTGATGTGTCTGTGTCACTCTAGTATGTTGACTTTAAGTCCTTTGGGTATATGCTGAGGAGTGGGATAATGGGGACAAATGGTTGTTCTATTCTAAGTTTTCTTTGGAGTCTCCATACTGCTTTCCAGAGTGGTTGTACCAACTTACAATTAATTTTGGAATTAATTGGAAATGTATGGATTTACCTTTCTCCCCTCATCCTTGCCAACTCCATTGTTACTGGCACTCATAATTGCCATTCTGACTGGAGTGAGATGGAATCTCAGTATAGTTTCAATTTGCATTTCTCTAATTGCTAGAGATGTTGAACAATTTTTCAATATTTTTGGACCATTTGTATTTCTTTTTTTATGATATGCTTGTTCAGTTCCTTTGATATGATATATATATATGGATATGACTCTGTGTCTGCAATTCTTTTCCATTCTTCTTGATGCATGTTTTGGTGCCAATACTATCTGTTTGTTTGTTTGTTTATTTATTTATTTATTTTTGTTTCATCAGCTCTGTAGTATAATTTAAGGTCTGGTATGTCTATTCTGGGCTGCTTATTTTTTTCAAATGAATTTAAAAACTGCTTTTTCAATTCTATGAAGAACTTTATTGAAATTTTTAATGGAAATTGCATTAAATTTGTGTAGTGCTTTTGGATATATGGCCAGTTTGATTATATTAATTCTTCCTATCTAAGAACATGGGAGATCGTTCCATCTTCTAAGATCTTCAACTTATTTCTTAAGTGTTCTATAGATATCAAAGTAGGGTTATTTCACCTCTTTTGTTAGATTGATTACCAAGTATTTTATTTTTTTTTGAGACTGTTGTGAGTGAGATAGTTTTCCTGATTTCTCTTTCATTTAATTCATCATTGGTGTTTAGGAACACAATTAATTTATGGGTACTTTTTAACCTGCTACTTTGCTAAAATATTTGCTGACATTGATTATTAGTTCCAGAAGCTTTCTAATGAAATTTTTTGGTCTTCTAAATATAGAGTCACATCATTGGCAAATAGGGATAGAATGAGCTCTTCTTTTCCTATTTATATTTGTTTAATTTCTGTCTTTTGTCTAATTGCTCTGGCTAGGGTTTCAAGATTATGTTGAATATGAGTGGTGAAAGAGGACATCACTGACTTGTTCTCATTTTTTACAGGGAATCCATTTAATTTTTCTCCATTTAGAATGATATTTAACTTGGGTTTAGCATATATAGTTTTATAAGTGAGGTATGTTCCTACTATCACTAGTTTTTCTAGAGCATGAATGGATGTTCTATTTTGTCAAATATTTCTTCTACATATGAGATAGTCACATAATTCTTGTCTTAAGTAGATTGTGTGATGAATTGTATTTATTCATTTCCATGTGTTGGACCAAACTTGCCTCCCTGAAATGACCCACATTTTATCATGGTGCATTATCTTTTAAATATGTTTTTGTATATAATTTGCCAGTATTTTACTGAGAATTTTTGTACAGGGATAGTGGTCTGATATTTTTATTTCACAATTTGCCTTTGAATGATTTGATATCAAGGTGATTCTAGCTTCATAGAATAAGTTTGAAAGGGTTATCCCTTTTTGTATTTCATGGAATAATTTGAGGATACTGGTGTAAGTTTTTCTTTTAAGGTCTGATAGAACTTGGCTGAGAACTTGGCAAATAATCTTTCTAGACTCAGGCTCTTCTTTTTTGCTAGTCCTTTGATTCAATTTGGGTAGGTCATATGTTTCTAGAAGTTTGTTTATATCTTCAAGATTTTCAATTTTATTGAAGTATAGATTTTCAAAGTAGCATCTGATTATCATCTGTATTTCAGTGGTGTCTCTAGTGATATTTTCTTTTCATCGCAAATTGTGGTAGTTTGAGTTTTCTCTCTCCTTTTCATTAGTATGGCTAAGGGTTTATGAATTTTATTTCTTTTTTTAAAAATCCAGCTTTTATTTTGTCAATTTTAATTTTTTTCAATTTCATTAATTTTTGTTACACTTTTAATTATTTATTTTTTCCTATGGCTTTTAGTATTGATGTATCCTCTGTTTTCTATGGCTTTGAGATGTAAAGTTAGATTATTTATTTGGTGACTTTCTATTCTTTTAATGGATGAGTTCCATGTAATGAACTTTCCTCTTAGAACCAACTTCATAGTGTCCCAGAGATTTTGTTGTGTTGCTATTCTCATTTACCTGTAAGTTTTTTTTTATTATTATTATTCCTGATCTCTTCAGCTATCCTTTGGTTGTTCAATTCGGGTGTTAGAGTAGCATTTTTTTTTATTATTATTTTATCATTGATTTTTATTTCATAATTGATTTCTAATTTCATTTCATTATGATCTGTTACAATGAAATGCATAATCTCTATTTTTGGTATTTTCTAAGAGTTTCCTAGTGGCCTAAGACATGGTCTGTTTTAGAGAAGGACTTGTGTGCTGCTGAGAATAAAGTGTATTCAGTCTTTGATGGATGAAATATTCTATACATGTCTGTTAAGTCTAAATTATGAATTGTATTTTTTGTTCTATAGCCTCTTTATTAGCCTTCTTTATTTTGAAGAACTATTAATTGGTAAGAGAGGCTTTTTGAAGTTACTCAGTATTATTGTGTTTGATTCTTGGGATTGTGAAGGTTTTGTTTGAGGTATGTGGACTCCATTGTTTGAGGCATAAATATTTAAGATTGTTATATCATGTTGATATATAGTTCCATTAAGCAGTATGAAATGGCCGTCTTTGTCCCTTCTGAATAATTTTCACTTAAAATCTACTTTATCAGATATAAGGATAGAAACTTATTCTTCTTTATGATGTCCATGTGAGTGATACATTTTTCCCATATTTTTACCTTCAGTCTGTGCATGTATTTGTAAATGAGGTGAATCTCTTGGAGACAGCATATTGCTTGGTCTTTTTAATCCAGTCTGCCATTATATGTCTTTTGACTTTGAGTTTAGGCCATTTACACTCAATGTTGTTACTGAGAAATGATTCTTATTTTCTATCATTTTTAACTACTTCTGATTTTTAATTTGAATCAGTTTCTCTTTTGATTTACTATTCTTCTATGACAGTTCCTTCCTTTGCTGGTTTTCAGTTTTATGTGTCATTTTTAATTCATTAAATATTTTGTTGAGACTGTTATGTAGTCCTGTCTTTCTGGTTGTGAATTCTTTTAATTTTTGTTTATCATGGAAGGTTTTTAATCTCATTGTCAAATCTGAACTTATATTTTGCAGGGTATAGTATTATTCATTGACATCCATTTTCTTTTAGAGTTTGGTGTATATTATTTCAACACATCCTAGCCTTAAGTGTCTGGGTTGAAAAATCAGCTGAGATTGAGATTGGCTTCCCTCTAAATGTGACATGTCATTTTCTCTGGCAGCATTTTAAATTCTTTTCTTATTCTGTATAATTGATTTTTAAGGTTTAGGAAAATTTCAGGTATTATTTCATTGAGAAAATTATATATTCTTTGATTTGTATTCCTGAACCTTCATCTACCCTGATATATTTTAACATTTGTTTTCTTGTTATCCCATATTTATTGGAAGTTCTGTTCATGGTATCTTAACATCTTTTCTCTATGGTCAACTTTATTTTCAAGATTTTGTCTTCATTGCCTGAAACTCTGTCTTCCAAGTGGTCTTGACTGCTGGTAATATTTTCCAATGAATTTTTTTTAATTTAGTTTATTGATTCCTTCATTCTAAGTATTTCTTTTTCTTTTTTTAGAAAATCTCTATCTCTTTAAGTGATATGTTGCTTCCCATATTTTCTTTCTTACATCATTCTTTACCTTGAAGATCAATTTAACTATGCACATTATAATCATCTTCTCTTGACATTTTTTCCACTCTGATGTTGATGAGTTCTCTTTTTGTTTGTATTTTGGTGTGTTTTGTTCCCTTGTTTTTTTCATATTTGTGTGTCCACCCATGTAATAGTTGGTTTTAACACATTATAATCTTGTGGACTTGTAGTGTTCCTAAATGTTCCCAGCACCTCACAGTTTAGGGGGAGACAGATAATAACAACAACCAGTGCAAACAATTATAGCATTAAACCAAATAGCTCTTACTATAAAACCTACAATGTCAATTGTCACAATAATCATGAATGTTATAATCAGTCATTGCCCATATTAAGAGCAGTAAGTTTACAAGAGGGTTTACAATTTCAAGTAGTGACCAAGGACAGAACATATGTGATGTAGTATTTGATGATTATAAAGGAGGTGGGGAAAAAATAGAAGCATAAAATTAAAGGTAGAGTGAAAGAGAACAATATAGATTGGTTGTTAGTGAAGGAAAATAGAAAAAAAGAGTCCAGGAAAACCGATAAGTGAAAGTAAAAAGTCATAAATTAAATTTTTTTTTTAAAATTATAATAAAATAAAGTATATAATCAAAAAATAGAAATTACAAAAGAAATAAAACATTACTAGAGCAACTGACATATACTAATCAAACTCCTTAGTTTTCAAAATACTTATTCATGAAAAATAACTGCCTTTAAGTAAAATGGTGGAAATGAGAAAAATAAAAGTATATGAATATATATGTATACATTTAAATATAGTTTTTTTAAAGAGAAAATAAGAAGAGATTGGGGCTGGGGATGTGGCTCAACTGGTAGCACGTTCACCTGGCATGCTTGAGGCAGTGGGTTAGGTCCTCAGCACCACATAAAAAAATAAATAAGTGAAATAAAAGTATTGTGTTCAACTACAACTAAAAAATAAATATTTAAAAAAAAGAAGAGATGGGGTGGTAGAAAAGAGTTTGTAGATTTAAGACGTGAATAGGGCAAAAGCAGAGATGACATGGGATACATTTAGAGTGGGGAAGAACAGAAAATGGAAGTAAAAAAAGGAAGAATGAGAGAGAGAACAACATGATTTGGTTGTTAGCAAGAAAAAAAGAGAGAAATAGGAACAAAGAAAAACAGTTGTGAAAGAGACAATAGAAAATCAATCCAAAATACACTAATATACCAATCAAAAACCCCAACTCTCAATAAAAGAGCATGAAAAAAATAGTTACTTCAAGATACACTTAAATTGAAAAGGCAGAAACAAATATGTATGTATAAAAATGGATAAATACCCATCGTGTATTAATCATTACACATTCAAAACCAAAACAAAATAGTACAAAAACAAAGACAGTTAATGAGACAGTTAACGAGAGTATTTGCCCACTGTCTGTGCCAAACTGCCTTTGCATTTTTCTGCTTCTCTTCTCAGTGGGATGTTGTTAGGAGCTATGGAAGATGCTTTTGGCTTCACTTCCTAGGGATTGTTGCTTTTGAGTTCTGTGAGATAAGTGTCTGCATTAAGCTTTTGGGCCTGGGATTTAGTCTGGTATTGCCCAGTTGTTTTATCATGTGGGGAGTTTTTAAGTGTTAATGAATCAATGGACTTCTAAGACTGTACCACACTACTCTCCCCAGGGCATCACTCATGGGAAGAGGATTTGGTACTTCACCCATTCTGTTGTTTGAAGAGACTGCACTTTTTTGGCTTCTCAAGGACTTGACCATGGTGTATAATGTTCTTAATATGTTTAACAAGATTTGCTGATATTTTAAGAAGTGTTTTTGCATCTAAGTTCTTCTGGGATATTGATCAGTAATTTTCTTTTCTTCTTGTGACCCTCCCTTTCTGGTATTGGTGAATGTGATACTGTCATCATAGGATAAATCTGGAAGTTCTACATCCCTTTCTACTTCATGGAATAATTTGAGGAGTATTCATTTTAGTCATTCTTTAAAGGTTTGATAGAATTTAGCTGAGAATTTATTCATCTGGTTTTGGGCTTTTCTCTTTTGGAAGGCTTTAAAAAATTATAGTTGTAGATGGACAGAATGCCTCTATTTTATTTCATCTATGTGTAGTGTTAAAGATCAAATCCAGTGCTTCACACATGCCAGGCAAGCACTCTGCTGCTGAGCTATAGCCCCAGCCCCTGGAAGGCTTTTTATTACTTCTTCTGTATCATTACAAATTACTGTGTTCTCTTTATGTTTCTATGTCCTCTTAATTTGTTTTTGGGAGATATTTTTTTATCTAGAAATGTATCCATTTCTTCTCAGTTTCCAATTTTGGAAGTATAAGTTTTCAAATTAGTGGTTGACTGAATTTCTGAGATGACAGTGGTGATTTCTCTCTCTCTCTCTCTCTCTCTCTCTCTCTCTCTCTCTCTCTCTCGCTATTTCGGCTAATGGCTTATTAATATTTTTATTTTTTCAAAGGACCAACCCTTTGTCTCATTGATCCTTTGTATTTTTTAATTCTCAGATTAGTTGATTTTTGCTCTGATAATCCTTCTACTCACTTTGAAAACCACTCTAGGAAGCAGTATGAGGATTCCTCAGAAAACTAGGAATGGAACAACCATTTGACCCAGTTATCTCATTCCTTGGTATATATCCAAAGGCTTTAACATCAGCATACTACAGTCATGCAGCCACATCTATGTTTATAGCAGTACAATTTACAATAGATAAGATATGGAGACAACTGAAAGGCCCTTCAACAACTGAATAGATTGAAGAAATGAGGTATATATATATACAGAAGAAAATATTATTCATCCATAAATAAAAATGACTCTATGATATTTGCTGGTAAATGGATGGATCTGGGGATTATTATATTTAAATAAGCCAATCCCAAAATACAAAAGGCAGAATGATTTCTCTGATATGTAGAATCTATCTCACAATAAGAGGGGATAAAAAAGAATAGAAGTTCGGTGTAGTAGACAAAGGAGAATAAAGGGCATGGACAAAAAATGGGGAAAGAAAAAATAGTGGAACTAATCACTAATTGGACATAAATTTTCTGTATGCACATATGAATTTTCCACAGTGAATCAATACAATCAATGTACACCAATATGTACATCCTGAAGAAATTAATTAAAAATAACTTTGAGTAAATGTCAGAAAGACCACTAGGAAGAAGAGATCAGGAGGTGTAGGAAGTGAAGGGGAAGGAAAAGTATTAGGGACTTAAATATGTCAAAATGGATTCTACTGTCATAAATAACTAAATAAATCAATAAATTATTAAAAAAGTGAAAAATTAATCCAAACTGCTATATTCCCTCAAACTGTTTTCCAAATTCAAATAGAATATAAAAAATCTTCCAGGATAAGCAGAAAGTAAACAAATTTATGATGACTAAACTGGAACTGCAGAACTTACTTAAATACTCCATATAGAAAAAAATAAAAATAAACCTTTGATCACACAAAATTCATTTGAAGAGTGGCTAAGCAAATAAAAATATAGGGCCAAGCTAAAAATATAAATAAATCAAAATAAGAGAAATTAATACCATCTTTGTATAATATCATTGAATGCACATTGCCTCAACTCTCCAATTAAAGGCATGGCTGTCAGAATGAATTAAAAAATAAGATCCATCTGAATTTGTTTGCAAGAGACACATCTTACAGCAAGAACAGCCATAGGCTGAAAGTGAAAAGATAGTAACTGGTATGCCATGTGAATGGAGCCTAAAAAGATGCAGCAGTATCTTACACTTATATCTGAAAAAGTAGACTTAAAACCAAAATTAATAAGAAGAGACAAAGAAGATCACTTCATACTGGTAAAGGGAGAAATTCATCAAGAAGCTATAACAATAATAAATAGGTATGCCCAAATGTGAGCACAACTAATTACATAAAAGAGAAACTATTCAAGTTGAAGCCTCATATAGACCTCAGTACCATAATACTGGATGATTTTAACACACCTAACTCACCATTAGATAGGTCATCCAGACACTGTAAAGATGCTTTTAAAAAGAAAAAAAAATGTCAATCAAATGGACTTAACAAACAGCTATAGAATATTTCATCCAACAACAATTGAATACACTTTCTTAGTGGCTCAGGAAACTTTCTTCAAAATAGATCATACTTTAGGCCACAAAACAACACTTAGGAAACACAAAGAATTAATATAATTATTTGCATATTATCAGATTATAAACTAAGAAAATGAATAATTCATATGATAAAGCTCCACAAAAATTATAAAAACATATGGAGATTGAACAATATATCTTTGAATGATGAATGGGTGATAGAAGAAATCAAAGGAGAGATTTTAAAAATTCTCAGGCACCAATGTGCCTACTGGTACACATACCAGAACCTCTGAGACACTATGAAGAAAATTTATTTTTATGAGTTTTTACAAAAGAAAATCAGAAATATCCCAAATAAACAACCTACTGATGCATATCAAATCTCTTGAAAAAGAAGAACAAGCCAATTCAAAAACCATCAGAAGGAAGAAAATAATTAAAATCATAGCCAAAGTAAATGAAATTGAGTATAAAATAGCAATAAAAGCATAAATGAAACAGAGTTGGTTTTTGGAAAAGATAGAGAATATTGATAAGCCCTCAGCCAAACACAACCAATAGAAAAAGAAAAAAAGCCAAGTTAAAAAATGGTAATTAAAAAAGGAGAAATTACCACAGATGTCACAGAAATCTACCGGATCATTTGGGACTATTCTGAAAACTTGTATTCCAATAAATTGGAAAATCTAGAAGAAATGGCTATATTTCCTGATAAATATGATCTGAAAAAAAACTGAATCAAAAGGAAATAGAAAACCTTAAACAGACCAATGACTTGTAATGAAATAGAAGAAATAATAAAAAGTCTTTCAACAAATAAAAAACCCAGGACTAAGTAGATCCCCATCTGAGATCTACCAAACCTCTAAAGAAGAATTAATGTCAATACTCCTCAAATTTTTACATGAAATAGAAAGGAAAGGAAATTTCTTCTAAGAAGCCAGTATAACACCTATAACAAAAATTAGATATTAACAAGTCAAGAGAAACAAAACAAATCAAAACAAAACTACAGACCAATAGTTAAAAAATGAACTTAGATAAAAAAATACAGTATATATGTTTTCTCTCATATGCAGAAGGTATATTGAAAAAAGGAAAAAAAAAATTGGTGGTGCATCCCGTGCAAATGAAGGGGAGATCAGTAGAGAAAAGTGACCAAAGGTGGGAGGAATTAGGGGTGTCATGGAGTGAAATTGGCCAAATTAATATTGTTATATTGTGTGTATACATAAATATGTAAAAACAAATCCCACCATTATATATAGCTATAATGCACCAGTAAGAAGTATGGGAAAAATAGATAAGGCTTTCCAGTAAGTTTTATGTTAATTCTCACCACAATCTTGAGAACAGGACAGCTCTCTAAAACTGAGTCATCAGAATTCATATATAACTTTTGTTATGTGTGGGGGAGTGTTAATCAGCCTACCATTTGAGATAAGAGGATGGTCACAAGGTATTTGTGTGATAAAATCCTAGAAGGCACAGAAAGAACACCTGCATTAATCTTTACCAAGTGGTAGCCTTCTGGGGCAGGTATGCTGATGTCTGTAAACATACTGTCTCTGTAGAAGTGGGAATATGTAAGTCAATATAAATGACAGTTGAAAAACCTAGAGGTGACGGCCAAACAGAGAGCTAATCTTTGGTACTGAACTTCATCACCCTCCCCCACCCAATTTTTTCCCCTTTTTGCTAGGGGGTAGGAAGTTTTATTTTTTTTCTCATGGAAATGAGATAATAAGTAGAAAATAAACATCTTAGTATATTCTTTATTAAAGCTTTTAAAATTTGTTCTTTTTAGTTGTACATGTCTGCATATTTTGTATATTAGAGTATATTTTGACTTATTTATGCTAATTTTCTAATTGGGATTCCAATCTTGTATTGTACTTGATGTGAAGATATACATGTAGTGTATTCATACGTGTACATAAGAAAGTATAGTTAAAATTATTCCACTATCTTTTGCAAGAAGCCACCCATTAATTTCTTGAGGGTCTTCACTCAGTTTGGAAGCCAGGGAGATTTAGATTTGGCATTGTAAACTATTTTTTGGCTCCTCCCACTCAATAGATTGCCCAATGCACGAAAACTCTATCTTTGCTCAATAAGGAAGACTGGTCTCATAGCTCCGGAGTTGGATGTAATCCATTGGCAACTGGGCAGCTCACATCCTACCTTATTTGGCAAAGAATATTCCATGGAAAACCTTTGATGTTTCCTGATATAAATAAAGCAAGAACAGACTCTATCTTGATTTTTTCTTTTCAGTGTGGAAGTTCATTCCCTAAGATCAGCTAGATTGTCCTGCCCTTGCTTTTTAAAATTACTTTTTGTGTCATATGTTTTTTTCCTACTGTTTTCTCTTTTTCAGTCTTTATTCTGCAGCCAGCCCATTCCACCAAGAGGAACTCTTTCCATCATTCCATCACCTGTGCAGGTCATGAGTGAGAGTCTTTCCTATTCTAATCACTTAAGAATATATTAATTCTTGAATTAATGTCTTACTGTGTTAAAAAAAAAACAAGAACAAAATCCTTTTATTCCTATGTCAAAAAATTAGTTTACTGTTCTTCTTTCTCCTGTTCCAGGTGTTTTGATGCCAAGACTGTATTCTCTTGATGAGATGTTCATGTGAGGGATTGGCCTAAGACTCACTAATATCAAAAAGCATAATAAAATGGTGGCCACCTATGAAAAAGATAAATGTGTGCAATGGTGAATATTACAGATGATGTAGCCCTCTCCAGGCAAGGGAGGTATGTGAGAAGTGGCGGTTCTGACAGCAAGAGTGAGTCTTCCCTTTAGTTTTCCAGTGAGTGCTCCTTTAACACACACAAAAATATTAATAAGAAGATGCATTTGTTTTTCAAGAATGTTTATATAGTCCAAGACACATGGTTGCTGTTGGAATAACAGTGGCATTTTACATCTGTTATGGTTTGGATGTGAGTTGTCCCCCAAAAACTCACATGTGAGACAATGCAAAAAAAGTTCTCAGGAGAATTGATTGGGTCCTGATAGTCTTAATCATCAGTGATAGGGATTTACTGAGTGGTAAAGTGGTAGCATATGGCTGGAGGAGGTGGGTATTAGGACATGGCTTTGGGTATATATTTGTATCTGGCAAGTGGACTCTCCCTGATTCCTGATCACAATGTGAGCTCTTTCTGTGCACCTCACATTTCTACCATGATATTCAGCTGCATTTCAAACCCAGACCAATGGAAGCAGCCTTCTATGGACTATGACCTCTGAAACCATGAGCCCTCAAGACCTCTGAAACTGTGAATACTCAAATAAAGTTTTCCTCCTCTACATTTTTTTGTGTGTTTAAGCTACAACAGCAAAAAAATTGACTAAAAAAACATCTGTAAGTGAGTCCAATTTATTCTCTGGGAAGTCTCATGAAAGTAATTTAGTACATCAGTATATTAGGCCACTCTCTCATCCAATTGAGCTTATCCTGCCAATAGACATATGGCTTCATCACCAACTTCATAGTCTTTGTCCAGAGTGGTGTAAACCTTTTCTCATCCTAGAACAAATGTTGTCTTGTCTCAGCTTTGATTTTGCACATCCCAGAGTTCTTCTGCTTAGAGGAAATAAGCAAGAATTTTCCATCAGACATGCAAGAATGTATTCCATCTAGTTCTTGAGCCAATTAGAAAACTACTGCCATGATAGTTAGATTGGTGGCCTGTATTTTCCAAGACAGTAGGCCTGGGGTCAACATGGGGAGCTCTCCACATTCTCAGCCATCAACCTGATGATAGACCTCAGAAACTGAGAGCCTAATCTGTAACTGGGTTGAAGTGCATCTAAAGGGAGTTTAGGAAGAGATACAGATGGTCAAGAGGAACAATAATTGAACCCATGACTGGTTGAGATGTCCCATCTGAGGCCTGTCTCCCGAAGAGATATGTGAGGTTCTCCAGCTAGCCATGTGACAATGGATACCCAGGTTTAGCAGGGGAATCATCTTCTGATGGTGCCTTTCCTCCTGAGATGTGGTAAACTGTACTTTTATACCTGTGAGGTTTAGACATGTCTGAGCAGTTAGGAGTTCATTGCTAGTGACTGTCCACTTTTCCATGAATTTCTCCTCTGTTCCCTGGTTTTTCCATTTTTTTTCAGCAGGATAAAGTCTTCTGAAAGAAGAAAGTGTAAGGTCTTGAGGGTAGGGCATTGTCCTACAAAAAGGAAACTCCTATATGGAGGTTAAAATTTTTCTCAGTTGTTTTACAGAATATGCTCCCTTTGTATTTTCAATGTGGAGAATTCATTCTTATTAATGAGATCTGAAAGGGTCTCCTATGTGTAATCTCATAGGCATTCAATTTTAGCCCAATTCTGGGTCCACAGTTATGCAGAGAAGAACAGTAAGCAATAATTTTTCTTAAATCAGGCTTGTTTTTCTGACACTTTGTTTTGCACATTCAACAGATGAATTTCACAGAAACAAATAGTGGAAGAGTTAGGGCAGAGTAACAGAATTTATTAAAGTAATAGAAAGAAGCAGAACTCCTGCAGAGGAGGGGTTGCAAGAGAGGGTTGCCAGTGAGTGACAGACTTCTCAGGGTTACATGAATGTATGGGATTAAAGAAGTCAGCCCCTGACCTAATTCTGGGTAAGACATTCAATGTCCATGAGCTCTTCATGTCCTATTTGTTCCAGTCGGGTTAAGATTGCTACACTGCAGTTTGTCCCCTTTCAGAGACATCTCTCAGTTTTTGTTAGGCTTACATTTGTATCTGTGGTCTTTCTATTCTGTTAAACTGTGGTATTTCTGTTAACAGAAGGCTGACCTTGATACCCAAGTCTCCTATCTGTCTATTTCAGCTCTTTTCTGTACCTTAGTTTCAGGATGTGGCTCATTTTTCTGTCTTTCTTGTTGATTGATGTATCAACACAACACACAGTATCCAAAGACCTCCTCAAGATTTACTCAGCTGTTGATTACATTGGAGATAAGGTAAGAACTTAATAAATAGATACACATGTGCTCACTTGATGTCACTGTCTAAAGTCAGTCAGGCTCAAGGCACTTCTGGGGCCTTTTCATTCTTGAGGGCTGTGATGCAACAAAACTAGAGAAAGTGTTTTGAAAACTCAAAATTTTTCATGTTTTCACTTATCTTTATTTGAGTGAAGTTCACTGGTTAATATTTAAAATGATGTGGCCTTCAAATTTGGCTCCAACTCTTTTTGGCAGGCCATTTTGGGCACAGAGTTGAAACTTTGGGCCACCTTTTTATTGCCAAGAGCAACCCCAGTCCTCTGAGGTTTGGTCTCGTAAAGTCTGTAAACATACCTGGCCCATAATGAGAGGCTTGGTGAATAGAATCAACTATGACAAATCCGAAGTTCCTGGTTAAAAAAAATACCTCTGTGAGGATTCAACTTGCAGTTTCAGAGGTTCCCAACTACTGAAAACCCCAGCCTTGAGTTCTCACATATTCAGGGGGAAATATAGTTCAATCAAATTTAAATGAGAGGGGCAAGGTGGTGGATTAGAGGCACCCAGCACTTGCCTACTTGTCCAGAAATGGAATCAAATCAGCTGGAGAGAGGCTGCCCATTGTGGTATTCGACAATGGGAGAATGCTTTAGTTTAAAAGAGGACAGGCACAGACCTGGGGGAACATATAGTACACTTGATTATGAAAGAGCATGTTCAGCACAGATCATGGGTTCAGCAGAGCTAGGGAAGTAACTCATTAGCAAGGGTTGAGGTGATAAAAAGGAAAGACTCAGGAGCATTACAGACAAAGGACTTAGAAGTCTGTAGCAAAGTAGTCTAGACAGATGATAGACCAGGGGTGTGGATGGTGAACTGGCTCTGGGGATGTTCTCTTCACTTCACTGCATGTTCTCATGGTGCAGTAAGTGAAAGCCATTACAAAAGGGGCCCTGTTTTTCAAACCTACTGCTCTGAAAGTCAAAGACCCCTGAATTTTTAATATGAAAATTATAATTTTTATGATTTAAAAAAATTAATTAATTTATTTTAATTAGGTATATATAAGAGCAGTATGCATTTTGATTCATTTTACACAATTGCAGCCCAACTCTTCATTTCTCTGATTGTACACAATGTAGTGTCACACCATATAATCATATATGTACCTAGGGTAATAATGGCCATCTCATTCCAGCATCTTTTCTTTCCCCATACCTCCTCTCCTCCCTTGCCTCCCCCTTGCCCAATCAGAGTTCCTCCATTTTTCCCATGCCCCCACATCCACATTATGGATCAGCATCCATGTATCAGAGAGAATATTCAGCCTTTGTTTATTTTTAGGGGGGCTGAGATTGGCCTACTTCACTTACCATGATATTCTTCAACTCTAACATTTTACCTGCAAATACCATATTTTATCCTCTTTTAATGCTGAGTAATATTCCATTGTGTATATATACCACAATTTACTGCTTCCACAATTTAGCTATTATGAGTTGAGCTGCTATAAACATTGATGTTACTTTGTTACTACAGCATGCTAATTTTAAGTCTTTTGGGTATAAACTGAGGAGGGGGAATAACTGGGTCAAATGGTGGTTCCATTCCAAGTTTTCTAAAGAATCTCCATACTGTTTTCCATAGTGGATGCAGCAATTTGCAGTCCCACCAGCAATGTGCCTTTCCCTCCACATCCTTGCCAACACTTATTGTTTGTATTCTTGATAACTGCCATTCTTATTGGCATAAGATGAAATCTTAGGGTAGTTTTGATTTACATTTCTCTGATTACTAGAGATGTTGAACTTTTTTTAATATATGTATTTGTTGATTGATTGTATATCTTCTTCTGAGAATTATCTGTTAAGCTACTTAGCCCATGTATTAATTGAGTTTTTTTTTTTTTGGAGTTGTTAAGTTTTTGAGTTTTTTATATATCCTTGAGGTTAGTGCTCTATCTGGTGTGTGTGTGTGGAAAAAATTTGCTTCCAAAATGTAGGTTCTTTTTTCACCTCATTGATTGGTTCTTTTGCTGAGAAGAAGCTTTTTAGTTTGAACCCATCCCCTTTATTAATTCTTGATTTTATTTCTTGTGCTTTAGGAGAAAGATCCCTGAGTTTTTAATCTCTGGGACCTCAAAGAAATATTGCTGTGGGGCTGGGGATGTGGCTCAAGCTGTAGCGCGCTCACCTGGCATGCGTGCGGCCCGGGTTCGATCCTCAGCACTACATACAAAGATGTTGTGTCTGCCGAAAACTAAAAAATAAATATTAAAAATTCTCTCTCTCTCTCTCTCTCTCTCTCTCTCTCTCTCTCTCTCTCTCTCTCCCTTTCTCACTCTCTCTTTAAAAAAAAAGAAATATTGCTGCAATTGCTCAGACAATGGCACCTCAGATCCAGTTCAACCTTGGAGGGAGAGGCTCTGTCACACATTCACCAGGAGTTCTACAGTCGTACACATTTGGAGACAGATGACCCAGGATTTGCAGACTTCTGCCTTTCCTCCAGGTCCCAATCACACACTCCATTGCTATCCCTACCATAAGGGACATCTAGTATCATTACACATAACTGGTGTTACCCCACCCTCTGATAGCACAGCAGAAAAGTCTCCTGAGAGACTATTTTTGGTGTTTATCATTCTGCACTTTCTCACTGAAACACTCCAGCAATGACGTGCATCCTGCTCCTGGAGGGCCTGGCTCAAGTATCCCCAGAGAGTATCTTTTTCTGGTAATTTCTGCAAACCCTGTGATGTCACACATGAGCAATGAGACTAAAGGAAGCACCACAGATGGGCAGCTGTGATCCTGTTCCCTGTTTCTCCCTTTGTTCTGAATTGAGCTGCACCCATGTCTACACACAGCATAAAAACTCCAGACCCTTCACCATAATCAGAAAAATCAGAAGCAGGGCTGATTATAAGGACTGCAGCCAACAGAAGCAATGCCCTAGGAAAGTTCCAACTGCTAGTAGGTGCTTCCTTTTCCATTGTAGGAGTAAGGACAGAGGACAAAGCAATTGTACTCTGCTGTCTACATCACACCACCTGGAATTCCAGAGGGTTTCATTCAATTGAAACATACAGAGATTGGGACCCTCACACTATGAACTCAATGTCTAGGGTCAGTCCTCACTGGTCACAACCAGAGATGCAACAGGGAATAAAGGCAATAAAATGCATCTGAAATTAAACTCAACACTACACAACAAACCCATTTCCCACACTACAGTGATAAGAGAAGGCTGCTTACTAAGAGGAGCCTCAAGTAAAAGTGAAAAAGGGAGTAGGGCTTGGTGGTGCATGCCTGCAAGCACAGTGTATTGGAAGTCTGAAGCAGAATGATTATAAGTTTAAAGCCATCCTCAGCAATTTTGCCAGCCCCTAAGCAACTTAATAAAATACTGTCTCAAAATTTAAAAAATGTTTTGAGGATATCAGAGTTTACACACCCCTGGGTTTATTCCTTGGGAAGCCCCCCCACCCCCACCCCCCCCGCATGCACACACACACACACACAAAAAAAAAGTAATAAAGAAAGAAAATACAGAGAGAATATCCATCTCATCATCAGTGCACATTTAAAAATGAGCACAAGAAAATTCATAAAATAAGGCAACTTGATACATTCTACAGTTATAACTTTCTTGGCACTGATGCCAAAGTTTTCAAAGTAAGTGAAATACCAGACATGTCTCAAAAGAATAATCTTTTTAAAAGATCAATAAAATCCCAAAGAAAGCAAATAACAGCTGAAGGAATTAAGAAGACTAATGTAGAATATGAATGAGCATTTGAATCTAGAGATAAATATTTTGAAAAAGAACCAAATAGAAATCTTGGAAGCGAAAAGCACAATATGCCACATAAAGCCTCAGCTGAAAGCCTCAATGACAGTCTAGATCAAGGAAAAGATAAAATGCTTTAGGACAAAATAGTCCATTCAGACAGCAATGAGGACAAACAGTAAGACAGAATGCTGAGAACATAAAAGGCCTGGTGGGGGGGTGGGGCACCATCAGAGAATTAAACATCTGAATTTTAGACGTATCATGGGGAGGAGAGGTAAAGGCTAAGTACAAGAAAACATATTTGCGGAAGTCACAACAGAGCATTTATTAAATCTGGGGTAATATATTAGTTGTGCATGTTTGGAATGCCTTTAGGACCCCAAATTGATATGTGCTGTACATGTGATTGTACATGTGGAATTACCCTGGTCGTGTGTATAAATACAAGGCTAGAAAAGTTATGACCAATTAATTCTATTGTCTTTCTATTTCCATCCCCCTCCCTTACCTTCATTAGAATTTGAATAATCCAATCCATTTTTATTATTCCTTCCAGGCCCCTATATTGTAAACTCTCAATCCACAAGTCCTACATTCTAATACATTTTGATAAACAGATATTTCCTATTACCCTCCTTTTCATCCTTACTCCTTTCTTCCTGTTTCCATTGATACTCATTGTAGGTTTATTTGGACTAGCATCCATGGGTCTAAAGAAAAAGGTATCTGCTTATATTTTTCGTTTATTACTTTGCTTTGCCACTATGGATGAGCCTATTTGTTTACAAGTGAATAATGCTGCTACATATACATCCCATGCTTTGCACAGTTTTGTACTCATTTAAATTTAATTTTTACCCATGGAATTCCTCATGATCCTACCAGACAAGCATTGGGTGAACAAGCACATTATACTCTTAAAACAGGCCTTTTAACACAAACACAAAAAAGGGGACCTAGCCTCTCTCGTGTTAATAATGACTTAAATTTTGATTTATTTACATTTTTTTATTTGTTTTAATTAGTTACACATGATCGTAAAGGAATTAAACATGCAATACAAAGGTAGTCCTCACAATTTTTCATCTGCTTTGGATAGACATTTTATTCCCAAACAACAATTGCCAAAAATTTATGCAAAATACAGGGTTCCGCCAGACCCAGGATTGTGAGACCCTGTGCCTATGATCACACAGGGGAAATGCTATGCTGCCATGCTTATACCAACAGGTTCTGTGTGACTTCCAGCCCAGTGTGTGTGAGACCTGTCAATCATGAGTTAGCATCAGGGACTTCACAACCCAATCACCAAGTTTCACTTGATTCTGAATGAGGAGGATTCCACCAAACAAAAGGATTACCACTCTCTTCAAAAAAGATGTAAGGCCACAAGCGGGTCCCCAGATACTCGACTTCTGGTGACTTGGAGAGATATAAAATCATTTACAGCCTCAGCTCAACAGCTATTGGCTCAAGTGGGGTTAGAATGCACTCTGAAAAATTTGGCTATTGCTTTGTTTGCTAAACTTACACAAGATTCTATAAATGTCTTGATTCTTATTATAATGTTGTTTTGCTGTTGTACCCCAGCTGTAGGAAATCCAGTAAAATCAGACTCCTTAACTTCTAAAGCACATTATAATATCTACATTTGCCTGGCTGAATTTGTCAATTCATCTGACATTTGTATCTATCAGGGTGTTGATATGGGAAGTGTATTGGGCTCCTGTCTTCTTCCTATGTGCTGTCCTGTACACAAAATTACAAATATGACAATGTTCTCCCAAAAAAGGCATCCAAAAGCCAATATCCTATGAAGATTCTTATAATTGGGGAAGTCCTCAGTATTCTATGCCTTCCAATACTATGTGTTACTTACACCCACTGTTGCCTTAAACACCACTGACACTTGCACCGAGGTTCAAAACTGTACACACAAATGTGTTTCTTTGGGATATCCCTGTACACAGGTGGAGCCCATTGTGTATGAAAATGGCTATATCCCCTTACATCAGGATGGTTCTTTTCTTGTGGAGCATATACCTGTAACTATACATCTGCTAATGTATCATGGTATCCATTGTTGTCCTAGCTGATTGACTGTGTTTATATCATCCTTACAGGATTGTATAGGCCACCATTGAAGAACTATCCCCCTTGATGAAAACTGTGATGATTCAGTAAGCCTTCTCTTGAAAACAGAATTTGAGCTCTAGCATTGTCCTTAGTCAGTATCCCTGGATTGGCTGTTGGGGCTTACAAAAAAAATGAAAGTGGCCTGTGCTATGATAAAAAAATCAATTATACCTCTATGGCAGTCAATATGATAAATAAAGAACAAAAACAACATCATCAAACCATTCTTGACAATTGAGCTGCAATTGATTATTCATTATTATTAATAAATATTAATTCAGAAAACCAGCCACCAATACATGAGGCTTGGTCATGCCAAGAAGGGACAAAGGCATGCAAGGTTCATGTGCATGTACCTATTGCAAAAGGGAGAGGAATGGGGACTATGTGCCTGAGTGCATGCATGGGGTTGGGGGGAAATATGGAGCACTGATGCTGAGGCTGTGGATCTAAATACCACTATCCTAAAAGCTGAATCAGTGAAGTTTCCTGATCTCCTAGGGAGGGTGAAAGATGTTGGGTTTAAGTATAAGTAGGTATTGCAATGGCAAGGATCCATCCACTGATGGCTAGGCTCCAGAGCTGTCAGGGGGTAGTCAGGAATTGTCCACACCCTGCTTAGGAGCAACCATTTTGGAGCAGGGTTCCTAGCCCAGCAGTAATTGTATCAGGAGGTAGCTTCAGGATCAGAGCATTTGTGTCCTAGGAACATGAGAGGGTACAGCCCCTGGAACAGAAGTGCAGGCACCATCAAGTGTCTGGCTAGGGAGACAGCTGAGTGGAAGAGCAGGCCAGGTTGGGAGGAATAGCTGACTACCCTGTGACTCACCCTAATAAGCTCATAATTATATGAACTTATTATATAATATATTATATAATAAGCTCATAATTAAAAATCCTAAAGACTACATATCATATGTACAACACACACACACACACACACACACACACACACAGATGAAAAACAAGAAAGAGAATAAAAGAATATCAATTAGTATTTTGTATCATAAATATTACACATTTTATTATGAGTACTTCCTTTTGTATAAATTAATTCAGATAAAATAAATAGATCTCAAAGGCCAGTAGAAATGGCTACTTCTCAAGGGAGCACAGAAATAAAACACATTATTGTATAATATCCTATTACCTCTATATATTTACCCAGCAACTGGAGGCACATCCTCAGTGATCCCATTTGGGCAACCACAAGTCTTGACCATGCATCAGGATTCACGGAGCACATACTCTCCCTCTGGCCTGTTTCTCCTTAAATGAATTGTACACCCTGCCAGCATTAGCACTTCATGGGGATGCCAAAAATTCCACCTGATGTTTTCTCTCTGCAATGAAGGAAAGTCTCAATATTTTCCAGGAGATGCTGTGCTTCAGAGACTGCTAGGGAGCTCTACTAAATTACCTTTCAGATCTAGGAAATAAACTGGATAAATCTATTTGCATTTTGCCTTGCAATGTGAGTACTTTAAACCCACACTCATGAGGAAATTTTTGCATCAGTTGCATTATTTATTTAAATCACAAAGGATAAATTTAGATTTCAAAAGGTTAATAAAAGCAATATAACATATCAATAATATTTATTTATTATTAATTTCCTATATAATGCTTTCTTTTCTTCTCCTTTAACACCAGTATTCATTTAACACCAGTTTTTAATATAATTTTATATGGATAAAGCAGAAAACTGAATCATGCTGATTTTTTTGCGTATTGTGTCTTTATCTGCTCAACCAGTGCTGAATGCATTAGGACCCATACATGTCAAAATATAAACACCAGCTTTGCATCTCTGTGTCCTGCATCAGAAGTGTCAGCTCAGTGCATGATAAGAGTTTGTTTGGAAGCAAATCCTACCTGGGATATTGCATATATTCATATGATCTCAGACAATATTCTAAAAAGACATGTTTGCAGAAATTCCTTCCCTCTTTTGGCTATAGATTTTTAAATTTTCTTTCTGAATGTTTTGGGAATTATCAGTTGCAACATGAGAACAACTTAGTAATGGATGGCTAGTCTTACTACATTTTAAATATCAATTCACATAATAAGTTCATAAGTATAAAAGCAAAATTGCTTTCCAAATATTAATTGTCATACAAAATTTTTGGTGGATTGTTAATATAATTTTTTTGAGAGAGATAGAGAGAAAGAAATTTTTTAATATTTATTTTTTAGTTTTCAGTGGACACAACATCTTTTTTTTTACTATTTTTATGTGGTGCTGAGGATTGAACCCAGTGCCCTGTGCATTGCCAGGCGAGCGTGCTACTGCTTAAGCCACATCCCCAGCCCAATATAATTCTTTGACCATCAAGACACTTGTCTAAATCAAGAGATGGTTGGGCAATTGCATTTCTAAACTGGTTCCAAGGTAAAACTTTCATTTTAAATGAAATTAAGTATTAATTTGATCTCAATAATAAAATCAATGTATGAGAAAGAATTAACCATTACTTTTTAAATATTTTGAATGTTCTGGATCTTAAAAGTAGGAAATAGAACATTAAATCTTCCTTATAGTTTACATATGTTGGAGGAGAGCTCTGATTGTTGTCACAAACAAAGAGGTAGAAAGGGAGCCCAGTGAAGGAGGAGCAATACTGGATGATGGACACACCCTGAAAGGGACAAAGTCAGTCACATGGCCATGAACCACTGGATAGGATAAGGAGTCATGCAACCTCAACTTCTCTATAACAGTGTTCAACACTTTCACTGCCATGATTTCTCTCCACCCTCTATAAAATGAGATTCTGGCACATAAAGATCTATATTTCTTCAGCTAAAAGAGGACAGGAGGGAAAAGAGGGAAGAAAATGTGGGGGATCATGAGCTGAAATTGATTTCCATGCATATGTGAGTTTGATGGGATAAATCCAAATAATAATAATTATAAACCACACTGCACCCCATGAACATATATGATTATAATTGAGAAAATAATAACAATAAGTCAACTTCAGTGTGATGAATGTACAGAGTTCCATGGAATTCAGTAAAATCTATAAAGGAGATGATCTTTAAAGCATGCTATGGAGGAAATGCACCAGCAAAGGAAGAGGGATCTGTCACACAATTTGCACATTGTTACAGATTTCTTCACTCTATATTAGTCTTGCCCAGTGAACTGTTTTCCAAGGAACTTTTGCCAAGAATAAAAATGTATCTGGGTCACTTCTTGCAAGATTTTAATCAGCATTTCAGATTCTTTGGACACCATAGACTTTTTGAGAGCTAGTGGCATCCTCACTAGTTGAATAGCGAAAAGTTTTTGTCTCTCTTCCCCATTAACCTGAGTCACTGTGGTTTACCTAAATGAGACACTGATGATATGTGATACACCACAGATACAGTCAGTTTCAACCTCATTATGGATTGGGAGATGCTCAAGTAGCAGTCAGGCCCTAAGCTGGAGCCTGAGAAGCAATTAGGTATCCCATCTCCCTTGTCATGGCTTCCAACAGTCTTAACATACTTGCCATAGAGTGGGGTCTTTCCAGGTTATTGCTGGTACCAGGAAATGTAGTAGGTTCTGTGCTGACTACTCAGGGTGGAGGTGAATTTGACTGAGGCTCCCAAGGAAGTAGATACAGAGGGTGACTGAGTCAGCCCAAGCTTGGATAGAGAACCTAAAAACAAAGAAATTCATTACATTCTGAAAAAAAAAGCCCACAAAGAAAGAACATTCCTGGCATGAGTCAGGATGCTGAGGACAATGCTGACCTGCAGAATACAGGAAGAGGATGAAGAAGAGGACTGGGGTCCAGACGATGGTATACACACCCCAGAGTTCTGCTGAAGCAGACATGCCCCAGGACTCTCTTATTCACCCTCAAACTCCAGAGGACAAAAGAGAATTCAATCATACAAACATGTGCCTCTTACATAGGCCAACAAGCCCCTCCCTGGCTGTGTGTCTTTTCTGAGAGAAGGGGGCCTGGTCAGAGAGATCTCTCCTGAGACCAGGGAGTAGGTGTCAAGGTTTGCATCTTGGATACCAAAACCTCTCAATAGCAGACCTACATTTTCCCATATTTCCCAGACTTAAGTCCATTATATCTGTGTCCAGGTGACATGTGGTTCTGACAAAGACTCCTGCCTCCCATAAGTCCTTCAGCTCTGCCTGCTCCCAACCTACAGATAGAGTGAGGACATTCCCCAGGGCTAGCCTCTTATCTAAGTCTTTATTTTTCTATTTGAAAATAGGATACATAATTTAACCCATTTTCTATGGCATTCACAGGGGAGGGGGTCTTATATACAAACTCTACATGAAATAAAAAAATACATAAGCTGGGAAAGAAAAATGGGGACAGTTCATCTCTGAACCCACTTCTGTAGCTCCTTGTGAAACTAGGGTTCTCTTTCTCTTACTGATTCCTCTGAAATTGGTGCATATGGGCTTTATGGGTTAGTGTTTGGGACTTTAAAACAGTGTATAACTCACTGTATTCATTAGAAAAAAGTAAAACACAGGACATAGAAAGGAATGTTACTAGTGGGCTTGAAAAAGAAATCAGCATACCTTGGCCTTTCGTAGTAGGTTCCAAGAAAGAACAAAGGATGGATTTTCAAGGAAAGATGCTTAAAACATTCCATGACCTTTCTGATAGAAAGAACTTTTTCATATTATTATAGTATGGTTCCATCCTATGGTTGCCATCATAATATGGATACCCTCACTTCCAAACTGACCCAAAATAAATGCCAGTGGGTAATTAATTGAAAGATAATATACTTCTTATTTAAGAAAAGTAGCTGAGGGAATGCATTCCTGCTTATAGTCATGACTAAAGGACCACAGGATTTGGCTCTGTCAGTAGTACACAGGATTCTCATGAGCAATCCTCTGGGTACACAGGTTTTCCAGTCCCTGCTTATGAAGAAGCTGCTTGGAGGCATTTCCTGGAGTTAGGCACCATTCAGAGGACAGGGCATGATCTCTTCCTGTTGGGTAGGAACACCACACAGCACAACACACAAGGGCACGTTTCTTACAATGGTGACATAACAACAGCTGATGGACTAAGTTCCTAAATTGTTAGGAAGCACGTGTCTTTTGTGATATTTTTAAGAAGTTATGTCCTTGCAATGTACAAAAATTAAATATAATGAAATGAATTTTATTACTACAAAAAGTGGGTCTCTTCCCTTTGATTTATTGCAAAATGAAAATGGAGATGCTAACCACTCAAAGAAATGCTTTGACCTCAGGCTTCAGATCAGATTCAGAAATAACTGTCCCTTTTGGAAGATAAAATAATTAAATCCATCCTTTGTGGAATATTTCCTCACAAACAATTCACAGACATTCTCAATTTTTGGACTTAAACAGGAAAGAAACCAAAAAAACCCTTTTCTTTAACCTGTCTCTAGGGACAGTTATCACTAAGGTGCCTGAGAGGTCAGGGTCCAGTTTTATGATTCCCACATCCTGTAATCACGTTTCTATCAATGCTCAATAATGTGCAAGTTTAGTTCTCTGTTGTCCATGTGGGTCTGACTGTGCTGATCATCACTGTAATTTATCACACATTGAACCGTTTTTACCCTCAGGCTGGATGTATGAGAGGGTCAGGCAGCTTTTCTTCCAACAAGAAAGCCTGAGAACCAGGAATGTGACCAAGAGTATCTACTGTTTGTATTTCAAATCAGGATCCTAGACTTGGCTAGACTTCTGCTGCAACCAGTATGAGAAGTGATCATTGTTGACCAAAACTGTGCTGGAGCCACAGATGAGAGTGACTGTCTCTCATAAGCAAGTGGTCAGTGAGGGCTCCTGAGTCCTGCAGTCTGAGAAGTAGACCCTAAAACCCAAACAAAACATGTCTAGAATGAGGACAGATGACAGAGGACCACTACAATGCTTGGAATCCAAGTCCCTATTATTCTGAACACTGAATGAGGAGGAGAAGAGACAAGCCCAGGCTGTGGTATGCGTTTTTGAAGGATCCCGTGGGCCTAAAGTTGAGGCCAAACATCTTGATGATCCATGATTTCTTACTGAACTGCCTGCATGAAGGGGAATGCTTATGTGGTGTATTATATAGATATGAGCCCTATATCATCAATTTCCAAGGCCAGTCCTCAATCCTGAGAACACTTAGATTTTCAGAGGTAGACCCAGGGTGGCTGTGTGCTGTGGATTTTCCCCTTGGGAGGAAGCAGCTGCTCTAGCACTGTGCATGGTCCACTGAGCAACTGTTCATGATCCAATAAAGTGGAACCACTTGAGTTTCTACCAATGTTCTATGAATATCCACAGTGCCCGCTGGAGGCCTTTTGGTCTAAGATTATAGGGTCTCTTTTGATAAAGACCAGTTGAATTGTTTGTATGAAATTGCCACTGTAATTCCAAGACTGTCTCACATTCATTATTTGAGTTTTATTTGAGCATTCCTATTTATATCTATTTATCTGTTTTGTTTGTTTGTTTATTGAAATTGTGGGCAAATCAATTTTAGTGTTCCATAGTCTTAACCTTACCTGAATTTTTAAAATCATAACATACTTGAATTTATTTTGTATAATGCTTCACTTGTTTATTATGATTGTATGGTAATAGTGGGATTAACTGTACCCATAGTCATACATAGAGGAAACATAATTTAATCAATTCTGTTCCCCAGTATTCTCCCTTTTCCTACCTGACACTCTCCCCTAAACCTCTTTCTATACTCAACTGGTCTCATTCTTATTTTTTATTAATTGGTGCACTGGAATTATTAATGAAATTGAAATTCATTGTGATATATTGGTACTTGCAAATGGCATCATTTGTTTGATGTCATTCCACAGTACCTGCCCATCCCATGGTGTCCTCCCTCTCCTGGATTTATTCAACATTTCTCTCTTCAAGGATTCAGTATTTTACTTCATAAATGGAAGCTATCAAGAGAAAAAGTAATAAAGAAGGGACCTCATTCATCAGTGTTTTGAGTGAGTAAAGCAATTGTTTTCATGACCGACTTGCTAATAAAGTTATTGATTGTGAATTTCTCATTAAATAAAGAGAAGGCTTAAGTTGAAAATTATTTTAGTAATTCATTCTAGAGCATGAAAAACAAAGAAGAAAGAACAATTTCCATGTTAGAGGGTTAATTTTCTTTTCTTTCCATTTTCTTTTTTTTTTTTAAACTACTTCAGTGGACATAGTCAATATTGTAGATGGTCAAGCAGACCTACATGACCACATTATTAAAAATACAGCAAACTTGGGAGAAATTTTCTTCTTCTCCTTTTCTTCTTCTTCTTCTTCTTCTTCTTCTTCTTCTTATTATTATTATTATTATTATTATCAGGGATTGAACACAGAGCGTCTTAATCACTGAGCCATATACCCAGCCTCTATCTTTGTTTTAGAGAGATTATCTTGCTAAGTTTCTTAGGATCTTGCTGAGTTTCTGAGGCTGGTTTTAAACTTGTGATCAACCAGCTTCAGCATCCCAAGCTGCTGGAATTAGAGGTGTACACCACCACTCCCAGCTAATAGGGTCTTCCTGATTGACAATGCTGTATGCATGATGGCACACAGTGTTTACAGGAGAGTTATCAATGTCAGTGAATCTACAGGAGAGAACAACTGACTTCTTAGAATAAGATTAGAAGAACTCCCTCCTCTTCAATTTCTTAAGACTTGTTTTGTGTCCTAACATGTAATCTACCCTGCCAATAAATCTATGTTTAATTGAGAAGAATGTTCCTAAGCTCCAGTGGCTAATGTGAGTGACATTCTGAGAAGAGCTTCATATAAGTTAGAATACTGTTTCCCACACTGATGATCAGGGTGAGCAGTTTTCCAGTTGTTTGCTTGCATCTGTCTCTCCTAAAATCACTCTTGCTGATCTACCTGTTGTGGAACAAGTGGAGTTTTATAATGAATCAGACAACCACTGAAGACACATTCTCAATTAGCATTGAGATGCATAGAGTTAGCAATTTTACTTTGTTATTAGACTACATAGTCTTTGTCATTCTGGATGAACAAAATTGCAACTCTATGATGTGAAATAATATGGAAAAATTGTTTTTCACACATCTTTTGTACTGCATGTGATGAATGGTTATTCACCATGTGTTCATTTGCATTCTGTTACTAACTCAATACAGGATCACTCGGCAGGATAATTCTTGTCAGCATGCAGAAGAAAACATGCCAGGGAGAAGAAGGGCAGTAGCTCTTCAACCTATTATGCTATTTTCTGGATGTTTTACAGGCTTCCTTTGATTCTACCTTATTGGAAGAAGTGGACACTGAGCCCTGGTATCTTTCAAGGAGACAGAGAATTATGTCTGGTAGTGAAAAGAAAATTTGGAAACCATGACACATATCTGATGCAGAGTTCTATGTCCCCCAAATTCCAGGACACTTTTTAAGTTGCTCACCAAAGCAATGTTCATAACCATCGATGATCAGAAACACCTTCAGTGTTCCAAGTTGAGTATTAGGATGAATGACTTCTTTGTGGTATTTTTGCTGATTTTTTTAGATAGGTTGTCTCTCAGTTGTTGAAGCTTATCTCCAACTTGTTATCCTGCTGTCTCACCCTCCTGAATATCTGGGATTAGGGGTATGCACCATCCCAGCTGGCAAAAGAAAGTCTTCCCTGAACAGAAATCAAACTTGGGCCACAACAGTTAGAGAACTGAATCCTAACCAGTAGATCACCCAGAGCAGCTTTCCGTGTATTCATACAAATAGACCTACTGGGGCTGGGGCTGGGGCTATAGCTCAGTGGCAGAGTACTTGCCTACTATGTGTGAGGACTGGACTAGATCCTCAGCACCACATAAAAAATAAATAAAATAAAGGCATTCTGTCCATCTACACAACTACAAGAAATAAAAATAATAGTAAAATAAATAGACCTACTGTTGCATTCTCCCAAGGTACCTTCTCTGGTTCTCATGAGCAGTAGTCAAGCTTTTCTTGGCTATCTGTCTTCCCCCAAATTTACCTTATGTCCATAGGGGGAAAAACACTCACCTGAACTTTTCCTGAGCTGTTTCTTATACAAAGCAAGCCCTAAATGCAGCCAGTTTCACTCCCCATCTGGCTACATCATGGTGACAGCCCTTTTTCTTTTTTGGATTGTTCAAACATCTGACGATTTTGCCATGGATCTGCAAGGGACAATCTGTGCTCCCAAGTATGTCCCTTGAGTTCCTTTCAGTGGGTTTAAGGTGAGAGAAGGCACAACCACAGAGAAAACCTGGTAGCACTCAGACCACCTGGATTTTTAAAACTTTTTGTCTCTTAGCTGCAACAACCCAAATCCAGTTATTTCCCCAAATGGATCTAAGCAAAATTATCTCAGATCCAGAGCTTGCCATCTTTGCCATTCACTTTAGATGTTTTAGCACGTCTACTTGGAGGATGAGGTGTCTGCCAGACATTGGTTAAAACCACTGGGAATCTCAGCTGACATGAGATTAAGAGGGAAACATGAAAGTCACTCATTTCTTATTTAACTCACTGAAATTCAGAAACATTATTTGGAGGCTCCACAGGCAAAATCCGTACCAACATGGCTTTTACCATTTTTCCTCATGGATGTGCCACAGTCCTAGACACAGCTAAAAATGCAATCTTTTATCACCTGTCCCTGTCCTGAGCCTCTCTGATATGTCAGCTGTTGTAATCAGCACATGGAGATACCACAATTTTCTTAAGATTATTCTTGTCATCATATAAGCTCCAGGAAATGTGCTGCAGTTCCAAAGGCCCTTGCAGAGGTCATGACAATGTAAGAATCACCCCCAAAACTCTGACCTGAGCACATAGGGTAGGAATCCTGCCCTCCCAGTGGTCTTCTGCTTCCAAGTAATTCTCTGGGAGACATGCATATCAATTCTCTTGCCTTTTATCTCAGTCCCACCACAAGCCCTGAATTAGGAGAGTTGTTCTCCAAAGTGAGGAGGAGAAAGGCCTGGTTAATCATGCCCAAAGCCCCCATAAGGAGATGTTGAGCCCATTGAACAGTGAATGGATAATAAATGACTAGGATTTCTGAAAGTTTTCCATCCATTTTTAAAGAAAATATCTTATAATGCTAATAATACAATGAATACAACAAAGGCTGTATTTTATTGCCATTCATAGTGATAAAGTTATATAAAAATGTAAATACACATGTGATCAGAGAAAAGTATCCATCAACACAGAAACAAACACAGTTCACAAAGGTCATGATTTGTCCTCAGTTGAATCAAGGGAAATGAAACATAATGTGAAAGTGTCTTAAAAGGAATTTATAAAGTGGAAGAAGTCATACAAGAAGAAACATCTGCTGTGTGTTTTGGAATATGAAAAGAAACATGATCAATATTCACAGAGAGAAAGTCAGTGGTTGCCTGGGAGGTTCTTTGAGCAGCGATGGAGGTAGGATTTCCAAAGGGCAAAGGATGTTTGTGGGGAGGGGCATGAGTTCTTTTGCCTGATGTGATGATGTTCCCAAAGGTGTGAAAATATCACAAAATCTGTCAAAGTTTTCACTTATGTGTGTGTTATTGTTTTCCAAATATTTCATGTTAGAAAACTTATATAAAAATTAGAATATGACATGAATCACAGACACAAATGACATAGTTCTAGAATTCCTGAAAATAGGGAAGAATGGAGGATGAAACCACAGGATTTCCCATCAGATGTCAAGTCTGGGATGACCAGGGTTGCACTGGCTGCCTCACCACTTGAACTTCAGGGTAAAGAGGCAAAAGCATCCTGAATGTTTAGCTCCTCAAGCTAACAAGAATTAGGAATTTCTTTTTATATGGAGACATTTCCTAGGAATATGCCGCTGTGAATGACTCTGAGGGCAGAGGACAAGAAGTTTCTCACTCAAAGAAGTGACAGTAGGTTCAGCTGGGCCTATAGTAGTGGTAGCAGAAGCAGCCAGAGAGTAGACCTGAGCAAAGCTGCCGGGTGTTGGCCCTCATGACAAATGGTAAAGGGGTTCTTGTCTTACTTCCCCATAAGCCTGGAGCACTGTGGGAGCATCAAGGCTGTCATCATAAGACTGACAGTGATAGACAGCCTCATCCTCAGGCTGGAGCCCAGTGATGGTCAGTGAAGTAGAGTTGCCAGACTTGGAGCCAGAGAAGCGATCTGGGATCCCAGAGGGTCGATTACTATTATCATAGATGAGGAGTTGGGGAGCCTTTTCTTGGAGCTGTTGGTACCAGTGCACATAATTACCACCAATATTGTTGCTGCTTCCAGTGCAGGAGATGGTGACCCTCTGTCCTGGAGTCCCAGACAGTGAGGGCTGCTGAGTCAGCACAGACTGGGCCCAGGACCCTGGAAGTGAGAGAAACACAGAGAGGGTGATTTTTGTCTAGAAACAAGAGTAGCATCAGGGCCCATATCAGTGTATTCACACACCCTATCCCTCCTTCATATCATGTCACCTGTGCACTGAATGAGGAATGTGAAGAGCAGACAGGACCAAGCCATGATGAAAGTCATCCTGAGTTGTGCCTTCTGTTCCTGATGCTGAGCAGAGGTTCCCCCAAGTTTCTCTCTTGCCTTATTCATAGTCTGAGAAGAGGTGGGTCTATCTATGCAAATTAGGTTCCTCCACGTTTTCTGATTGCACCCTGGGCCCTAGTTCAGACTCCTGTACATAAAGATGCCAATTTGGTATGCAGGGTTGGAGTTGGGTTGGCTCAGAGGTGTGGAAAGTCATAGCTGTGACCCCCAACAACAGAATATCAGGCAGGGACAAGTGGCTTATTACAATTCTGGTTACTTCCTTACCTCTGTTAATTGGTCTGCAGTGCCCCCTGTTGTCCAAGCTCATACACATCATTATGTGACATTGTGATCAGACCTTCGGAGACATCCTACATCCTCACCTTCCTACATCCTCACCTTATCCCCTCTCATTCTGTCTATGTGCCAGTCCAGGGAACCTCTTCTGTGGCTTCTCCATTACCTCAGAATGGCCTTCTTACTTTCCTCAGACCCCTTGTGGTGAATTCATTCATAGTTCACTTGACACCCACTGTTTTCAGGACTAAAATAGTTTTTTTGATGTCAGTTCTTCTCAGGTCAGGATTAAGCAGGTGAACATAAAGTTTCTGGTTTTATTAGCTTGCACAATACCATTTAGTTTATCCACAACACAAAAAAAAATTGTTTCAGAGGTCCTTTCACATAGGACTTGTCAAGGAACTCAGTTGCAAAATCTTAGGTGTTGCCATTCAGATGATACACGTGTGCATGTTTTCAAGCTTTCTCAGTTCACATATTTGTAACCTTTATTTTCATCAAGTGAGACTGAGGGTTGTGACTATGATTCAGTCACAACCACATAGCACTTTAGTCACCACTGGCTACATGGAATGCCATAGGACTGAAGACCCTGAGAGAACTCAGATTGCAGGACTTATGAATGTTTTGTTTATGAAAATGAATTTCTCCTAGGCATTGGCAAGAATGCATGTGGGCTGGGCATGAATCTTTGTTCATATTTCTTCGATATGATTTGGTGTATTTTACAAAGGTCTCATGGTTCCAGCTGAGGAAGTGAATTATATTCTGAATTTTCTAAAATGTTTTCATTTCTTTTATTTTTATTTGTTCTTGTTTATTATAGATGAAAGTAGAATGTATTTTGACATATTTTACATACATAGAGTATAACATCTCATTTTATATGTTACACACAATGTATAATTACATTGGTAATGTATTCATATATGCAAATAGAAATATAATGTCTGATTCATTCCACTATGTTTCCTTTTCCCTTTCCTCTTCCTTCCATTCATTACCATTGACTAATCCAAAGTACTTCTATTCTTCCCTATATTCATGCCCTTATTATATAACTTATGAATTAGCATGCACATATCAGAGAGAACATTCAGCCTTTGTTTTTTGGGGATTGGCTTATTTCACATAGCATAATAGTCTCCAGTTTTATCTATTTACCAGCAAATGTTATAATTTTCTTCCTCTTTATGGCTTAGTAATATTTCATTGTGTGTATGTACCACATTGTCTTTATCCATCTATCTGTTGAAGGGCACCCAGACTGGTTCTATAGTGTAGATACTGTGCATTAAACTGCTATATACATTGATGTACATTGATGTGGCTGTGTCCCTGTAGTGGGCTCTTTTCAATCTTTTGAGTACAACCAAGGAATGGAATAGCTGGGTCAAATTGTGGTTCTACTTCAAGTTTTCTGAGGAATCTCCATACTGCTTTCCTCAATGGTTGTACTGAGTTGCAAACCCATCAGCAATTTTGAGTGTACTTTTCCCCAACATCCTCACCAACATTTACTGTTTCTTGTATTTTTGATAATTGCCATTCTGACTGGAGTGAGATGGAATCTCAGTTTAGTTTTAATTTGTATTTCTCTATTTGCTAGGGACATTCAATATTTTTTATAATTTTGACATCTGGATCTCAATATACATAACAAGTGCCATTCTAGGACCTAGAAATGTCCATACTTAGGAATGGACCTCACCTCATGGTAAGTTGGTACTTTTCAACTCCATCATAATTTGTAATTAAATATAGACAGCATTAAAATCAAGTAATTATATTTATTTCTGTGAGAAGAGGAATTGTGTACCTTGTAGAATGTATTTTTTTATATTTATGAAAGTGTTAGTAAAGAGTTTGGATAACATACATTTTCTGATTAATTGATTATGTTGAAATAAATTCCAATAAGAAAATAAAAATAAAAATAATAGCACATACCACCTCACTACCCATTAGAATGAAAACTCTTACAAAATACAGAGAATAAGAGTTATTAAGAATGTAAAGTATTAGCTGGGTACAGTGGAACCTGCCTGTAATACCAGTGACTTGGGAGGCTGAGGTAGGAGGATCATGAGTTCAAGCCAGCCTCAGCAACTTAAAAAGGTCCTAGAAAACCAAGTGAGACTCTGTTTCTAAATAAAATGAAAAAAAAAAAAAAGAAAAAGATCTTGGGATGTAGCTGAGTGATTAAGGGATCCTGAGTTCAATCCCCAATACCAAAAAACAAAATGTGGAGTATTTTCCAAACTATATATTGCTCTGAGAAATAGTGACTAGAGCAGTAACTTTTGAAAGTAGTTTAACATTTCTCAAATCAAGTTACCATGAGGCCCAGAAATTTCTTTACAAATTATCTACCATGAAAAATAAAAATATGTGCCCACAGAAAATGTTCATAGTAATATTTGGCATAATTTCCAATTTGGAAATTAATGACATTTAATTGAACATTTTCTACAGTTACACTTTATTGTGTGTAAATTATAACTCAATGAAAATATTTCTAAAAATTATATGGGAGTAAATTAATGGCATAGCCTCTCCATCTGTAATCTGAGAGTCAGAACTCCAGACATGGACATTGCAGGGCCCATGAGTATCTCCATTGGTTTGTGATAATCAGTTGTGGGATGGTCAGTCTCACATTAGACCTAAGACACATTTTTATAACACTTCCCCATGATTATGGAGCACTGTGGGAGCCTTGATGTTTCTGTCCAATGTTGAAAAACAGTAATGAGCCAGGTCTTCAGACTGAAGGCCTGAGATGCTTAGAAACTCTGTGTTGCCACAATTAAAGCTGGTGAAATAATTGGGGATCCCTGAGGGCTGAGAACTTCCAATCATCACACTTTTGCTGCAGCATCAGAAGTCTTGGTAGCAGCCCACAGTAGAGCTTCCAACACTGTTGCTGTTTCCAATGCAGAAGAAGGTGACCCTTTGTTCCATAGACACTGACACTGAAGCTTCCTGAGTCACACCAGGACCCTTGAACAGAGGAGGTGGGGACAACTACAAGTGAGTCTAGGGTCATATCCCATATAATATTTCAAACATAAAAGAGAAAAGAAGCCCCATGTGCCTGCATAATCTCTTCTGCTTTCCACAGATAGTTACCTGAGTAGAGGTAGGAGGATGAGGAGAAGAAAGCCCCTGGCCATGGTGGAGATTCCTGTAGAGATTTGTTTCCTAAGGTTCCAGAGCAGCATCTGAGCTTCCCAGGGGCCTCCTATGCAAATTATGGCCTTCCCCATAACTGACCTCCAGCACCCTGAGCTTTGAGATTTCTTTGCTTATATCTGGGTAGAAGCTGTCATGAATTTCTCATGGATGGAAGTGAGTAGTTGGTTTATCACAAGAAACACTGAGCATCAGGCTGCCCAACAGGAGCTGTTGGCTGATGACTACATAAGCAGGCCTACAGTGTTCCCTGTACCTTAGGGAAAGATCAATCAGATCTGACCTGCACAGTAGAGGACCATGGAGGAAGAATATTCTTCCCTACACACTAATCCCTTGCCCCTAAGAAAGAGGCGATATCTTCACTACCTAATAGCCTTCTTTCTTGACTTTGGCTAAGCACCAATTGCAGTAATGTGGTCTCTTAAGTAGTTCATAATTGTGCTCATTTATCCACCATGAATTTTTTCAGAAGTTGGCAGAGAAGGAGGACAGAGAACAGTGACCTGCAAGCCAAGAACTATTACAGTGTCCTTCACTTGTCAGGGGGATATCCTTTCCAAAACACCTAGTGGATGCCTGAAACTGCTAATTGTACTAAACTCTATTTTTTCCTACGTATATATGCTTATTATAAAGTATAATTAATAAATTAGGCACAGTGAAATTAACAATAGGAACTTATCAAGAAATGTAATAATCATAACAACATACTATAATAAAATTTATATAGACATTGTCAACTCTCCCTAAATATCTTACTCAATTTTTACCATTTTAATTAAAGAAAGCACCTTAGGATTCCCTTTTGGTATAACCTGAATCACCAGCATCACAACTCTTTTGTGTTGGTGCTGTTATAGAAGAAAATGAGTTTCCTTGAGCATAATCACTCTAATGCCTCGAAATACATCTGACAAATTAGAGGATTATTAAGTTAATAATGGGGCAAATAGAAGATGTATAAAGGCACACAGTATGGATAGGTTGACAGAGGGATGATTCATGTCCTATCCTAGGCAGATTGAAGCAGGATGGTGTGAGATGTATGATGTACATTGATTCTAAAATTTATGGATTGTTTAGTTTTGAATTTTTTTCCACTTAGTATTTTCAGATCTTGGATGACTGCCTATATCTAAAACAGTACAAATTGAAACCATGGAGAAGGGGATATTACTGTACTTGGAAGGACCTGAAATGCAGCTTTTCTCTATGACTGACCATTTTAGACCATTTGAGGAGGGTGCTCCCCACCTTAACCTTCATCCATTTCCATTCTGCATAAATGATGGGAACAGGAAATTATTGAAAAGAAAAGAGATCCTCAGACATAGTGACAGAGATATTACATATTCCATTGTCATCTCTGAGGAACAGAAGGCTATACCTAGGATCCTTGGACAAAGCCATGTGTTATTAGCCTGAGGTGGGACCAATGGGCTGATTATATCTAAATGTTTTTTTTCATTTAATGTTTTAAAGTCTAGGGACACCCAAACACACAGAATTGGGACAGAATACACTTTGTCACCTGCATGTACGTGTCGGTTTATTTTTGGTTGGGGAATAATATGTATTTTACACCATTCTCTAGACTAAAACTTGTAAAACAAATTGGGCCCAGAATGCAGATTCCAATGTACTTTTAAAATTAATGAGTTGAACATAAAAACAACCATTGGAAGGTATAAAATTTATTGGCACTCAGTATATCCATGATGTTACACAATTTCTACCTCTTCTTAGTACTAAAATATTTTCACTGTTTTCAAGGTAAAATTTATACCCATTAACTGAACACTGCATCCCATCTTTTCTGCAGTCTTTGGCCATCAATAATCTCCTTTTGGACTGCATATACTTCCATATTCTTGAAAATTCAGGTACATACTGTGACCTTTGAAGTTGAACTGAGCATGATTTTCTCAAGGTAAATCTCCATTTTAGAAATTCATGGCAAATTTGTATTCTCCTGTGTGAATATGTCACATTTTATTTATCTCTGGGGAGTCGTGATGGGAATCAAGGTGTCTGCTTGCCTCATGGTTGTCATGTGCTTGCACAGAGATTTCCCAGAGCAAAAGTATGGGTTAACATTTTCCAGTTACTGTGGTGATGCTGGCCCATGGTCACTCTTGGAAAAAGCTCAGAATTATCAGTTTAACCAGGAAACTAAGACACCAGCTCCCAGGGATAGAGGATTCTTAGCATAGCAAGGTAAGCATAATGCCTCATCAGTACTGTTACCTTTAAGCCTGTCTGCCTTGTAGAAACTTTCTCAAAAGTAACTTCTGGTGATGAAATTATATAATAAATGTGTGGAGCCAGTTCAGGGTCACTGTTCTCAATCAGAAGTCAGATTACCACATGATCCTGCTTTTATCTCTAAATTTTTTTTCTTAGTCCCCCATCTCCCCTCACCAGTTTCTGGGGTTCAGCTGTGCAGGTCATAGTATTTATCCATTTATTTTCTGATGAAATTTAAATCACATCTATTTTACTTTTTATGCATAGTGTCGTTATGAACATTTGCATACAAATTTGGGGTCAAATGCATGTTTCCATATCTGGGGGAGCATATATCTACAGTAAAATTGTTGAGTCACATAGAAATTCTATATTAAATTTCTAAGAATCTGCTAATTTCCATCCATGTGGAATGCAACATTTGACATTTCCAAGAGAATGCTTGAGGATTCCAATATCTCCAGATATTTTCCAAATCCATTGATATATATTTTTTAACATTAAAGATAAAATAATTTACCTGGATGAGTTAGGGACCATAATCATGAAAAAGCTTGAGATCTTAGAGGGACAATGAGAGGAACAGAGCATGGATTTTGCTATCTACAGGTGACCACACAAAGTTCCCAGAGCCCAAGCCACTGTCACCTCTGCAGCTGTGCATGAACCAAATTTTCTTCCTCTCACTACCATAGACCCTGGAGAGATTCTTTCCTGCATTCAAGAATTATATGCTTATGCAGAGATTTAAAATTTTTATTGAATAATGGCCACACCTAGAGGTTTTTTGAATATATTCATGTAACTTAGAAAGAATCAAAATCATCACAGCTAGTGCCAATGCTTTTCTCCTGACAGGGTGTTTTCACAGGTAATGTGGAGGAGTAGTGAGCTGAGCAGAAAGAGCAGAGCCTATTCTGTTTCTACATGTAAGAGTCGTGATTACATGGTTTAGCAGTCATTAAACTAATTGATAATCAAGCAATATTCCAGGGCTGCTTAAGGAAACCATCTTGCCAGAATTTGAATATCAGGATTAGTCACAAGCCCTTGGGAGTTAATTACTAAATACTGTTTGGGGGTTCTTTTTTTTTCAACAGGAGGCCAGAGAAATCCCACTCCTCCATCCTCCACTTCATTGAATCAGCAGCATATATAACCAGGTGCAGGGAGTAACTGAACAGGGTGGAGAGACTTAACCCAGTCCTTGAGAAGCCCCACCCTCCAAAAAAAATATGCAGTATCCCCCAAAACACAGCTGGCGAAGAACCAACTCCTCCATCCCAGAGGTGATGCCATGCAGAGAATTGTGGAATACAGTCCTAAAAGTGTGTTGATGGATTGATGCAGAAAACTCCCTACATGATAAAACACCGTGGGTAATATCAGACCATATCCTTACCCCTGGGAGCTTCATTTTCAGCAACTCATTACACAGATCCCAAAGACAACAATATCCAGGAATTCAAGCTTCATACATTTTAAAGAGCTCCTTTCACCATCTCTCTGAGAAAGGAAGCTGAGAAACAGGAAGGCAGTTTGGCACAGACAGCAGGAAAAGCTCTCATTGACAATTTTGCTCTTTTGTTTTTGTTGTTATTATTATGTTTTGATTTTTTTGAATGTGTACTGATTGACATATGATGGACATTTATACATTTGCACACGCACATATTTGTTATTTGTTGTTTTTAGCATTTCTTGAAGATAGCTATTTTTTTTTTTTGCTCTGTATTTTTTTAATGTTTAGGTTTTTCATTAGTATATTTTGGATTGACTTTCTATAGACCCTTTTACAATTCTGTCTTTCTTTTTTTCTACTTATCTTTTACTTGCAAACAGCCAAACACTATTTTTCTCTATCACTTTTCCTTTAATTATTTTACTTCTATTTTTTGTTCCCCCTCCTATAAACATCCCGTGTTGCCTCTTCATATACTCACCTCTTCAATATACAAACCCTTCTCTACTGCCCCATCTTTTCTTTTTCTGTTTTTCCTCTTTAATTAGACACTTATACATATTCATATATCTCTATTCTTATTTCTAAAATTTTATTTAAAGGTACTATTTTTCATGGATCAATATTTTGAGGACTAAGCTGTTCAATTAGTATGTACCAATTTTGTTCTTGTAAACTTGTTTTCTTTTTCATATTTTTATTTTGCTTTTCTTAAATTCTATTTATATATATATTTTTTTATTTTTACAGTTTTTTCTCTCACTTATTGGTTTCCCAAAGACACTTGCTCTCTCTTCCTCTGCTTATAGCCAATCTCTATTGTTCTTTCCTCCATTCTTTCTTTATTTTCACCTCTATTTTTCTCTTCCTCCATCATATTTATTACATTCTACATCATTTCTCTTCTATTTTTTGGTCATCATGTAAAACTTTAAACCCTTGTGTAAAACTGGCCATTTTACCATGGGCAATAACTGATCATGTCATTTCTGAGTATCATAGCACTCAACATTGCAGATTTTACTGCTATAGCTATTTGGTGTAATGCGATGAATTGTTTGCATTAGTAGTCAGTATTATCTGTTACCTGTAAGTCGTGAGGTACTGGAAATATTCAGGGACACTATAATTCCTCAAAGTAGAAACACTACTGCCCCAATAACAACTATTAGATAGGCATACAAACAACATGAATAAGCAAGAGAAAAAAATCATCTCAAACAAAGCAAAATATGTCAAAAACAGAATCCATTGACATAACAGTGGAATAAATATCAGAGAACAATTTTAGATTATTCAAAGTTAAATTTATCTGCAAAGAAAAAATGATATAAGGGAGAAAATACAAAAAGCAAAATATCACTTTAATAAATAGATAGATATGCTGAAAAAATCAAGAAGACATCCTCAAAACAAGAAATCAATAAAACAGTCATTATAAAGTATCACCAGCAGACTACTTGGAAGACAGAGTCTCAGGCAATGAAGACAAAATATATAATTTTGAAAATACTGTTCACCACAGAGAAAAGATATTAAGAGACCATGAACAGAACTTCCAAGAAATATGGGATAAAATTAAAAAAAACAATCATAACATTTATTGAGGTAGATAAAGTCTCAGAGATACAAACCAGAGAAATTAACAGTATTTTCAATAAAATAATTTTGAATATTTTCAAATCTTAGGCATAAAATAAAAAATTAAATACAGGAAGCATACAAATATGCAAAATTACAATAGACCCACATGAAAGCACATTATTATGCAAATGCTTAACAAAGAATAAAGATAGAATTCAAAAGGCTGCCAGAGAAAAACATCAAATCATATTTGGAGAGAAACTAACTCACAACTCAGCTGATTTTTCAACCTAAATAGAATAACATACCAGGTTCTGAAAGAAATGGATGCCAACCAAGAACACTATATCCTGCAAAACTAAATTTCAAATTTGAAAATAAAATAATAACTTTTCATGATAAACAAAAGTTAAAAGAATTTACAACTAAAAAGCCTAAATTATAAAACATTCTTTACAAAGTATTTCATGAAGAAGAAATTAAAAATAAAACTAAAAACCAGCAAAGGGAGGAACTACACTAAAAGCACAGAATAGTCAAACAAAAAAAAAGCTAACTCATGTTTAAAAACAGAAATAATTTAAAATAACAGGGAATAAAAATAATTTTTCAATTATAACTCTGAATGTAAATGGCCTAAACTCATCAATCAAAAGTCATAGGCTAGAAGATTGGATTAAAAAACAATACCCAACAATAAGCTGTCTTCAAGAGACTCACCTAATGGGCAAGGAGGACATCAACAGACTGAAAATGAAAGGATGGCAAAAAACTTATCATTCATATGGATTTTGCAATCAAGGATGGGTTCCTATTCTTCTCTCAGATTAAGTGGATTTGTATTCAAAATCAATCAGAAGGAACAAAGAAGGGTATTTTATACTGCTTAAGGAAGTTATACATAAAAAATGCAAAACAATCTTAAATATTTATATCCCAATCAATGAAGCATTTATGTACATCAAATAAACCTTTCACAATCTCAAGAATCAAATAGATCACAAGACAACAATATTGGGTGACTTCAACATTCTTCTCTCACCAAATGATAGGTCTTCAAAAAAGAAGTAAATAAAAAAGCTATAGAACTAAAAAATACAATTAATAAATTAGACAAAAAATACATTTGAGAACAAGTTCATCCAAAAATGACTGAATGCACTTTCTTCTCAGCAGCACTTGGTTCATCCTCTAAATAGACCATATGTTAGGCTACAAAGCAATTTGTAGCAAATACAAATAATACAGAGCAAATGCATTTCATTGTTTCAGATAATAATTTAATAAAATTATAAATCAATGAAAAAATAAAGCTTCTTTAAATCCTGGAGACTAAATAATACACTGTCGAATGAACAATGGTAGCTGAAAAAATCAAGTATGAAATAAGAAGATACTTATTTAGAAGAGCAACAAAACATATCAAAATCTCTGGAAAGAGTTCTAAGAGATAATTGCAGTACATTTAGATTATTCCTTTAAAGAATAGAAAATCACCAAATGAAAAAACTTAACTTTACATTCCAAGCCCAAAAAAGGAAGAACAAACCAACACCAAAACAGAAGAAGACAGAAAATAATTAAAATCAGAGCCGAAATAAATAAAATTGAAAAAAAAATGATGAAACAAAAAGTTTGCTCATTGAAAATTAAATATGATTGATAAACCCTTAGTCAAGCTAACAAAGAAGAGAGAAAACCCAAATTACTAAAATTGGTGATAAAAAGGAAATATCAACATGAACCCCATTGAAATACAGATGATAATCAGAAGCTATTTTTAAAATCTATACTCCAATAAAAGATAAAATCTTTAAGTCATAGAAATTTTTTTAGAGACATTTGACCTACCAAATTGAGTTTAGAAGACATAAAAAATTAAACAGATCAATTACAAAAAATGAAATTGAAGATATCATCAGAAGCTTTCCAACAAAGAAAAGCCCAGGACTAGATGAATTCTTAGCCAAGTTTTACCAGACCTTCAAAGAAAACCTTATACCAAATACACACAATATTCAATAAAATAGAAGGGCAGGGGGAAACTTCCAAACTCATTGTAAGAACCTAGTATCAACCTGATAATAAACAGACAAAAACACATCAAGGAAAGAAAATTTAAGACCAGTATCTCTGATAAACAGAGGTGCAAGAATTCTCAATAAAATTTTGGCAAAACACATACAAAAACATATTTAAAAGTTAGTGTAGTAACATCAAATGTGTTTCGTTCCAGGGATGCAAGTTTCTTTCAACATACTGATATCGAAAAACAAAACTCAGAACATCAATAGACTTAAAACAGGAACCACATGATTATCTCAATATTTAGAAAATGCCAGAGGCAAAATTTATCCACACTAAAAACACTAGAAAAACCTGGGATAGTAAAAATGTACCTCAACGTGGTAAAACAACATACACTAAAACCAAGGGAAACATTATTTTAAATGGATAAAAAATTGAAAGATTCCTCCTAAAATCTAAAACAAGACAGAATGTCCTCTTTTTGTCACCCCTATTCTACATAGTCCTTAAAACCCTAGTCAGACCAATTAGAAAAAAAGAAAAAAATTGGAGGCACATGAATAGGAAAAGAAAATCTAAAATTATTCCTATTTGACAATGACATGATTCTATATTTAGAAGACCCAAAAACTACAATAAATGTTTTTTGAACTCATAAATGAATTCAGTAAAGTTGCAGGGTATGAAATCAACACCAATATATCAGTTGCATTCCCTACACCAATGATGTGTCAGGTAAAAGAGAAGTCAGGAAAAGTATCCCCTTAACAATAGCCTCAAAAGAAAAATAAAATACTTGGGAATCAATCTAACAAAAGAGATTAAAGGCCTTTAAAACGTAAAATTATGCAATTAAAGAAAGGAGTTGAAGAAGACCCCAGAATATGGCAAGATCTCTCATGTTCTTGGTGAGGCAGAATTAATATTGTCAAAATAACCAAGTTTCAAAAGGCACTATTTAGATTTAATGCAATTTATTTCAAAATCCCAATGATGGGGCTGGGGATGTGACTCAAGCGGTAGTGCGCTCGCCTGGCATGTGTGGGGCCCGGGTTGGATACTCAGCACCACATACAAACAAAGATGTTGTGTCCGCCGAAAACTAAAAATAAATATTAAAAAATTCTCTCTCTCTCTCTCTCTCTCTCTCTCTCTCTCTCTCTCCCTCTCTCTCTTTAAAAAAATCCCAATTATGTTATTCAAGGAAACAGAAAAAAGTTTATTAGAAAAAGTTTATTTAGAAAAGTTTATTTAGAAAAATAATAGGTCCAGAATAGAAAAAGCAATGTTTAGTGAGAAAAGTGATGCAGGAGGCATCACAATACCAGACATTAACTTTTACTACAAAGACAGTAACCAAATGTTATTGGCACCAAAACAGACATAAAGACCAATGGAACATAATAGAATAATCAGAGACATACCCCGACAAATACAGTTACCTCATTCTAAACAAAGTTGTCATAAACATATATTGGAAAAAAGATAACCTCTTCAACAAATGATGCTGGGAAAAGTAGAAATTTGCATGTAGTAAAATAAAATAAAACCCCTACCTGTCACCCTGAACAAAACTCAACTCAAAATGATCAAGGACTAAGGCATTAAAATAGGCCCAACTCTCTCTCTTTCTTTTTTTTTTTTTCAGTTTCAAACCATAGCAATGATTTTATTTCCTCTTGCTATATACCTAAAAGTAGAATTTCTGGCATTCAGTACATCCCTATATCTCCACAAACAAATGTACTGTTGCTTTTTTCTATTTTATTTTTATGATTTATTTATAATTTTTGCATTACAATTCTTAATACACCTTTATACCACAATTTATCATATCTCTGATTATATATAAGGTATGTTGACACCAAATTCACATCTTCATACATATATTTTGTATAATGATGAGGTCTCCTTTCACCATCCATGCGATTCCCCTTTTCCCTCCCTTTCCCTCCCACCCCTATTCCATATCTAGAGATAATCTTCCTCCCTTGCTCTCCCTCCCAACCCCACTTTGAGTCACCACCCTTATGTCAGAGAAGACATTCGACATTTGTTTTGGGGGGAATGGCTAACTTCACTTAGCATAATTTTCTCTAATGCCATCCATTTCCCTGCAAATGCCATGATCTTATTGTTTTTTATTGCTGAGGAATATTCCATTGTGCATATATGCCACATTTTTTTTATCCATTCATCCACTGAAGGACATCTAGGTTGGCTCCACAGTTTAGCTATTATGAATTGTGCTGCTATAAACATTGTTGTGGCTGTGTCCCTGTAATATGCTGTTTTTATTTTTATTTTTGATATTTATTTATTTTATTTTTTTATTCTTCTTTTTTATTAGTTGTTCAAAACATTACAAAGCTCTTGACATATCATATTTCATACATTTGATTCAAGCAGATTATGAACTCCCATTTTTACCCCGTATACACAACTCTCCATCATGTTGGCTTAGCACATCCTCAACAAGATGGCTAAAGTGCAGGAAGTATAATCAAGAATCAATACATGAGATGGTATTAATCTAAAAAGTTTCATCACTTCAAATGAAACAATCAAGAATGTGAACAGAGGAACTACAGAATAGGAGAACATCTTTGCCACCTGTACCTCTGATATAGCATTGATCTCCAGATTATACAAAGAAATAAAATAAATTAACACCAAAAAAGCAAATAATCTAATCAATAAAAAGGCAAAGGAAATGAACAGGGTCTTCAGAAGAAAAAATACAAATGGTCAAAAATATATATGAAAAAAGATTTCACATCTCTAGCAATTAGAGAAATGCAAATTAAAACTACATTGAGATTCCACCTCACTCCAGTCACAATGGCAAATATCAAGAACACACGTAACAATAAATGTTGGCAAGAATGTGGGGGAAAATTTCCTCTCATAAACTGTTGGTGGGACTGCAAATTGCTGGCACCACTATGGAAAGCAGGATGGAGATTCCTTAGATATCTTGGAAGGGAACCACCATTTTATTCGGTTATCCCACTCATAATCAAAGGACTTAATCACATACCACAGTGACACAGTCACATCAATGTTTACAGCATCTCAATTCACAACAGTAAAGCAGTGGAACATGTTTTCTACAGGATTTCTAGTGAAGTTTTGAGGGGGTGAATGATTAAAGAAAATGTGGTATATATACACAATGGAATATTACTTAGCCATAAAGAATGATATAATTTTGGTATTTGTTCATAAATGGATGGACCTGGAGAATATCATGTTGAAAGAAATATCAATCCCCCAAAACTAAAGGCCATATGTTCTCTATAATATGTGGATCCTAGCCCACAACAAGTGAGAATAGAGAGGGAAGACTAAAAGTACTTTCTATTAGACAGCAAGAATTAAGGGAAGGGGGGAGGGATGAAAGTAGAAAAGATAGTGGAATTAATCAGACATAACTTTCCTAGCTTTGTCATTGAATACACAACCAGGGTAACTCCACCTCATGTACAACCACATAATGGGATCCTAATTACAATAAGTCGTACTCCATGTATGTATAATATGACAAAATAGAGTAAACAGAGAGTGGACACTCCTATCTTCAGGATTTCTGCGGGGGAAAAGAAGGGTTAACCCTCCTGATTAGGGATAGACTCAGGGCTAAGGGTGAGATGATCCAAGAAGTGTTCTTTTCACTTCCCCACGGGCCTGTGTCACTGTGTTAGTGTTGCTTTTACCATATGCCTGACAGTAATTGTCAACCTCATTGTCAGGTTGCAGATTACTGAAGGACATGGAGGCTGAGTTGGAGGAAGTGTTGATGGCCCCAGAGAACCTAGAGTTGTTTAGAATATTCCTGATTATGACGTGGCAGGGGCCCTGATTAGTCTCTGCTGGTAATAGTTCCCAGAGTAGCCCCCGATGTTTCCAGTGCTGCTGGGGAAGAAGAGTGTAACAGTGTACCCCAAAAACAGATGCTAGTTGGGCCCAAGGTCCTGCAAAAGAAAATGACACAGAGATCAGTGAGGACAGGGCAAAAACAAACAAAAAAATAAATCAAATTCACAGGGAACAAAAATCAAACCTCAATAATAATATTGAATGTAAATGTACTAAGCTCTCCAATCAGAAGCCATAGACTGGCAGATTGAATTACAAAACAAAACCCAACAACATGCTACCTCCAAGAGACTCACTACATAAGCAAAGACATTCAGATATTGAAGGTAAAAGAATGGGAAAATATATTCTTCACATAGATGTTGTTTAAAAAAAAAAGCAGGGGTTTCTATTCTCATCTCAGATAAAGTAGACTTCAGTCCAAAGATGATCAAAGGGACCGAGAACATATTATACTGCTTAAGGGAAATATACATCAACAGGACATTAAAAACTATATTTATGTCCCAAACTGTGGAGCACCTATGTACATCAAACAAATCCTTCATAATTTCAAAACTCAAATAAACCACAAGACAAAAATACTGGGTGACTTTAACACACCTCTCACACCACTGGATGGATACACACACACACACACACACACACACAAAAAAAAAAAAAATAATAATAATAATAATAAGAAGAAGAAGAAGAAGAAGTAAATAAATTAAAAAGCTACAGAAGAAAAGAATAAAATTAACAATTTAGACTTAATGGGCATATATAGAAATTTTATAAGAAGTGACCCAGGTATTGTGTCCACCTACAAATATATATATATATATATATACACACACACACACACACACACACACACACACACATACATTCTATAAAGCTAGAATATCCCTTATTTAAAAACAAAAACAAAAACAAAAAACATCAAGAAAATTTTAGACCAATATCCCTAATTAACATAGAAGCACAAATCCCTCATAAAATACAGGCAACATACAAAAACGTATTAAAAGGTAGTACACAATGATGAATTTGGGTTCATCCCAGGGATTCGAGGTTGGTTCAACATATGGAAATCAATTAATGTAAATTATCACATCAATAGACTTAAAGACAAGAGTCACATGATTATCTCAATGAATGAAGAAAAGATATTGGACAAAATTCAGCATCCCTTCATGTTCAAAGCACTGCAAAAATTCAGGATAGTAGGACTATATCTCAACATTGTAAAAACAATGTAAATTCTAAAACCAAGGCCAACATCATTCTGAATAAAGAAAAACTGAAATAATTTCCTCTAAAAACTGAAAAAAAACACAGAGATTCCTCTTTCACCACTTGTATTCAACATAGTCTTTGAACCCCTAGCCAGAGCAATTAGAAGAAACTATTAAAGGTATATGAAAAGGAAAAGAATTAAACTAACTGTATTTGCTGAAGATATGATTTTATATTTAGAAACCCCTCAAAACTTCACTAGAAATCCTCTAGAACTCATGAACAAATTCAGCAAACTAACAGGATATAAAATTAACACCCATAAATCAATTATATTTCTACACACTAATGATGAATCATCTGAAAGAGAAATCATAAAAATTATCCCATTCACAATATCCTTAAAAATAATAAAAAATTAATACTTGAGAATAAAACAAAAGAGGTAAAATATATCTACAATTAAAACTACAAAACACTAAAGAAAAAAACTTGAAAAAGACCATAGAAAATGGAAAGGCTTCCAATGTTCTCGGATGTGCAGAATTAATATTGTCAAAATGATCATACTACAAAAAAATATATAAAAATTTTAAGGCATTTTCTATTAAAATCACAATTATGTTTTTTTCATACAAATAAAAAAACTGTCGTAAAATTCATTTGGAGACATAAAAGGCCTATAATAGCCAAAGAAATTCTCAGAAAACTGAAAGAGGCATCAAATTATCAAACCTTACTTTATTCTACAGAACTATAGTAACAAAAATGGCATTGCATTGGCACTAAAATAGACATGAAGACCAATGGTACAGAACAAAATACACAGATAAAAAAACAGATAAATATAGTTATCTCATATTAGACAAACACACCCTAAACATACATTGGAGAAAAGAAAGCCTCTTCTAAATAAAAAAAAAAAATTCCTAAAAAAAAGATAGCCTCTTCAATAAATGGTACTGGGAAAACTGAAAATCCATATGCAACAAAATGAAATTAAACCCCTGTCTCTCAACTGCACAATACTCAAAGTGGATGATGGATTTTGGCATTAGGACAGAGAACCTGTGCCTATTAGAAAACAAATTAAGCATAACTCTCCATCCTGTCAGCTGAGGAATCAAATTCCTCAAGAATCCTAAAGCATAAGAAGTAAAATTAAGAATCAACAAATGGGGTAGTATCAAACTAAAAATCTTCAGAGCAAAGGAAACAAGAAAATGAAGAGAAAGACTCGAGAATCAGAGAAAACCTTTGTGACCTCTAACTCAGAACATGAATTTCCATGATATATAAAGAACTCAACAAATGTAACACACATACACACACACAAAAAAAAAAAAAAAACAAAGAAACAAATAATCAGATCAATAAATGGGTAAATGAACTGAACATACACATCCAGAAAAAATGTGATTGGGAAACAAATGTATAAAAAATAAATTCCACATCACCATCAATTAGAGAAATGCAAATTAAAACTACACTGAGATTTCATCTCAATCCAGTCAGAATGGCATTTATCAAGAATACAATAATATTAAATTTTGGTGAGGATATTGCCAAAAAGGTACACTCACACAGTGCTAGTGGTACTGCAAATGGGTGCAACCACTTTGCAAAGCAGTTTGGAGATTCTTTAGAAAAATTGGAATGGAACCACAATTTGACCCAGTTATCCCACAACTTGGCATATATCCAAGGGACTTAGAATCAGCATACTGTAATGATGCAGCCACATCAATATTTATAGCAGCTCAATTCACAATAGCTAAGCTATGAAACCAAAACGAGTGCTTTTTAACAATGAATGGATTAAAAACATGTGGTACAACTTCGGTGTGATGGTGCACACCTGTGATTCCAGCAGCTTGGGAAGCTGGGGCAGAAGGATCACATATTCACAGCCACGCTCAGCAAAATAAAAGTGCTAAGTAATTCAGTGAGACTCTGTCTCTAAAGAAAATACAAAATGGAGCTGAGAATGTGGCTTGGTGGTTGAATGCCCCTGAGTTTAATGCCCAGTACTCGGCCCCAGAAAAAAAGAAAAAAAAGAAAGAAAAAAAATGTGGTACATATACACAATGGAATATTACTCAGTCGTGAAGAATGAAATCATGGCATTTACTGGTATGTGGATGAAATTGGAGACCATCATGCCACGTGAAATAAGCCAATATAAAAAATCCAAAGGCTGAATATTCTCTCTGACATGTGGATGCTAACACAATAAGTAGTGGGGAGGGAGGAGTGGAGGTTCACTGAATCGAACAGAGCCGAGTATGTAGAATGGATGAAAGATAGGAATGGGAAAGACGGTAGAATGAATCAGACCAAATTATCCTATGTTCATATGGAAATACACACCAGTGTATGAATACAAAACCAGTGTAACTCCTTATCATGTACAACCACAAACATAGGATTTTTAACCTTCATTTATTTATGACATGTCAAAATATGTTATACTGTCATGTATAACTAAAAGGAACAAATATAAGAAATTATATCTATAATCATATGTATATGTGTATGTGTGTGTGTGAAAAAATAAAAGCAAAAGAATGATTAGTTATGGCAGAAAAGGTGTCCAGATATAAAGAAGTAATTCAGGCCAATTTTCTCTTTGTTTCCCAATTTTCCCTTCTACCTATTATGACACAGCACAAAAGCATTCCAATATGCCAGTTGTTATGCTGATGGGCTTCTCAGTGTCTAAATAATGAAACATGTACACTTATAATGCTCATAATTTACATATCATGTGGCACTGTCATTCCAAAACTAAAAAAAATTAACACATGATGACCTCTAGCCAGGCATGGTGGTGACTTGGGAGTCTGAGGCAAGAGGACCACATGTTACAGAATAGCTTCAGGAACTTAACAATGTCCTAAGCAACTTAGAATGAATGACTTTGTCTCAGTATAAAATTAAATAGTGCTGGTGAATGTAGCTCTGTGATAAGGGCCCCTGAGTTCAATTACCAGTATCCAAAAAATGACCCCTAGAAATTAGGAATAAAAGTTTAGCACTGCTTAAATGTGAATAAAAACGGAGTGATATGTAAGCAGGTCTGAACATCCATCAGAGCAGGAAGAACAAGTGCCTGGGGGACTGAATAGTTTTGGGGGCTCTAAGAAAATATTTATTTCCTAACCAGAAGAAATATGAATATAATCAGGATGAATTATATTTTCTTCTATTCTGATGAGTCATAAAATATATTTTAACTTATATGTGAGCTACATAAAATCCACGAAGGAAGAAGCATGCAGGGACCATAAAGATCATGATGTGTCCTCAGTAGGATGAAGTGCAATTCAACTCATCATGGAAGACACTCAAAAGCAGTTTGAAGGGTGAAGGAAGACATTGAGGAAGGAATACCTGCTGTAGGATTCCATTAATAAAACTTTAAAAAATTAAAAAAACTGAACAAATATCTCAGAGAGCAAGTCACTGGATGCCTGGGAGATGCTGTTAGAAGAGATAGATGGAGACTGGCCAAAGGGAACAGGAGGCCTGTGTGGTGGGGTGGATTCCCTTGACTTTATGTGCTGATGTTTCCAAATGTGTGAACATATCTCGAAATCTGAATAACCTTTCACTCCTGGGTGGTTCATTGTCTGTCAAATATTCCACAATAAGAAAAGTCGTATAAAACATGGTCTACAATAAGAATCACTGGAGGACATAATGAGAGCCAAGAGGAGGACACAGCTCTGGATCTCCTGGAAACAGGGAAGAATGGATTCTTCATCAGAGGTAAAGTCTGAATTGACCAGGGTTGGTCTGGCTGCCTCCTCACCTAAGAGGCAAAGAGATCATTGGATCCAGTTGTGCTCATCAAGTTAAAGAAGAGCAGGACTTTCTGTTTCTATGGAGAACATTTCCTAAGAAAATGTTGCTGTGAATGAATCTAGGACGGAGGAAAGAGGGCTTCGCATTCCCAGGCAGTGAGTGCCTGGAGGCTCAGCGAGGCCCTCGATAGTGGCAGCAGAAGAAGTCACGGGCCTGGCCTGAAGAGAAGCAACGTGCTGCATGGCAGTTGTTTTGGTAGATGAAGAAGGGGCTGTTTTGTCTCTCCCCATGGGCCTGGGCCACCATGCTTTTGTCATAAGACTGACAGGAGGAGGCAGACTCACCCCCAGGCTGGAGTTCAGTTCTTGTCAGCAGCCTGCACTGCCAGACTTGGAGCCAGAGCAGTGGTGAGAGACCCCTGACTGCGTCCTGGGCCCTGGATCAGCACCTCTAATGGGGAAGCTCAGGAGGTGTTTTGGGGTGGGTCTAGGTGCAGACTGATGGTGTGGGAGGTCACAGCTACTATCTCTGAGAAGAGAGCATCAGGAAGGGCCAGGCAGCTTATTAAATCTCTGCTTACCTCCTGACTTCTCCATAAACACACTCCCCAGTATCTACATCCAAACACACCATCCTGGGGTCTGGTGACCCGAGCACCTCAGAGACAGCCTGCCTCACTCTTACCTTGAGGCAGTGGTGAATCTGCGCATGGATTCCTTGACGTTCACTTTTCAGTGTTGTGTTGTCTGTGATATAATTCCTCAAAGATCAAGATCAAAAAAGGTGAACACAAAGTTTTTGGCTTTATTAGCTGGCACAGAATCTGTCATATAATCCTCATAACAAAACCTTGTTCCAAACAAGGATCTTTTTAGCTTGGACTTGGAAATGAGGTGAGTTGGCAAATCTTGTGGGTTGCCATTTGCTGCCATTTAGGACAAGATATGTGGACACTTGCTTTTTTACTTACTCAGTTGAAATGATCTTAACCTTTATTGTCAGCACATGACACAGTTTTGTGAACATGAGGCAGTCACAGCCACATCAACCACCATTGACTACCTGCAGTGCCACATGGATAAGAGGTCCCAAAAGGACCTCAGGTAGCAGGACTCATGAAAATATTCAGAAATGAATGAAAATGCTTATTGTTCTAGCCACTGGTGGGGATGCAGATGGTCTGTCAGGAAAATCAGTCTTGTTTATGTTTGATGAATAAGTCAGTGAATTTCCCAAGTGTCTGCTGTTCTAATTGAGAAAGTGAATAATTTTCTGGATGTTGGCAGCTCTACGTGCACCATAGACCACAACTGCCTGCCTAGAAACTTCATTATTTAAAAATATAAATTACTTCATGACATGTGTATTTTTCAACTCTAATACAATTGGAAAGCAAATATAGACAGAATTTTAAATTACATAGTCAGGGTACATGACACACATCTGTAACCCCAACATCTCAAATGTTTAAGGCAAGAGGATTTGAAGCTCAAGGCCAGTCTCAGAAATGTAGTGAGATCTTGTCTCAAAATGAAAAATAAAAAGAAATGAGAATGTAGCTGAGTGGTAAAGCATCCCTGAGTACAATCCTCAGGACAAGAAAATAAAAATAAACATTGAATAGCAGTATTTACATTTTAGTGATAGGAAGGATAATACACTTGGGAATTTAATATAACATTCATATCTATGAAAATTATAATATATATACAGATTTGAAAACATAAATTTACCAGTGATTGAGTAATTTATGACTGCTTTAAATTGAAATCATACCTGGATTATATTATTTAATTATTCCATTTTATAAAAGTTTAATATATTAATTTGTAATCAGTATTTTCACATTAATATTTATTTGTATTGTAAGATATATAAGTAGTATAAACCCAAATATACTAAACATATAGATATACCTTAAATTTACAAAATAGTCAATTATCTGAGGCAATCTTTTTCAAACACATATTATATTGTTTAGGTTATCTGCTATAATTAAATATTGCAAATTGGATTTTGAAGACTCCTAAAGAGTTAGCATCGAATCTGTAGTTGTTATCTGTTCACAAAGGAACCATCTCTAGTAGAAAAGTCTCAAATTTTGAAATACAGAGGACATGAATTCATGTTTGGCCTTATTCATCCCTTGCATTAATTTTCACATTCAGTCACAGTGAAGGTAGTTTTAATATCAATGTTAAATGTGCTCCCAACTTAGTCAATAATTTAGTTCTAGTGAAAGAACGGACACAGAGTAACAAGTGGCCTTGGCTGTGGAGTGGTGTGTGATGGTGTAGATTGCTGTGGAACAGAAACACGAGGAAACCATTCCACAAGGGCTCACATAGGCCTCAGAGAGTACCTGCTTCCTTACAGGTGTGTATGAAGATCCCAGGGGTAAACTGAGAAAAGGAAGAGGGTGGTCCCCAGGGAAGAAGAACATCAACCATGAAGGAGGTACCTGCCATGGTAGCTCCAGAGTAAGCCCCATAGGAGTGCAAGAGGGGCTGATGTCCTCCTGGAACCTAACTCTGCTCAGAGCAGGACTTCAGAGACTGATGATATGGGGTCCATGGAGATTTTCCTCTTTTCAGACAGCTTGTCTTGAGGCAGAAATCTGATGGCTAAAGTATAATTCAACCAGATAGGAAGATCACAGGAGGTTGTGAAGAAGTACAAGGCAGTGTAACAACCAGGGAGAATGAAGAGAGGTCCTGAGGGAGGGGGCTCTGTCAATATGATGACCACCTCTGCTGTGAGCACAGGGAGAAAGGGAATAAAATATGACTGCAAGCTCTCAGGTTTGAATGACTGTAAAGACAGGGGTTCTGTGGACCAAGGAAGGAACACAGGGCTCAGTCCATTGCCTCCCATTTTTTTCTAAGTCATGGGGTCTGCCAGCAGCATTCAAGGCCAGTCCAGGGGTTCCTGGGGCCCAGAAGCAGAAACTGCATGGTGGTCTTGAAAGACACAGAAGAAAGAACATTATTAGAACTTTTTCTCTATTTGTATCTCCAAATGTGAACCAAAAACACATGAAGAACTCTTAAAACTCAGCTTCAACTTTTCTAAAATGACTAACATTCAGGAAAGAAGACTTCAGATGGAAGCTAAACATTTCTGGATGCTGCCAGCTCTAGGTGCAAAAGAAGACGTCCTCAGGTCACCTGCCACTAAGCATGCCTATGACAACAGCAATGAGATTATCTACTGGAATGATTAAAATAGCCCATGATGATACTAACATGAAAATTAAAAAAAATTCTGAAGCTGTGGTTCACTGTAAGTCTACATGCCTGAAAGTTAACATGGAAATAAAAAAAATATTGAAAGTGTTTAAGGTAGAACATGGTCAATTATTCACTAAAGCCCAGCTGTACTTACTGCACTGAAACATTCAAAAACTCTTTCTAGAAAGGAGGGATAAGCCATGTGAGGATATTAACCTACAATTTTAACAACCCCTCATTGAATTAAAGTGCAGTTTCTAAGATCATTGAGCTGGAGGAATTAAAAGGATAGTATTATTTCAAGCAGATTTAAAATTATTAGATAAGTAAAATAAATCTATTTTGTACTTCTCATGTTTTGAGGCTTTGGCATATTTAAATATGTTAACATTAGGGTTTGAAAATATAAAGAGCAAGAAACTCATGCTTAAAACTCTTCTTCCTTTTACTTTGGAGCAAAGTGTTTGGACCAAAATATCTGATTTTTTTTTTTTATTCAGATGGATTGTTTGTATGACTGTAAAATTAAGAAATTTTAAAAAGCTAACAAAAATAGAAAACTAAACAGGTCCCTGGGTGTCATTCTGCAGTGGCATTATGACTGTTTACATGTTTATTTCCTGGTGCCTTCTTTTTCCAAAGATAATTCATTGTATAATTTACAGGAAAAATCACTGAGTCCGTTGAAATGGTGATACATGTAATATATAGTACATAAGCATACTTTACAATTTAAATACATTTTTATAATTTAGAGGGATAATAATTACAGATTATAATCTGGGTGATTTTCACCTTTGAGGCACCATGGAAACCAGATTCCAATATCTTGTGTTATTTTGAAATCAGTGAAGTTCTTATTTACCCTAGTAAAAATGACATAAGCTTAGAATTTCAGGAGCTGAAGGTTTTTGTCCCACTTCCTCATCTGTCTGTACCACTGTGATAGCACTGCTTTGATACACCTGACAGTAGTAATCGGCCTCATCCTCAGGCTGGAGCCCAGAAATGTGCAAAAATGCTGCGTTGGTTGAAGCATCTTTGGATCCAGAGAATCTATTGGGGACCCCTGGACCCAGTTGCTTGCTTGAGTCTGAGTAGTAGTACAGGTAGAGCTGGGGAGGGCTCCCTGGCTTCTGCTGGTACCAATACATGCTTTTACCACTAACACTGAGGTCACTGCTCAGGGTGCAGGTGAGTTTGGCTGTTGATCCTGGGGATGCAGAGATGTATGGTGGCTGAGTCAGCACAGGCTGAGACAGGGAACCTGTGAACACAGACACAGTGTAGTGAAGGGAAAAGCCAGAGGGCAGTGGGTTGAAGATCTGAGTCAGAGGCTAATGACCCAGGTTGAGGGTCTCTATTGGGCTTCTGAAGACTGTCCCTACCTGTACATTGAGAGAAAAGCAGGAGGAAGAGAGGAGTCAAGACCATGGTGGACATAGCCCCTTCTTCAGCCTCACCTCTGTGGTAGGGCTACCCAGGTCTGTCTTATACTAGCTTCAGTGGTCTCACAGAGGAGGGGCAGCTCATGCAAATGTGTTCTGATCCTTTGTCTCTGCCTCATGGGTCCTAGTCCCAGGAAGGCTTGCATGGTGCTCTAATTTGCCTAATAAGTGAACTTAAGAGGAACCAACTGATGGAACCACACCCGGGGTTATGTGCATGAGCTCTCTGCCCGGTCTTGAGGGACCTGTGTACCAAGTCACCCAGAAACCAAAGGGCCCAGCCCTGGGACCTCAAGTCAGTTGAAGGCTGCCCAGCTGTGATTTATCTCCTGGGAATCCTCTTGCCCTAAGAGATGGTCTTGTCATGCCACCTTCTGGTCTCAAAGCAAACTTCTTTCACAATTAACCAAATGCGCCTCCACTTTGCTACTTGGATGACTTTTTGTATCACTTAAATATCTAGCAAAGACAACGGAGGTGCAATCCTGAGGTAGCCATCAGTTACCCCTTCCTCTGTGGGTGCTGAATTAGTTTGCATGGCAAACATGGAAAACTGACTCAGAAGAGCCTTCAAACCACTATGAATCTGAGAACAAAATGCCTGGAGCAGAAATAGAGAAGATGTGTTCATGTGAAGGTCTCTGAGGAAAGGGCATTTTCTCTGGATTCTGAGTGGGAATGAAGTTCAAATGAGGGTGAAACAGATGTTCATGGGGGAGACAATAAAGCACTAGAAATGTTTACTCTTTCTAGAGCAACATGCAGAGAAGTGGCAACTGTGGGTGAGAAGGTGGGCAAGGCTCAGGGTACAGAAGAAACAAGGTTTAGGTCCTTCAGGTGACTTCCTCAATTACCTGGAGATGTATGACCAGGTCTGTGCCCATTATTAGTCTCTTTTAGAGTATTGGCTCTGGTTAGTGTTTGGGGGGGCATTCTAGAAGATAATAGGGGAAGAAAGAGCCAACAGAGAACATTTCTGTGTAGTTGTTATGGATGGCACATGGCTTTCAGGTGGGACACCTGGGCCCACTGAAACTCAGGTGAGAGAGGATAGATGGACCAGAGTGCAAGGTAGGTGGAGGCAACACCTCTGCTGAGACTGACAAAGGTAAGGCTAGATAGACTATTTGGTCTGAGGAACTGCTGAGATGTGGATGCATATTTGTCATTTTGTGACCATGATATGAAAAGGTGGAAATTATTTAGTACATTCAGAGGTAATCAGGGTTGCATTTTCTCCCACATATAAAAAATGCAAAAGTCAAAACAACCACCAATAGGGGACATAGGGGACATAGAACAATCATTTATTTATTCTGTCATTCATATTAATATTTGGACGTTTTAGTGGTTACTCATGCATTTTTAAGATATGATTAGAGATGTCTCACATGCATGAGACATTAGAGATACATATGGAATTCGAGGACTATCCCAAGTTATGTGATCAGGCAGAATTGGGCACAGAAAGGGATATAGTGGCATAAGAGGATCCTGCAGGCCTGAGGATCTCCTGCTCATGCAGGTCACAGAAGAGGGGGTGTCTAAGTGGCTACAGGGATTGTAGATAGCAAGGAATCTGGACCCCTGATTCAAACCTCAGCTTTGAATTCATTTGGGGTCGAGGTGGAGTAACAGCCAAAGAGAGCTGGGAACATCCTCTGTCCTAAGGATGAATAGATCACTACAGGCCAAGGATAGTCGACAAAAAAGTGCTCTTCACACATCTTCCAGGGAATACTGCAGGGGGACAACTTCTGCTTGACAGTCCCTTTTTGGGCTGGTCATTGGCAATGCTGGACTCTGGGGAGATTACTGCAAGGTAATTCTATAGGAACTAGCATCTGTCTAATGGCCACACAGGGATCCAAGAGCCACTCAGCCTGAGGAGAAACTCTCAGATCTGTGTGTGATTAGAGGTTCTTCTTATCTGATTCTTCCTCACCCTGATGCTGTCACAGGTGTCAGAGCTGTGGTCTGAAGTCATCTGCTGTCCTCCAGGTCCTTTCCAGTTTGTGTTCACCAACAGTCCCCTCCTCCAAAACCATATAGTATTTGAACACCGTGCATCTCCTTCTCAAAGGCATCAAATTCAAAAAACATTCTAGTTTTGAGAGAAAAAAAATATTTCAAGGCAAAAACGTGTTTCTTTTTGATAGATTGATAATTTTAAAAAAAATTGGTAAAAAATGATTTAATGAATCCACACAAATAAGTTCATAATTATAAAAGCAAAGTTGTTTCCCAAACGGTAATATATATATATATATATATATATATATATATATATATATATATATATATATATTTATTACAATCTCACAGATGAAGAAAAAGAAAGAGAATAAAAATGTAATGAGTTTTATGAATTGTAGGTATTACCATGTTCCTTTTGTATGTACTTCTTTCTATATGAATTAATTAGAAACAAATAAGTAGATCTCAAAGGCCATTATTGAACTGGGCATTTCTTAAGGAGTAACATAAATAAATTACATTATTGTATAATATCCTGTTACCACTTCATATTTACCCAGCAACTGGAGGCATTGTTGGAACCTTATCCTTGGTGATTTGATTTGAGCAACCACAAGTCTTGACCATGGATCAGGATCCACAGAGCACATATTCTCCCTCTGGCCTGTTTCTTCTAAAATGTATTGTGCACCCTGCCAGCATTATCACTTCATGGGGAGGCCATACATTCTACCTGATATTTTCTCTCTGCAATGAAGGAAAGTCTCAACCTTTTCCAGAAGATGCTGTGTTTCAGAGACTGGTTTGGAGCTCTACTAAATTACCTTTCTGGACTAGGAAATAAACTGGATAAATCAATTTGCATTTTTGCCTTGTTATTTCACTTTCAACTCACAATTATGAGGGAATTTCTATATCAGTTGCATTATTTATTTAAATCACAAAAGGATAAATTTAGATTTCAAAAAGTATAGCATATTAATAATATTTTAATATCAGTAATTTCCTGTAGGATGATTTGTTTCCTTATTATTGTATATTTCCTCAACATCATAGTTTATAATATTATTTCTTATGGATAAAATAGAAAAATAATTAATACTGATTTTTCACATGTTGTCCCCTTAATCTGCTCAACCAGTGCTGAATGCATGAGGGCCCCTCCATATCAAGATACAAACCCCAGATCTGTATCTTTGGGTCCTGCATCAGAAGAGTCAGATAACTGGGTGATAAAAATGTGTCTGGAAGGAAATCATACCTGGGATAGTTTTCCTGTAATTCAGATATTCATGTCAACCCTGACAATATTCTAAAGAGTCATGTTTGCAGAAATTTCTCCCATTTTTTGAATGCAGATTGAAATTAAGTCATTTTTTTGCATTGGCTTGATGTTTTAAATTTTTCTGAATATTTTGGTATTATCAATTGCAACATGGGAGTAATTTAGTGATTAATGATTATTCTGACTGCATATTATACATAAATTCACAAAAATAAGTTCATAAGTATAAAAGCAAAATAACTACCCAATTAGTAATTGTCATACAAATTTTCTGGTAGCTTGTTAATATAATTTCTTGAGCAGCAAGGCAGTTGTCTACATCAAGATGTAGGTTAGTAAATTGCACTTCTATGTTCCCAGGTAATACTTCCATTTTAAACAAAACTGAATATTAATTAGATCTCAATAATGAAATCAATTAATGAGAAAGAATTAACAACAATTTCTTAATATTTTGAATGTGAATGGTCTTAAAAGTAGGGAAGAGAACTCTGTATCTCCTTCATGTTTTACAAATTTTGGAGGAGAACCCCTCTGATTGTTGTCACAAACAGAGTTAGAAATAAAGCTCAGTGTTGAAGGAGCAACACTGAATAACAGGTATACTTTGGGAGGGACATAGTAAGTCACATGTCCAGGAACCACTAAATAGGACAAGGAGTCATATAGCCCCAACATCTCCATCAGTGTTAAATGTTTTCGCTGCCTCATTTTCTCTCTACCTTATAAAAAATGAGATTCTGAGCACATTAAGAGTGGTATTTCTCCAGCTGAGAGAGGACAGGAGGAAATAGAGGGAGGGAAAAGAGGGGAATCCAAATGCACTGAAAACATACATTGAGGAAAAGATAGCCTCTTCAACACATGGTTCTGGAAAAATGAAAATCCTTACACAGCAAATTGAAATTAAACCCCTCTCTCTCTCACCTTACACAAAACTCAACTCAAAGTGAATCAAGGGACCTTGAAATTAGACAACAGACCCTGCACCTAATAGAAGAAAAAGTAGGTCAAAATTTTCATCTTGTCAGATTAGGTCCTGATTTCCTTAAAGAGACTCCTAAAGTACAAGAAATAAAATCAAGATTTAATAAATGGGATGGATTCAAAGTAAAACACTTCTTCTCAGCAGAGGAAACAATCATAAATGTGAAGAGACAGCCCACAGGGTGGGAGAATGCCTTTGCTTCATGCACATTAGATAGAGCACTAATTTCCAGGATATACAAAGAACTCCAAAAAATCAATACCAAAGAATAAATAATCCAATCAATAAATGGGCTAAGAAAATGAAGAGACACTCCACATAAAAAAAGTATACAATTGATCAACAAATATAAGAAAAAATGTTCAATTTCACTAGTAATTAGAGAAATGCAAATCAAAACTATTCTAAGATTCCATCTCACTCCAATCAAATGGCAATTATCAAGAATATAAGCAAAAATATGTGTTGGTGAGGATGTGGGGGAAAAGGTACACTCATACATTGCAGGTGGCACTGCAAATTGATGCAACCACATTGGAAAGAGTAGGGATATTCCTTAAAAATCTTTTGATGGAACCACCATTTGACCCTGCTATCCCACTCCTTGGTTTATACAGAAAAGACTTAACATCAGCATACTATAGTGACGCAGACACATCAATGTTTATAGCAGCTAAATTCACAGTAGCTAAACTATGGAATCAACCTAGTTTCCCTTCAATAGATGAATGGATATATATATATATATATATATATATATATATATATATATATATATATACACATAAAATAAAACTATGGCATTTTCAGGCAAATGGATGGAGTTGGAAAATCTCATGCTATGTGAGTCCCCAAAAAGCAAAGACTGAATGTTATCTCTGATAAGTGTATGATGATCCATAACAGCAGGGAGGCATAGGAAGTATGGACAAACTTTGATTGGACAAAGCAGGGAGGGGGAGAAGGGACATGGGGATAGAAAAGATGGTGGAATGAGACAGATATCATTACCCTGGGTATATGTATGATCGTTCAGATGGTGCAAATCTTTACTACCAGAGAAATGAAAAGCTGTGCTACATTTGTGTACAATGAACAGAAATACATTTTGCTGTCATTTATAACTAACTTAGAACATATAAAAAACAAAATTAAAATAAAAAAAATTAAAAAGTGGGGAATCATGAACTGAAATTAATTTCCATACATGTGTGTTTGATGGGATATATACAATTACTATGAATAACTACTAAGGTCTAATAATAATAATAATAATAATAATAATAATCCATACTGTACTTCATAAACATATGATAATAATTTGAAAAATTATAATAAATCAAACTCAGTGTGACATAGTAATATATGTACTGTATTCCACAATTGAAATCTAGAAAGGACAATGGCATGCCATGCCATGCAGGAAATGCACCAGTACGGGAAGTGACATCTGCCACAGTATTCACACATTGCCACAGATTTCTTGACTTCATAGGAGTCTTGCTCAGTGAAATGTTTTTCAACGAACTTGTGGCAAGAATAAAAATGCATCTGGGGGGCTGGGGGGCTGTGGCTGTGGCTAAGTGGTTGAGTATTCACCTAGCACACATAAGGCACTGGTTTTATCCAAAACACCACCTAAAAGAAAATAAATAAAATAAAAATATTGTATATATAGTGTGTGTGTGGTGTGTTTGTGTGTGTGTGTATATATATATATATATATTATATATATATATAATATATATATATATTTGTAGGTGGACACAATACCTGGGTCACTTCTTATAAAATTTTAATCAACAACTCATATTCTTTGGACTCCAGAGACTTTCTGAGAGCCATGTGGCATTCTCACTAGTTGAATAGAGAGGAGTTTTGGTCTCTCTTCTGATGGATCTGTGTCACTGTGATTTACTCAAATGGCACACCAATGCTATGTGATACACCACAGATATAGTCAGTTTCATCCTCCTAGATATTGGAGATGCTTAAGTAGCAGTCAGGTCCTGATCTGGAACTTGAGAAGCGATCAGTAATGCTATTCCCCTTTCCAGGGCTTCCATCACTGTTAACATCTATGACATACAGTGGGGCTTTTCCTGGATGTTCCTGATATCAAGAAATGTAGTAAGTGCTGTGCTGACTACTCAGGGTGCAGGGGAGTTTGACTGAGTCTCCCAGGGAGGCAGATGCAGAGGGTGACTGAGTCAGCACAGGCTGGGAGACAAAACCTAAAAACACATTAAAAATAATTATATTCTGGAAAAAGCATACAAAGAAAGAACATTTATGGCAGGAGGCAGGATACTGAGGACAATGCTGACCTGTGCAGTACAGATGGAGGCTGAATAAGGACTAGGGTCCAGGCCATGGTATACACACCTCAGAGTTCTGCTGAAGCAGACAGGCCCCAGGTCTCTCTTATTAACCCTCAAAACTCCAAGACACAAGCGGATCTATTCATGCAAATATGTGCCACTTACATAGGCCAACAAGCTCTACCCTGTGGGGACAAGTGCATGGAGTACTGAATACATGGCATACATTAAGGGTGTCTGAGTTGCAAACCACTACCTCGTGCTAGGCATGTAAGAGGCAAACTGCTTACTCTGTAGGCACAGCCCTGGGCATGAGGCCACGTGTTGCAGTTTCTGTGCTTGCTCCATAGCCCATTCCTTAATTGGTCACTGCAAGGACAGTTGGCAAGAAATTGTATTGGTGGCTGCCTATAATCTGCCTAGCTACTGCTTGTGTATATGTACATGGCAACTGTGCAATAAAAATCAGACCTGCTTCCAGTCTTTGGAGGTTTTGATTAGCATCTCTAAAGCCACATTCTTCTCTATCCTGTTCATTATATCTTCTCGCTGGACAAGAGAGAACCCTCACACCTTCCTGTCAGTGTGTCTTTTCTAGGGGAAGTTTGCTTGTACTGTGCAAACTGAGACTTTATAGGTACCTAGAGAGTTTCTAGTTTGTGGAAAGAATGAGTTCTGGGCTGGGGATGTGGCTCAAGTGGTAGCGTGCTCGCCTGGCATGTGTGCGGCCTGGGTTCCATCCTCAGCACCACATACAAACAAAGATGTTGTGTCCACCGATAACTAAAAATAAATAAATAAATATTAAAAAATTCTCTCTCTCTTTCTCTCTGTCTCTCTCTCAAAAAAAAAAAAAAAAAAAAAAAAAAAAAGAATGAGTTCTGTGCCAAGACCAGAGGGCAGGTATCAAGGTTCTGACCTGTGAGCCCCAAACCTCCCAATGGAAGAACTACATTTTCCACATTGCCCAGACTTAGGTCAGTCATGTCTGTGTCCAGGTGACAGGTGATCCTGACAGAGGCTCCTGCCTCCCACAAGTACTTCAGCACTGCCTGCTCCCAGCCCAAGATAGAGTGAAAAACATCCTATTTCATCACAGTATTTAATTTTCTATTCCCTGCCACACATATTCCATAGAAGTAGGAAACACAATACAACCAATTTTGTATGGCATTTGCAGGAGAAGGAGGCTCTTATATACAAACTCCACATACAATGAAAAATACATAAGCCTGAAAGTGAAGACTGGGGACAGGTCAGCTCTAAACCCACTTTGGAGGCTTTTTATGAATCTGGGGTTCTCTCTCCCTACTTGATTCCTCCTAAAATTGCTGCATAAAGTCTTTATGGATTACTGTTTGGGAATTTAAAATTCATTAGAAATGAGGAAAGCACAGGAGCTAGAAAGAAAAACTACTAATGGGCTTGAAAGTGAAATCAGCAGAGTTCACAAAAAAATAAAGGATGAATTTCAAGGAAAGATGTTTAAAACATTTCCTGACTTTTCTGATAAAAGATCTTCTACATATTGTTATAGTATGGTTTTGCTCTATGCTCACAAGCATATTATGGATACCCCACTTCCAATGCTGACTAATAATAAATGCCAGTGAATACATTAGTTGAGAGATAATATATCTCTTGTTTAGGAAAACTAGCTGTGGGTATGCACCACTGCTTGGAGTCATGGCTAAAGGCCCACAAGATTTGGCCCTGACAGTAGTACACAGAATTTCTCATAATGCGATCCTATGGGTACACAGGCTGTTTTCCATTCCCTGCTTATGATAGAACTGCCTTGGAGGTGTTCCATAGACTTAGGCATCATTCAGAGGCAGGGCATGCACTGTGATTGTTGGGTAGGCACACCACAGCATAACACTCAACTGAAGGTCCCTCACAATGGCAACATAAAAGAAGCTAATGGACAACTCAGGAAGTGTGTGTCCTTCAGTATATTTTAAAATGTCATGGCGTGTCTTTGCATTGTACAAAAGTTAAGTATAACTTAATGAATTTTATTACTATGTGAAAGTTGGTCTCTTCCCTTTGATTAATTGCAAAATGAACATCACTGGAGATGCTAACCACTGGAAGAAATGCTTTGACCTCAGTCTTCAGATCAGATTCAGAAGTTTTGTCGCTTTTGTAAGATATAATAATTTAATATTATTTTGTGGATCATTTCCTTACAAACAATTGACAGATATCCTTCCTTATGCACTTAAACAGAAACAGAATCTAACCAAACACTTTCCTTAGCCTTTCTCTAGATTAAGTCATCATTGGGCTGCCAGATTTATCAATGTCTAGTCTTATGGTTCCCATATTCTGTGATCATGTTTCTATCCATACTAAGTCATGGGAAAGTTTATGTCTCTGTTGCTCATCTGGGTCTGACTGTGCTGAGCATCATATTAATGTATCAAACATTGTACCTGTTTTAACCTCAGGTGGGCACCTGAGAGAAGCAGGCAGTTTTTCCCTCATCAAGGGAGCCTGAGAACCAGGAAGGTGACCAAGACTGTCTGCTGTTTGCGTTTCAAATCAGGGTCTTGGCACTTGACTCAACCAGTATGAAAAGTGATCATTGGTGAACAAAACTGCTGGAGCCACAGATGAGAGTGCCTGTCCCTCCTGAGCAAGTGGTCAGTGAGATCTCCTGAGTCCTGCAACCTAAGAAGTGGACCCTAAAACCAAACACACATGTCTAGAATGAGGAAAGACAACAGAATTCTACTACAATGCCTGGAATCCATATTCTGTGTTGAGTGCCACAACCAAGTCAAGATGGCGCCTGGCACTTTGCCAGAGGGAGTGGTTTGAGAAGTAACGCCAGTGAGCCATTAAGATGATGGAGATTCCTGAATGACTGACTGCTGTGTCTAATGATGTTAATTAAGTTGAGCTGTGTATAATTATTAAGATGATGAGGATTCCTTAATGACTGATTGCTGTAACTGGGTGATGCTAAATTGAAACAACCTGTGTATTCAGTTATGTATATATTCCTCTGTTGTCCTACAGTGGGGAGGCTCCTACTGTATCAATCTTCACAAGTTGCTTGTCACCCCCCCCCCCCCAGTTATTTTGCCCAGCCAGACTGTGGCAATTCTGTTTTATGTTTAACACTGAGTGTGGAGGAGAAGGGTTCATATCCAGGTTGTGATATGCATTTTGGAAGGATCCCTGGGCCATAAAATTTAGGTCAAAATTTCTTATGGTATATGATTTCTTACGGACTGCCTGCTGAAGGGGGTGTGGTTGTGTGGTATATTATATAAATATAAACCCTTTACAATCAACTTCTAAAACATAGTCCATTGTCTTCAGAGCACCTAGATTTTCAGAGGTAGACCCAGGGTGGCTGTGTGCTGTGGATATTCCCCATGGGAGGAAGCAGCTGCTCTAGCACCGTGCACAGTCCACTGAGCAACTGTTCATGATCCAGTAAAGCTAAACCGATTGAGTTTCCATCAGTTTTCTACAAATGTACACAGTGCCACCTGGAGGCCTATTGGTCTAAAGAAATTGTATGTATGACATTGCCACGGTATTTCCAAGACTGTCTCTCATTCATTACTAGAGTTTTCTTTGAGCATTCCTGTTTATATCTATTTATCTGTTTTGTTTGTTTAATGAAATTATTCCCCATTGTGTGCAATTCAGTTTTAGTGTTGTATGTTCTTAACCTTATTGGAATTTTCTTATCATAGCATACATGCATTTATTTTGTATAGTACTTCATTGGTTTATTATAATTGTATGTTAATAGTGGGATTAACTGTATACATAATCATATATATAGGAAACATTATTTTATCAATTCCATTCCCCAATATTCTCCCTTTCCCTCACTTACACCCTTTTCTAAACCTGTTTTTCTACTGGTTTTATTTGTTTTTCTTTACTTGCTACATTGAAATTATTAATAAAATTGAGATTCACTGTGATATATTGGTATTTGCACATAACATCATTTATTTGATGTTCTTCCATAGTACCTGCCCATCTCCTGGTTTTCTCCCTCTCCTAGATCTTCCTCTGTTCAACATTTCTCCCTTCAAGGATCCAGTTCTTTCTGTCATATGTGGAAGTTACCAAGAGAAAAAGTAATAAATATGGGACCTCACTCATGAATGCTTTTATTTTTAGTTTTAAAAATTTATTCTAATTTGTTATATATGACAGCAGAATGCGTTTCATTCATATCATACATATATAGCCCAATTTTTCATACATCTAGTTGTAAACAATGAAGAGGGACACCATTTGTGTCTTTATACATGTACTTAGAGTAATAATATCCATCTCATTTCATGAATGTTTTGAATGAGTAAAGGAATTGTGTTCATGACAAACTTGATGGTAATGTAGCTGATTTTGAACTTCTCATTGGATGTAGAGAAAGCTTAAGTTGAAAATTATTTTATTAATTCAATCTATAAGGTTAAAAAGAAAAATGAGAGGAAATGCTCCATGTTAGAAGATTAAATTTTCTTTTCTTTCCATTTTCACTTTTTTAAAGTCATTCTGTGGATATAAAGTCCAGTATGTAGATGGTCAACCAGGTCTACATGATCACATTAATCAAAATAGAAGAGCTTTACTGTTTTTTGTTTGTTTGTTTTTTGTTTTCTGATGTTTTTTTTTTTGTTGTTGTTGTTGTTGGTTTGTGGAATTGAACCCAGAAGGTCTTAATCACTAAGCCACATCCCCAGTTTCCTATTTTTTTTAGACAGAGGGTCTTATTAAGTTGTTTAGACCTTGCTGAGTTGCTGAGGCTGGTTTTGAAATTGTGATTCTCCTGCCTCAGTCTCCAAAACTGCTGAGATTACAGGTGTATGCCTCCATGTATGCTCCTGGTTTAGGAGTATGAAGAGGGAGACTCACCAATTTATAGGCCGATGGTGGATTCAAAGAAGGTGATCAAGAAGATGGGTGCAGGTTGGTGCCCACTCAGGTAGTGATGTCCAGCAGGATGGGGGTCCTGCTTAAAGGCAGGGGAGTCCCATCTGAGTCAAGGCACCAATAAAAGCAGATCAATTATACCAAAACAGAGATTCAGCAAAGAGTTATATTAGAAGTGAGGGATGGCTGCCCACCCACCTGAGTGGGAACAGAAGCTGTGTGCCCACCAGCACCAGGTTAAGTTGGTTCATTAGAAGTATGGGGGGCGAGATGGTTGGGCCTGAAAATTCAAAAGGGGCAATGCTCTCTCATTGGGCCCTGCTATTGGCAGGTGGAAGGTGGGCTCCCTCATGGGACCCTGATATTTTCGAGTGGGGGGCAGGGAGAGTGATGCACTGTTTGGGCAGGAATGGATGGTGAAGTGGGAGGGAGTAAGGCTTCCATCAGGAAATGGAAACTTTAGCTTAGAGAAAATGAAAACTCCCTCATTCCTAACAGACATAAATTTTATGGGATTTATACTTCACTAAATTTGTAAGAAATAATGATTATTTTTATATGTTCAAATATTTAAAATGGTTTGGCAGGATATATCACAATTTTTCTCCTCTACAATATCATTGTTAACAATGGTATTTTATAATTTCAAACATATCTTTGAAATCTTTTCTATCCCATGTTTTCATTGATGCATTATCATTGTACATAAAGGTGGGATTCTTTTGTTACATATTTATACATTTACATACGGTAGCAGTATAATTTGACCAATATTTTTTCTCAGTATTTCCCCTTTCTATTTCCTTCTCCCTCCTCTTTGTTCCTTTCCTCTACTCTACTGATCTTTCTTTGATTTTCATGGAATCCTCTACCTTTTAATTTTTAAGTAGATTTTTTAGAGAGATGAATATGGATAATTCACATATGTAAAAGGCTTGACTTTGAGAGAAATGAGTTTGTCCCCCTAACATTCCTGCCCGGCAGACACTTGCCCTGTGACATTCAGTAAAACTGCTATTCTAAGCCTCTACTTCAGAGCTCTCAGCACACAGTGCAGTGTCCTGTGGAGTCTCTGTGTGGTACATTCACTGAAGGTAGAATGGACAGGGTGTCAGCTCAATGAATCATGTTTTCCTCTTTCTTACAGGAATAATGAGTTTTGGTAAATTAGCTTAAGATTGAGCAAAGAAGTGTCATTGGGTAAACTATATGTACAGGTACACTTACCTGGAAATTTACATTTAGTATTAAATTTTGGAAGCGGATTCTGTGCATTTTAGATCACTTTCCTTTTGGTCTTTTTTGTTCATTTTAGATCACTTTATAAAGTGTGCATGCATGAATAAATAACAACAAACCCCATCAATAGGTACAACTATAATGCACCAACAAGAATGTGGAAAAATAAGAGAAAAAGAAGTAGTACAAAATTCTTCCTACTAAAACACAAATAAATAAAAGACCAAGGATGTAGTTTATATGCATGACCCTGGGTCCAATCTCCTGCATTGATAAACAAACAAACAAAGAACAACAACAAAATACTCCACAGATACAAAACATTAAGCATTACTGTTATTTTCACATATTGATGGAGTATTTATATTATCAGGATTGGTCTTTGATTTCCTTTACTATTATTTCTGTAGCCCGTTTTTCCTGTGTTTCCTACCCCAGGTTATCTGGAAAATTTCTGTTTGTCATCTTACTCCTATTGTTTCTTAGCTCTGATATATTTCACAAATTTGTTCTCTTTGTGCCTTGGTTTCTTTGTCCATAAAACAGGGATAGTAATATCTGATAGATATTTTGTGCTGATTAAACAAGTTATTACAAGAAAAGTTCTGAGAATATTAGCTGGTGCATGATAACCATAAATAAATGCTAGATATTAAATAAGAAAGGGTTACATAGTAGTAACCCTTTTAAATAGTCTTTTAATTTGCCATTTTTTTCTTTTAGAATTCCTGAATGTATCCTCTTACTCCTTTTTGGTTTGAAGGTTTCGTCTTGTTTTTCTTTTCAACAATCTACAGATGGTCTTACATGGATTCCTTTGTAGAAAACAAATCACAAATAATTTTTCTCTCTTGCTGCTTACAAAATTTTCTCCTTGTCTTTTACCTTTGGCAACTTGATTATAATTTGTTGCAGTATTGGCTTATTTTTTTCTCTTTCTTTTTTTTCTTTTTTTTTTTTTTTTGATACCAGGGATTGAACCCAGAGGTGCTTAACCCAGCAATACTGGGTTTCAGCTCTTAGTTATTTGGCCTCTTTCTTTTGAACATATGATCCAAAGGCATTGCATTATCATGGGAGCATGAGAAAGAGGAAGTTCTTTTTGTCACAGTGCCTTGGAATCAAATTTGAGAGAAGAAAAGAAGAGACCAGATATCTGCAATCTCCTTCAAATTATACTCTCAAAGACCTGATATCCTATCTCTCCTGAACTGTTAAGACATTTCACCAAGTACTTTTTTTTTTTAAATTTAACCATTGGCACATATTATTGCCACTTTATTTTCTTTTTTAATTTTTTTTTAATATTAATTAGGTATACTAGGTATATGTGACAGCAGAATGCATTTTAATTCATTGTACACAATTGCACCACAACTTACATTTCTGTGGTTGTACATGATGTAGTGTCACAACATATGTGCAGTCGTACATGTACCTAGGGTAATGATGTCCATCTCATTCCACCATCTTTCCTGTGCCTATGCACCTACCCTCCCTCCCCCTTGCCCAAAGTTCCTCCATTTTTCCTATGACTTTTCTCTCTCCATTATGAATGAATACCCACTTATAAATGAGAACATTTGGCCTTTGTTGGGGGTATTGGCTTACTACACTTAGCATGATATTCTACAACTCCATCTATTTATCTACAAATGACATACTTTTATTCTCTTTTAATGCTGAGTAATATTTCATTGTGTATATGTACCACAGTTTCTTTTTTTAATTTTTTTATTTTTTTAATTTTTTTATTCTTTTTAAATTAATTTTCATTGTAGGTTGTTCAAAACATTACATAGTTCTTGATATATCATATTTCACACTTTGACTCAAGTGGGATATGAACTCCCATTTTTACCCCGTATACAGATTGCAGAATCACATCAGTTGCACAACCATTGATTTACATATTGCCATTCTGGTGTCTGTTGTATTCTGCTGCCTTTCCTATCCTCTACTATCCCCCCCTCCCCCCTCCCCTCCCCTCTTCTCTCTCTACCCCCTCTACTGTAATTCATTTCTCCCCCTTATATTTTTCCCCCTTTCCCCTCACTTCCTCTTGTATGGAATTTTGTATACCCCTGAGGGTCTCCTTCCATTTACATGCAATTTCCCTTCTCTCTCCCTTTCCCTCCCACCTCTCATCCCTGTTTAATGTTAATCTTCTTCTCATGCTCTTCATCCCTACTCTGTTCTTAGTTACACTCCTTATATCAAAGAAGACATTTGGCATTTGTTTTTAAGGGATTGGCTAGCTTCACTTAGCATAATCTGCTCTAATGCCATTCATTTCCCTCCAAATTCTATGATTTTGTCATTTTTTAATGCAGAGTGATACTCCATTGTGTATAAATGCCACATTTTTTTTATCCATTCGTCTATTGAAGGGCATCTAGGTTGGTTCCACAGTCTTGCTATTGTGAATTGGTACCACAGTTTCTTTATCCATTTATCTATCGAAGGGCATCTATGTCATTTCCACAGTTTAGCAATTGTGAATTGTGCTTCTATAAACATTGAAGGGGAAAATCAAAATTACTCAAAGATTTCATCGCACACCAGTCAGAATGGTATCTATCAAGAATACACACAATAATAAATGTTGTTGAGGATGTGGGGGGACAGGCACACTAGTACATTGCTTTTGGTGAGTTGCAAATTTGTGCAACTAATCTGGATGGAGATTCCTCAGAAAACTTGGAATGGAACCACCTTTTGAACCAGCTATCCTACTCATTGGTCTATATCTTAAACTGTATACTTATACTATAGTAATGCAGTCACTTCAATGTTTATAGCAGGACAATTCACCACATTCTTCTTATGTCAAACTGAGAATCAAGCCATTAACACACAGAAGACATGTCAAATCCAAATTATGCAACGGCCTTCCATGGCTACAGTAAAAAGTGTGGAATGTTCTGGCCTGACTCAGAACAAGAGTCTTCAGGAAGCAGGTGAATGTGTGACTATCATGTGTAGGATCTAGTTGTCCATTTTAAGAAGACATTAGTGAATGTGTTCTCACCAGAAATGTTCCTCAAAGCAGGTTCACTGTGCATTGGTTACCAACTTGTCTGAATATAATCAGACAGAGCACCCATATGGAAGTTACATACTGTGAATTCATTACTTAGAGATTGGCAGAAATTGCATGAGAGAAACCTAGTTCTCAGGGAAGGCTGGTCCCAGAAGACTGAGGAAATCTGCTTCACTTACACCCCAGGTGAAGGATCCCCCAAAGCAGACCAACCATAGATATGGTTTTATCTGGGGAGGGGGAGACTCAGCTTAGTTCAGGCTAGTACAGCCCTATCTCAAGATGTTGTCTTCCCAACATATTTCATAATTAATTTTGAAAACCACTAGGGAGAAATGATGGAGAAGTGAGTTGGTACAAGGCTACATGGAGAACTGTGTGGCATCAATCATGTGTGAGATTCTGTACTTGGGTTGGGGCTACAGGCAAGAACTAAGAAAAAATTCCTGTCTTAGGGTTTTTCAGTCCAGCCCATAAGGGAGCCTTTATGTATATTTGAAAAGCAAGAAAGATTTCAGATACCATTGGTGTCTCATTAGAGTTATAATCCTGTGGGATCACCCCTTGTAAGCTTGGGCAGGAATGACAATGTACTTATAATTACTTGTGCTAAATATAGTGTAAACTGAATCTAGAAGAATATTTGCATTTAGCCCTTTATTGAAATGTCTGGAGAAGCAGGAAATCCAAGGGAACACATTTATTTCTCTTTTCCCAAAGCTTAGTCTCTAAATTAGAGTCACCCTGTGTATTGCCACATTTTTCTCAGCCAAAGAAAATATTTGCAGAGTTACAGAGATCTTGATCTTTGCTGCTACCTGCTCTCTGGTATCCCAGTCTGAGAATCCCAGCAACTCTGCACCTCTGACTACTCATCTCTGTTTTCTTAGCTCAGGAAGACACCCTCGTGATCAGCAGAACCAAAAAATGTCACCCAGAAATAAATCTATGACTCTTATGTACTCACTGGTGTACAAATTAGGGCATGTAGATTTGTCCATGAATATATTTTGTGTGTGTGTGTGTGTGTGTGTGTGTGTGTGCACGTGTGTGTATGTATTTGTGGATAAATACTTTTCTCTGAGGTCCCATAGCCATTATAGTTCAGTTTTGTAATGTTGTATGTGTGAAAAGCAGTTGTTTCATTATGTGGTTTTATCCCCGATTCCCTACGGGAAAAGCAGGAAATTATTATCATTTATTGCTCCAAGTCTGGAAACATAAATTGACATATTCTCTGTATAATTGTCTTGATTCAAAAAGCTCAACAGAATTTAGTAAGTTTCTTCCCTTCATGATTAATTCCATAGGCCTCTAGGATAGAAGCTCTGATTAATGTCTACTATGTGTCATTGGTCTTTGTAGACATATTTTTATTTTTATCAGATCTGGATGGTCTTTCTTATTATTTTTCAAATAGTCTTTTCCCCATATTTATTCTTCTGAAAATATCATTTTGTGTTTGTACGTACAGTGATGATGTCACATGGGTCTCACAGGTTCTGCACATTTAAAAAAAATCTTAGATTTTTTTTTTCTGATTTTTCAGAAAGGGCAATATCAGTTAACCTTTTTTAGGTTCAAGGATTCTTCATTATATCTATGTTAATATTGTGCATTTAATGAAGTATTTTCCAAGTATATTTCTCTGTGATCATAGTCATAGTCATGGTTTCTTTGACTTAATTAATATTATTATTTTTTTTAAAGAGAGAGAGAGAGAGAGAGAGAGAGAGAGAGAAGAGAGAGGAGAGAGAGAGAATTTTTTTAATATTTATTTTTCAGTTTTTGGTGGACACAACATCTTTTTTATTTTTATGTGGTGCTGAGGATTGAATCCAGCACCCCGCACATGCCAGGCGAGCGCATTACCACTTGAGCCACATCCACAGCCCCAATTTAATCATTTTTTATAGATATTTATGATAACCGATTTGATATTTCCACCAAGTAACCTCAGATTTTGTGTTTCTTTAGGGATAGTTTCTATACACTACTTTTTTGAATTTCTTTCTTTGTTTTACTTTGTTTTGATTTGATTCTTTTTCCTATGAATGAGCAACCTTTTTCTAGATTTTAATTAATATGAGAGACATTCAAAATCACATTTCTTTCTGTGAGAGTTTATGTCGTTATTGTACTCATTGCAATTTTCGTTGTAATTTTTTGTTTCTTTTTTGTTAATTATATAATTCTGAATTATTCGCATATGTGATCACAGAAGTCTGCCGTAAGTTACATTGGTAGTTAAATTAGTAGAGATTTCTTTAAATGCATGGGGGCAATGCTTCTCTCAGCCTTTGTCAAAGATGGTGTGCGTTCTAGGGTACACATTTAACTCTGCATCAGTTTTCAACTCTGCCTTTACCTTGCTTTTATTCTTGCAACGACTCTAAATTTCAGCCAGAAGAGAGAGCTTGAGACTTTCTCATGTCTGACCTGGGCATCCACATAGCCCTGAGCATGTGAGTGGAATTCTAGAGTCTCTGAAATATGTCAGAGCTTATCAGAACACTCTCATGGATTCCCTCAGTTTTGTTGAAGACAATACTTCCTCCCCAGTCAGTGCCAGAACCAATGCATTGAATCTCAAAAATAGCCAAGCACTTGAAAACTTTTCTTGTCATATGTACGAGTTTTTATCATATTCACATTCAATTATCTAAGGTTTAGATAATTTTCTTGCACCCTCTTACCATCTTGATAACATTTCATGACTTCTTAGGTAAGAAGTCAAGCTGTCTTCTGTGGTAGTCATGGAAATGAACCTCAATATGGCAGCACTGATGGTTGTCCTGAGCCCAGGTTTTGAATCTGGAAAGAAGAATGTCCTTATACCTCATGTGGCAGCAATGAGCAGATCAGCAGGGGCAGCAGAACCTGTACCAACAACTTAGTTCCCAGGGAACTTATCCATGGATAGAATATATCTGGCTATCTCATTATGAAATTCTTCAGAAATCCACCATTTTTGAAGTTGAAAGCATATACTTCCTGAGAGCTGTGTTAAAACTTGGTAATGAAGGAAACAACTTTTGGCCCACTCCCCATTTCTAGGTCACTGTTTTACCAATATGGCACAACAATGCTGAGACATGCACCACAAATTTAGTCAGCTTCATTCTCAGAATGGATGTGGGAGATGGTTAAATAGTGGTCTGTCTCTAAACTGGAGTCTGAACAGTGGTCATGGATTCCATTCCCCTTGCTATATTTCCATCATTGCTAACATACATCACATACTGAGGGGTCTTTTCTGGCTGCTGTTGATACCATGGAATGCTGTGCTCAATACTTGGGTACAGGTGAGTTTAACTGAGGCTCCCAGGAATGCATATGTGGGGGCTGACTGTTTCAATACAGACTGGGAAAGGGACCCTGAAAACAGAAAAATGTCATTAAATCAGGTAAAAGTACCAGAGCAAATGGTTTTTCTGGCATATGTTTAAGGAGCAGTATCAGTAAGCTGAAGATTGTTATGCTGAGACAATACAGGCCTGAGCAGTGAAGGAGAAGGGTGAGGAGGAGGAATGGGGTGCAGGCCATGGTGCATATACCCCAGAGGTCTTCTGAGACCAACACAAGGTACCAGAGTCTTTTATTCACCTTAAGTTGCCGGGGGTGTTACAGGGGCCTTTTATGCATATGTTTTTGCCTTTGCCTGGCTAAGGAAATTCAACCTTCAGCCTGTGGGTATGACAATATATTGTTGTCATTTCTGGTAGGGGTGGGCTTGCAGATCCCCAAGCATCCAAATTAGATTCAGGTGCTGGTCGCATTGAGACCTGAGTAGAGATCAGAATTTTCAGCTGAGAGCTTCACAGACCTTCAGGGCTTGTCCCAGAGTGTCCCCTGATGCCCAGGCCAAGGTTCACCTTGCCTGTGACCAGGTGACACATTGGTCCTTATAAAGGACTCTTCCTCAACCAGACTCCTGATCACTGCCTGCTCCCTGCCGAAGGGAAGAGGGAAACTATACTGAGGGGCAGCCTCCTCTCTCTTTCAGTCTTCAGATTTGAATTTGGACTTTCTCAGGGAGAACAGGACACAACTAACCCCAATTGGTAGAATTCTCAGGGGAAAGGTGTCTCATATACAAACTGTATAAAATAAGAGGTTCATTAACTAATAACAGGGACATGCAGACCATGAACCCAATTTCGAGGCTTGGCAAAAAGTCATGTTTATTTCTTTCTGATTCTTCCCAAGGTTGGCTCATTGGGCTTGTAACACTGAGAACAATTATTATACTATGTAACTTACTGGATTCACTGAAAATGAAGAAATTCTAGGAAAAATAAAGAAAATGTAATAATTAGATTGAAAAAGAAGCTAGTGGACCTGTGGGGCTTATTTCAAGAGCAGGATTAGAAGTACTAAGAAAGAAGAAGGTTGAATCAATTTCTAAGGAAAAAACATCTCAAAATCTATCTCAGATTTTTCTTTTCTGTTTTGTTTTAATGGAAGAAGCTCTTTTATTCATTATAGAGCAAAAATACAGACTACATATATTTATTAAATTATTTTCCACTGAGGAGGATACATTGAGTTTAATTGGGTTTTTTTCTTAATGATGTGCTGGGAATCAAACTTCAAACTTGAGTGCCTCATGCATGTTAGGCCAGCATTCTACCTCTAAACCACAACACCAGCCCTAGAGTTTGTATTTAATGAAATAAATTAGTTATTGGGAGTTGCTTTGAAGAATGATCAATAAATGCCTTGTCAATAGTTGGATATTGTTCCCAGGGCCCATTGCTTCTCTCCCAAACCAACCGTTGAACTTCCAGCTCCTTGAACTGTAATTCATCCTTTTCAGATTCAATGTGAAGAGTAGCTTTTTTTTCAGAGTAGTCAAAGAAAGTATGAGTCATCCATCTTGATATAGGATGCTTTTAATATTCCCAGTGTTCTGGAATATAACCTTCTAAAATTTCTGATAATTTAGATTCACCAATAAATGCATTTACCAGAGTTATGTCAATTGCTACTGAAAGTCCAGTAAATAAAATATAGAATTTCAATAAATTACAAAAAATTCAAAATGCCTGTCACAGTATGAAGAAGGTTTGATGATGAATATTTTTTTCCAATGGTGTGTACTGTATCACACAGGAACTGTAAATATTAAGTTACATGGTAGTCTTCAGAAAAACGTGGGTGAGGAGCCCTCCAAAATCCAAGCTGAGTGACAATGGGGTGGCCAGAGAGAGTTGTTAGTGCAGTGACAGGAGCCCACTGAAACAACTTCATGGTTGCCATTAGCTGTGATCTATCCCTGGGTTTTGTACTATAAAGACCTTGATATTCTTACCAATATGGCCACAAAATTAGCGTCCTGATTTCCATTTTTTATTATTCACCAGGCTTAATGTACTTAAAGGATCCCTTGAAAATGACAGGCACAAAATCTAAATAAATGACCAGAAGTGTTTTACTAATAGCAAGAAGATTTTTTCACGTTCCCACTTCACATCTTGTTGCTTGTGCACTGTTTCATCAATCTTGTCTTGTGCTTATAATCTTTACTTCAAGCACTACACCTCATTATGACATATAGGGACCTGTATACATGCAAGTTTTACATTTCTGTTACATTTGCTTAATGCTCTTGTTCATGATGTATTCTGCCATTCTCTCTACATACCATGCCATTTAATATGTATGATCATTTCAGGAACCCACTTTCCACTCAGATGTAGATACAATTGCATTCTTCCTGGTCCCTGTGGAAGGAACTATCCAGGTCTTTGTTCCCAACCCTCTGAATTCTCTCCTCTATGCTGTCTTCTGGTATGATACAAGAACCTTATCCCCCATGTTATTCTCCTAGAATCTATGAATTTCACAGTGGCAGCAGCTTTTTATTATTATTATCTCCATTGTGACAGAGGAGAGTTTGTCTATTGAAGTCTGTTGACTGACCAGTGACCAGACTTCCAGGCAGATTCCAGTAACACTATTTCTAGTGGGAAACTGAAATCTGTCCAGTGAGCAGCAGGGCATACTGTGAGGTTCTCTCAGTATCTGCACACTGTGTACCCACAATTCTTTCTGTCTATAGAACCAAGTTCTTTGTTTAGAGGGACTCAGTGTGGAGCAGAGCTCACCAGTAGGGAAACAATTCTGTGTGAACAGCCCTCCACTTCCAGACAATTAGAGATCACAAAAGTAGCGTGCACTAACCATCCCTACCCTGAGGCTTCACAGGGCTGTGTCCACTATGACCTGGACTCTTCTCTTCCTCATACTCCTCTTTCATCGCACAGGTAGTGCCAAGCTTTGGAAACCTGGGGAAGTTCTCACCAACAGAGACCCTTAAGCAGTTTAACCCTCATTTCTTCCCAAATGATCATCAGTGGCTGTGTCTGAAGTTTCCTTTGCCCAGCCTGATCTGACTCTGCCACCATCTCACTTTCTTCTGGAGCACCTGTCACGTTTATTTGGCACCTGACCAATAGCTTCAGTGTGGGGTGTTTCCCACACTTGGTCTGTGCCCCTTCCTTGAAAGAGCTGATCTGTCCTTGATCACCTAGAACAAAACATGTGTCTCTGGATTCAAAATTCAACTTCCTCCCTTTGCTCAGAGAGTCAGGCCACATCAAACTTGAATAGTCTTTTCCCAGGGCTTTTGTTTCATTGATACTTTTAATTATAATTTTCATTTCTTTGCTGAGAAAATTTCCTATTACTACAGATATATTTTTCTCAAAGACATTTCAAGGAATTGTTTTTGGATTAATTGTAAAAAACTATAGTAACCACTTTGAGCGTTTCAATGCACAAATAAGGAATGTCTGCTATTTTAAGTTGTCTTTTATTTCTCTGGCAGTGCCTTAGAATTTTGTTTAAATACTTTTAGATATTTTCTGATATGCTCAGAATTACTTTATAGTGATGATAATATAAACTATATTGCTCTTATTTTAAACTTCATGAAGCTGTGTTATTAGAACAAAGGACATCATTCCTTTTCCATGTTGGTATTGTATCTTGAATCTTAGTTGTAAATTTTAGCTCAGATTCATCTCTGAGTCACTTCTAGAATCTGAACTGGGCATGGCCAAAATAACCTCTGTAAACTTTCTCCAATTTATATACTGAAAAAAAATTTTATGTTCAACCAAGTCACTTCTGCTGATATAAAAATTAGTAAATTGAGGGCTGGGGATGTGGCTCAAGCGGTAGCGTGCTCACCTGGCATGCATGCAGCCCGGGTTCGATCCTCAGCACCACATACAAACAAAGATGTTGTGTCCACTGAAAACTAAAAAATACATATTAAAAAATTCTCCCTCACTCTCTCTAAAAAAATAAATAAAAATTAGTAAATTGAAATTACATGAGCAGTGAATTAATCTATAAGTTAATCTATAAGTTCATATATACTTGTCTGGGGGAGCATCAGGTGCTGGATGGAGATCTGGAGAAGGAAGTCATCCCTTTATTTATACCTAATCAGAAACCCTAACAGGCCCAGACAGCTTTATGCCTCACATGGATCTAGAGCACAGTGTTAGTTCTTCCATATGGTAAAGTAATAACATTATTCTCAGGCTAGAGTCAGTAGATGAACTTCATTTGTGCATTGGCCAAGGCATCTTTAGTTTCAGAGAAGTGTCTAGGGATGTTGCAGCCCTGTTGTTTGACTGAGTCTGACTTGAAACCAGGTGATGCCACAAAGGGCTCATTGCTTCTGCTGTTACCAATATATCCAGTACTTTCCAACAGTGACATGAATGGTCAAATGCAGGTGAGTCTAGCTGATGTTTCCTGTGATACAGTGATCTTCCTCACTGAATTAGCACATACTGTGAGGGGGAACCTGAAAATATACACAGTCATGGTAAATGAGGCTAGAACTGGAGTTAAGCTCCTTGCAAGATAAAAGCTAAAGGGAACTAACACAAGCTCAGGAGGTGAATCTGGACACTTGAGGCCTGTCCCTACCTATGCAGTAAGAGAAGAACAGCAAGAGGAGAGGAGCTCAGGTCATGGTGGAAACATTCCCTTAATTCCTTCAGTGAGGCTGAATTGTCCCAGTCCTCCTTTCTTTTCCCACTCTCTATCAGAGACTCTTTGCGCAAATGTCAGGGTCATGGTTGCCCAAGTCTCTTGAAAAGATAAAGGTTGCTGCTCAGGGAATTGTGCCAGACCAGAGAGGGTACAGCCTCTGAGAGTCCCCATCAGTTGTCACAGGACACAGTTGCAAGGCCAATTATCTTCTGAATAAATGGGCCTACTAAGCAGACAGGTAGGGATTACAGGGCATCCCTACAGGTTCCCCTGCTGGTCACAGGACACACCAAACACTATGACCCAGAAACTTGAAAACCCAACTTTTTTCTTACTATGGCACTTGAGCCCTGGGAACTCAACTGGTTTCTGCAGCTCATCAGATTATTGTTTCTACTTAAAAGCCTCATGGTATAATTCTAAGACAATCTGATTCATTCATTATTACTGTGCTTTCTCACTCTCAAAAGAGTCCTGTCTATGAGATGTGCAAACATATGTGAATGATACCATAAAATTTTAGCTTGCCTAAAAAATATGCTTTGTAATTCAAATATCTTCATGGATTCATGTTCCAGAAAGTCTACATATCTATCATCATAACTAGTTTGAATTAGTACACTTTATTTTTGAAAATAATTTTAGATTAACAAGAAAATTTTATAGAAAGAAGAGAATTCCCATATATCCTGTGGCCTCCGTTAACCTGTCATTTCTTTTAGACTTTTTCAAAAAAGAGGATTTAATAAATAAGTAGCAATCCTAGTTCTGTTACTCTATATGTGAAGGTGTGTTTTTAGAGGGCAAAATAAATGTAGCTTTCCAGAATAACTTTTAAAACATGCAGATATTTTTCATGTTCCATTCATTCTGAATTCATCAATGGATTTCAACTACTTAAATGTCAATTGGTTTGTATTTATATCTTCCATGTTTTAGTGAATTTAGCTGTTTTAATATTGGTAAAGTGGACAAAAGCTCAGTAGAATGTACTGTTGGCTGATGCAGGGTTTAATCAAACACCATGTTATATAATAACCAAGTACACACTAGCACATCCATTCTCTACCAATCATTCATTGCTTCAACCAGCCCCTCCATCCAGTATAGAATCATCTGTTCTTTGGATGGCAAGCTCACAAACTTCTTTTTCTTTTTCTAAAATTACCCTATGAGAATTTTTTGTGGGATTGTGAATTGACTGGTTAAATATTAGATTTACTTATATTGTAACAAATAATTTAATATCTGTTTAACATTTTGTTGATGCATAACTCAGTAGTTCTTAGATAATTTCAATGTTACTATGTGTTCATATATCATTCCTTGCTATGTGGTGCATTGGCTCACAGGATCTGTCCTCTGTGCTCAGACTTATCTCCATTATCTAACTGCTCCTGTGGTTTCTTTACTCAGAACCTGAAGTCACAACAAGTCCTCATCCACTGTCTCCACATGAACTCATATGATCTAGTCTTTCCTACTGCTCACCATAAACAGGATGCAGTCCTCCATATCCCTCTCCTGTTCTCCAGCTTATGAGGTTAAGTTTCTTATTTAACATCTCTTCTTCAAACAACTGAAACCAAGAATATCCACAAATCAATTTTTCCTCAAATCTACTCTCACCCTTAGGATTTCTTATTAAGTGAATATTCATTTTACAAACACTCATTGACTTTGTCCTTTGTGGCAGCCATCAGGCTGTTTAGAAGGCAGTGACAAATGAGAAAAAAAACCCAAGTTCTCAAGGAACTCAGTTTCTAGCAGTGAATCACAATGAATGGTCAAAGAGAAACATAGACACAAGGTTCCCACTCCTGAGAGCTGAGGGTCCCTCACCTTTCACAGGATGCCAACACCAAGGGTGTGCACATTCTTCCTACAGCCTTTCTTGAGTCTACACCACTCCCTGTCCCTGAGATTAGGTTCTCCTGACTGGACTGTATTTGACAAACTATTAGATGACGAAATCTTTAAACTTCATCACTCTCAGTCAGATATCCCTTGATCTTTTTCCTCCCACACCAATCATATTTAAATCTTATCTTTATTTAGTTTTATTTTTCCAGAGTACTCTGAGCAAGGCCTGGTGCTGTCCCTGCTGTGAACTTTGAGTGGTATTAAGAAAGGTCCTTGGAATCAGTGTGATGTCTAAAAGTTGGGAAGGGGGTGCTGGAGTGTAGTATGCACCTTGGCACACTCAAGAACTGAAGAAGACTTCACTGGGGGCTGCCTTCTAGATATGGCAGAATTTGATATCATATATAGAATGCCAGCAAAATACTGTTCAGATTCTAGCTCTATTTTGCATTGGTTTGAGGATTATTTCAGTCTTTATAATTATTTATGAAACACTGGGAAAGAAGTGCAGTGCGAGAGAGATTTATAATTGTGTAAATTAATATATTTTAATATCAAAACATGAGTACATAGGTCAGAAACTGGGGCAAGTTGGTTTTTGTCCCACTTCCCCATCTGCCTGTTTCACTGTGAAAAGCATTACTGTGCCACAACGCACAGTAATAGTCAGCCTCATCTTCAACTTGGAGCCCAGATATCTGCAGAACACCTGCATTGGCTGAGAATATCTTTGGATCCAGAGAAACGACTGGGGACGCCCTGGCCCTGGTGCTTGTCTGACTCTGTGTAATAGTTCAGAAGATACTTGGGAGGACTCCCTGGTTTCTGCTGGTACCAATATATCCTGTAGCTACTAACACTGAAGCCGCTGCTCAGAATGCAGGTGAGTTTGGAAGATGCTCCCGGAGATGCAGAGAGAGATGGCAGTTGAGTCAGCACAGGCTGGGAGAGGGAACCTACAAACAGAGAAAAACAGATAGGATAGTGTCCGTGGTGAAACTTCTCATAGGTTCATACCTGAAGAATTGATGCAAACAGTGAATAGAGAACTGCATACTGAAGGTTTTTCCTACCTATGCAGTGAGAGAGCAGCAGGATGAGAAAAGGAGTCCAGGCCATGGTAGGCACAACTTCCTGTGTCCCACAGTGGAGGTGAGTTGCCACAGATCTCCTTTTCTTTCTCTCTTTCTATAGAGGAGGGGCTTTTCATGCAAATATTTTCATCATGACTTCCCCAGGAACCTCACCCCACCCCAGCCTGGTGGTGGAGTTCAGCTCAAACTATAGTCTAAATAGAATGAAGGTTTCCTTTACCACTTGGGGGAACCTTGGGAGAAAGGACTGCTGAGACAAGACATAGTTCTCTGCTCAGGGGACCCTGCTATGACAGACTTAACACACTGGTAAGTCCCCTTCAGTTAATTCAGGGCCCCTCCTCCAGGCCAGGACTCCTTTGAGTGAATGGTCCTTACTGAGCAGCTGAGTAGGGACCACAGGATAGTCTCATAGTGTCCCCTGCTGGTCACAGGGCAAACCTTTTCATGGTCCAACATTTTGAGAGCCCAACAGGTTTCTGTAGCTCATCAGTAACTGTCTATATATTGAAGGTTGGATTCCTAAATAGTGCAATTTTTATATGCTTCCATTCTCTCTCCCTCTCAGAAGTTTTTCTGTATTATGGAAAGCACAAAATCATGGGAAAAATGATAACTTAAGGAATTAAGGTCTCCCATTGAAGAGGCTGCAAACTCCTTATGACTTCATGGGCATATAATCTACCATATACATATATTATTACAGTTTTGTAATATTTGTTTATAAATAAACCTATTCTCATGATTGCCATCTAAGTGCGCTTCATTTTAATCTCCTTCTTTAAACTGCATTTTAATCTCCTTCTTTTAACTGTTAAATTAACTATAATGTTAGAAAGCACAGTGAATCATAAGACTTACAGGTATAGATCTCCTGTTGAGCCAGATTGTAATAGAATAAAATCCAACCTGGGCATGCATTCTTGGACACTTAGTAATCAACCTCCTTCATCCAATCCATATGCAGAAACATTTTTTTTCTATGGACTCAGAAGAAACCCATCAATATTTCGTCTCATCTTTTCTAACAAGGGTATTTGAGGGATTGAATAGTTGATTAAGGACTATGCCTGATTTCTTTCTCTATCATATGTGTATCAGATGCTCCACCTGTCTTGAAATTAGGTCTGTGCCTTCCCTCCTCACTTTGACTAAGCCACTCTTTTTATCCCCAAGCTCTGCTGTGCTATTGAGTTTCCTGTATTCTAAAAGGCTGTGTTATACATTGTGTCCATATTTTTATTCTTTGAGATGGGAGGAATGCACAATTTCTTATGCCATCGTGGCTGTAGAAAGTGAAACTGTCTACTATCTAGAATTATATTCTTAGATTGTGAATCTTTCAAATCTATAATAATATGTCACAAATTTTCAGAATTATTTGTATGGCATAGAGTTTCTTACTTGACCCCAAGATAACTCTAATCCAGGGAACCTCTGCTATTATTGTTGGCCCTATCAGTGGTTCTCTGCTACAACTTTGATTTTTGATTTTTATTTTCAGCTTTGATTTTTAAATAAGCACCTATAGAGGTAATAAGAGGTAATAAACACCTATAGAGGTCAGCACAAATTCACAACCTCTGTTCCTTCAGAGTAGTATATTCCCTTTCAATTTATAGTACCTGGAAAATTTTCTTGTGCCATAAAATGTGTAACTTTGGAAACTCTGATTATAATTTTAAAAATTTAATTAGTATATGCCAATTACATTAAAATTTCAGCAGAGAAAGTATTATATTATGAAGAAGTGGAATTTATGGGTTGTAATGTTTTAAATTTAATTTAATTCTTTTTCTTTTTAAGTATACATGAAATAGAGTAGAACAGATTTTTGACATATGTATGTAAACATGAAATATGTCTTATTCTAGTTAGAATCCCAGCCTTGAATACACACACACACACACACACACACACACACACACACACACTGACACACACAATTGTGTCAGTTATGTAATTTTTGATGAACTAATTGTCTTAGGTGATGCCCTACTCCACTTGTCAGATTTCTGTATGTGGAACAAGAAATATAGAGACCCTCCAAATCTATTCTAATTGATACCCTCAGGCTGAAGAACAAAGTCAAGACATTTCTCCCTTAGAATTCTCTGCTGTGTCATCTTCCTCAGTCTGGGGAAATGACATTGAAGAAAAAAGTTTCCCCTATTTTCCAGGACAATAACCCACCAAAGGTGCCCAGACATGTGTCTACAATTGGAAGTACCCTGGATGTAGTGCTGCAGTTACATTCAGGACTCAGAGAAGTCCCTCAGTGCTGGCATATGAACACAATGTTCCCTCAATGATCCCTAGAGCTGTGCATCACCTGATAACAGTCTTCAGATTCATATGATGTTAATCATGTTAATTCATAATGATTGGGCCCAACTGGTTTTCAAACAGTGTCTACATAGTGAAGAAAATCAAAGAGAGCACAGCTGATCTCTAACCAATGTTCCCTGCACACTTAAGTATTTCGGGCTTGTGTGATACTCAAAAAAGACTCATCACCACATGGTCAGTTACCATCCCAACAAAATGAGCTCTCCATCAACACAAGGGAGATGACTCCCCTCCCCATATTTCCTTAGCTGGCCCATCATGTAAAAATGTATATATTCCAGAATAGTGATTGCCTTTATTGTGTACCATATACAATGCAAATATCACCATGTCCTGTGCTGTCCACCTTGGTAAGACTTTATAGTGACATTTACGAGAAGGAACTCAGCAAGGGTAGAAAGTTTTCTGTATTCTCAACATCCCAATGTTAAGATTAAGCCTGGGCCAGGGAAGCTGGGTAAAATTGAAGGCCTATGCTCTAGGTGAATTCCCCTTGACCTCACAAAAATAGTCTATTTCTTCTTGAACTAATTGGGTAAGAGTCCATGAAAGCAACAGTATTGGGTAGGAAGATCCCTAGATAGTTAGGGGTGATACATGGCCCAAGAATGGAATCAATGTTCACATCCCTGGAGTCATCATGGAAAGGTGCAGTTACTATATGGCATGATAAAAACGTCTGGTTCCCCACAAAATGTACATGTTGTAATCACAATACAATGCCTGATTGCTTCATGAAAAAGGGCCCCTTTAGGGGGCAGAACCCTCATGAATGGGATTGGTGTCCTTAAAGAAGAGGATTGAGAAGGTGGCTGTGTACCATGTGTAAATGCAATGAGAAGAAGCCACGTGTGAACCATAGAATGGGCCACCAGCAGACACCAAATATGGCAACACTTGATCTTGGACTTACCAGCCTCCATCAAGAGTAAAAATTATATCTGTTGTTTATAAGCACATCAGTTTAGGGTGACTTGATAGAGAAACCTGGATGGGATATGATGCTTGTGTAAGAGCACAGGACAGGGCAGACTATCCTAGGTCAGGGAAAGTGCTCCTGATGATGCACATCCATAATCCCTATAGTCAGTGATGTTTGCAGAGAGAGGGTAAGGAAGGGAGGCCAGGCTTTGGCATGGTGTCCTCAAACCCTAGCTTCCACCAGGGTTAGGACACAACATCTCTCTGATCTTTCTTTAATGCTCTTGTAGGATGGATTTTCTTTATTTGAGTATGCTCCTTATCTCACTGAAGTCCTGGTATGAGCAGAAGATTGTTTTTGTGCAGAACAGAGATGGTGAATTTAGAGCCTGATTAAGAGGGGTATGTGTTGCTAGTAGTCTCTGTGCTCAGTTTGTACTAACATATTATCATCTCACTATCAAAGAAACTGTTTGGTCATCATCATTGAAGATATAGAACTTAATTTTTCTGAGCCTATAGGGAGAAGAATAGTTCTCAGAGACTGACTGGAACTAGCAGTTACAGGAGTAGGTAACCTAATTCTTAAGCTGGTCAGAAGGGCTGCAAGTGTGCTACACCTAGTGCTGCCCAGAGGCTTTCAGAATCCATATGTTTCTGAGTCAGGTCTCGATTCTGGTAGGAAAATCATGGGCTAACCACCTACTTTCTCTCTGTTTACTCCCTGGAGAGAAACTGAACTCTGAGAAATAATATTGTACGATAAGAAGTTATTACCATTGGATTAAATCAATTTCTTATAATGAAGAAAAGAGGAAGACATTTCCCACATATTGATCCTAGAAAAATCAGATGATGATTGAAGTAATGAGAACAAAAGTCATCACCTGAGCTATATGTAGTCCCAAGCAGTGCAACAGTGACTGCACCAAGCAGAGAGAATTCATTGGAGGGTTTACTATCTCTTCTCTATGGGTCTGGAACACTGTGTAAGGCTTAGAGTTGTCATGCCAAATATTACAATAAAAGCCTCATCTTTATTCTGTGGTCCACAGATGTGCAGAATACCTTCATTAGCTGATTTATCATTTAGTCCAGAGAAGTGGCTGGTGATCCTCATGCCCTGCTGTTTATTTGAGTCTGATTAGTAATAAAGGAGACACTGGGAATGTGGGAAGGGCTTCAGCTTCCTGGCTTCTACTGGTGCTAGTGTATTCCAAGGTCACCAGCACTAAATCCAAGTCTCATGGTGCATGTGAGTCTTGTGGAGAGGGAAAATGGATGAGTCAGCCTAGACTAGGACAAGGAAACTGCAAACACAGATACTCAAGGTTGAGCATATGGCATCAAGTTTGAGTTGCTAGAAGATCTAAGGTGGTGGGTTCTACTCCTTCTTGAGAAATTTGACAATTTCAGAGTATAGAACCCCAGGCCATTGTGAACACATCCCACTGAGGTCCAAACTGGAGTGATCTACCTGTGACCTCTCTTATCCTGTCCACTGGTCTCACAGGGAGGAGTTATAGAGGCAAATGTGGTCCTATCCATTTCCTGTCCTACCCCTCTGCATGCATTCATTCAGGTGCTGGTTTATGGGAGTCTGGCAGGAAGCACCTCAGGAGGCAGTGCTAGGACCAACCTCAGATAGGACAAAATTGCTGCATCGACACCACAGAGTGCAGCTCCACCATCCATCCTTTTGCTTGGGAAATGCACAGCTGTGCAGATGGAGACAGTCCCACAGAGCCTCCTGCTGCTCACTAGGCAGACTCACTGTCTTAGTGCACATTATATTGATGGCATCCACCTGAAAGTCTGATCACTGTCAGTCCACCGATATCCATGACCATGCCTCTGCTCTGTCCCAAAGTAACCAGATGATAATAAAGATACTTTGCCATTGAGGAATTTGGAGTCAGGAGGAAAAGGAAAATATGACAATTGTGCAGTGTGAGGAGAGTGCAGTGTGGTGAGAACGTAGAGGATCCTGAGAGTAAAGATTCAATTGGCTCCTTCCATAGGAATCAGAGAGGGAGATGACTATTACCTGAACCTGAGTGGAAATGAGGTCCTGCTTGAGGAAAATCTAAAAACACCACATTCCTACTGTGAATGATAATCCTTAACAAGATTATCATTCTACAAATCAAATAATGCAGGGTGCTCTGCACTGAGAGAATATCTCTCTGTTAGGGTCTTGCATTTATTTTGTGATTTTGTTGTCACACTGTGTATCTCTGCTGGAAAAAATATAAAAACTCCTTAACTCCAATGAGCCTATTGGCATACAAAAAAGAACCTCTGGGATGCTATGAAAAAAACTTTAGATATATGAGTACCTAGATAAGAAAATCAGAAAGATCTCAAATAAACAAACTACTTAGGCATCTCAATTCCCTTGAAAAAGAAGATCACACCAATTCAAAAACCATTAGAAGGAAGAAAATAATTAAGATGAGATCCAAAATCAATGAAGTTAACAATAAAAAAGCAAATAAAGGATTAATGAAACAGAGTTGGCTCTTGGAAAAAATAAACAACATTGACAAGGCCTTAGGCAAACATAACCATTAGAAAAAGAGTTAAGAAATGAAGAAGGAGAAATCAAGCTGGGTGTGGTGGCACACACTTGTAATCCCAGCTACTCAGGAGGCTGAGTCAATCAGGATGATTGCAAGTTCAAAGCCAGCCTCAGCTATGGTTCAATGAGACACTGTGTCTAAATAAAACACATAATAGGGCTAGGAATGTGCCTCGGGGTCAAGTACCCCTGAGTTTAATACCTTGTAACAGCAACAAACAGAAATATCACCATAGATGTCACAGAAATCAACTGGGTCATTTTGGGACTATCCCGAAAATTTGTACTCCAATAAATTGAAAAATCTAGAAGAAATGAATACATTCTAGATACATATGAACTGAAAAACTAAATCAAAAGGAAATAGAAAACATAAACACACCAATTACTTGTAATGAGAAAGAAAGCAGTAATAAAAGCCTTCCAAGAAAGAAAAAATTCATGACTGAGTGGATCACCAGCTGAGATCTACCAAACCATTACAGAAGAGATAGTGAGTGCCAATACTCCTTAAATTATTCCATAAAATTGAAACCTCTAACAAAATCAGATAACGACAAGTCAAGGAAAAAAACAAAACAAAATTAAGACTGATATCCCAGATGAACTTAGATGGAAAAAATATACAGTCTATATGTTTTATCTCATTTATGGAATGTTTATAGGAAAAAGGAAATGAATTGGTGGCATATCCCATGGAAATGAAAGGGACATCAGTAGGAAAAAGTGAACAAGGGTGGAAGGAATTAGGGGTGCCAGGAACTTGTATTGGCCAAATTATATTGCTATATTTTGTGTATAGATCAATAAGTAACCACAAACCCCACCATTGTGTATAGCTATAATGCACCAATAAAAATTGGGGAAAATATGAGGCATTTTAGGAAATATCATTTTGATTCTCACCACAACCCTGAGAATAGGTCAGCTCTCTATAAATAAGAGTCATCAGAATTCATATATAACCACAGTTACAGGGGAGTATTAGTCAGCCTACCCTTAAAGATAAAAGCATAGTCACAGGGATGTGTGTGATAAAATCCTAGAAGGCACAAGAAGGATCACCTGCACTAATCTTTACCAAGTGGTAGGCTTCTAGGGCAATTATGTGGCTGTCTCTATATTAACTGTCCCTGTGGAAATGGGAATATGTAAGTCAAGATAAATGACAGTTGGGAAACCTAGAGGTGATGACTAATTTAATCTTTTTTAAATTTTGTTTTGCTAAAAGATAGGAAGTTTTATTTTTTCTTCATACAAATGAGATAATAGGTAGAGAATAAACACCTTAGTATATTTTTAGAATCTTTTAGAATTTGTTCTTTTTAGTTATATAGGACTCTACAATATATTTTGACATATTATGCTGATTATTCTAATTATGATCTCAACATTGTATTCTACATGATGTAGAGATATACATGCAGTGTATTTATATATGAACAACACAGGAAAGTAAAGTCAAATGTATTGTACTGTCATTCCCATTCCAATTATTTAAGAACATGTTACATACTTGAATTAATGCCTCCCTATGTTAAGAAACAAAACTAAAACAACCTCTTTTTTACCTGTATCAAAAAACTGAGTTTATTATTATTGGGTTTTATTTCCAGGTGTTTTGATGCCAACCCTCTGTTCTCTAAGATATGAGATATTTATGTGGGTTATTGGACTAAGAATCACTAAAAACCAAAAGCATAATAAAGTAGTAATCACCTATGAAAAAGATAAATGTGTGCAGTAGGGACCCCAGGTTGATTTGAGAGATGATGTGAACCTCTCCAGGCCAGTAGTGGGTGAGGAGTGGCAGCTCTGACAGCAATTAAAAAGCAAGGATTAAGTGTTTTTTTTTCCTGTGATAAGAAGAATAGTGTACATTGTGGAATCTAACATTTTTCATATTTATGAAAGTGATAGTATAGATATTGGGACACAAAACTACATTTCTAATTAATAGATTATTTTAAAATAAATTACACATGGAATGTGTGCATTATCAAGTGATTCAAATTCATAAGTTTAATATATAAAAATTTAATCATTATTTTCTTTCTTTCTTCATTTATCTACATGTGAAAAATAGGCAATATAGATCCCCTTTTGATTTTCCTTAGTTTTAATGAAAATTTATTTCTCCACCTTCACATGGTTCTCTCAACCTTAATGACTGTTAATTTCTTGCAGATTATTTCTTTCTATAAGCCAAACTCCACTTGCCCTTCAATTCAGAAAGAGCAAGACAGAAATGTTTTCTCTACTCCACTACAGATCAGAAAATTTAATTCTCCTCTTCTTCATGAGTGTGCCCAAATCCACCAGAACATACAGATTTTTTCTTTGATTATTCTCTTCTCTAATTTTTCGCCAAATATAAATCCAGTTCATTTATTTATTTATTTATCCACCTATCTATCTATTTATTTTCAGGAAAAATTGCACCAAACACATTCACATTTATTTTCTTTTTTTTAAGCAAATGACAAAGACCCAGTTTACCAGATTTTTAAACCTAAGCTTAACATTACATATTTAAACAATTGTCAAAACTTTACTAAGTTGACAGCATTCATACACAACTAGAAAACAACCTTAAATTTATATTAAACCAGAAATGTATTACTATTAATGCATTAATATCTTTCATTACTACATACTGAAAAAAACAAAAACAAATTACTTCTACAGGAGCCTCATCCTGGCAATGTTAGCTCACAGCAGACTGACACTACTTGACTCACAAGTCAAACACAATGCGAAGCAGATCCATGCTGGTGTTAGAATACAATCTTGTCCTAGCACTATTCAAAGTCAAGGCTCACCTTGGATTACGCTTAATAAAAAAGCAAACTGCAGACAGAGATTACAACAATTTTATTTATTTATTTATTTATTTTATTTTTTTAAAGGGAGAGAGAGAGAATTTTTTTAATATTTATTTTTTAAATTTCGTCAGATACAACATGTTTGTTTGTATGTGGTGCTAAGGATCGACCCCGGGCTGCATGCATGCCAGGCGAGCGCACTACCGCTTGAGCCACATCCCCAGCCCAAGATTACAACAATTTTAAAGACAAAAAAAATGGTTCCTTTGTGTGGTCCCAACAATTAATTCAAAAGTCTATGACAAATAGGGGCACGGATGAGCTGTTTATAAATACTTTAGATTAGCTACAATTATACTGAAAGTCAAGTTCCTCTGAAATCTTCCAAAAAAATATTCCTGTTAATCCTCAAATGGTGCTTGTTATAGTTTAACGTTTCCGTTAAATGCGTAAATGCGTGCGTTTAATTACTTGTTATCCAAGCGTAGCAGCTGTTTCCTACCATTTATCTTTAAAGACTTTAACTGGTCATCTTCTTCAACTTCTACTCTTTCTTGACCATTCTCAACAATTCTTTTGTAGTGATTTCTCTCCCATTTACTATTTTGGTAGAAGTTGATATAGATTTCAAGTTACTCATCCCACTACAACTAAATGATGTAGAAGATAATGAAGTAAGGCCACCGTGACCTAGTGACCCAATTGAAGTAAATCCTGTATCAAATGCAGAAAATCCACCTTCAAATGATGGAAGTCATCTGAAAGAGGAGAAAAACGAACCTGCACCTCAGTTTCTGCTTCCTTGGGGACATCTTCGGTTCCCAAAAATGTCTTCAAATGGGTCTTCAAAGAAGTTGAAGGAAAATGGGTCCCTTCCACCAAAAAATTCCCTGAAGACATCATCTGGGTTCCGGAATGTGAAGCCAAACTCAAATGGACTGTCAAAATGACTTCCACCTCCACCTCCACCATTTAAGCCTTCTTTGCCAAACTTGACATAGGTATCCCGTTTTTCAGCATCTGATAATACCTCATATGCCTCAGTTACTTGTTTGAATTTCCTCTCTGATTCTTCTTTCTTCTCAGGATTTTTATCCGGATGCCACTTTAGTGCATGTTTCCGATATGCCTTTTTGATATTCTCAGGTGAGGCATGTCTCTGGACGCCTAGCACTTCATAGTAATCCACCATGTTTTAACAGATTGCTGGAACAAGTCCGAAGACGCAACAGACAGGTCTGGGTGGGAAGACAGGTGCTCAGGGTGTGTTAAGGCTGCGCTGGTGGCAATGGCAGTGGCTCCTAGCGCTTTCCTTTCTCTCCTTTCTCCAACAACAAACAGGAAGTAAACCCAGTATATTTAAACTCTTTACACTAAGGAACATGAAACAAATTATATAAAATGATGAATGTTTTGGAAAAAAAATTGCAGATAGAAATAAGAACATAATATAAGAACTGGAAACTTGTGCAAGCACTCTGAAAAGCATTATGGAGATTTCTTAGCAAACGTGGAATGGAACCACCTACTTATCCTACTCCTCAACATATACCCAAATGACATAAAATCAGCATTCTACAGCCACATCAATGTTTATAGAAGCTCACTTCACAATATCCAAGCTATGGAACCAACACTGGTGCCTCTCAGGAGATCAATGGAAAAAGAAAATGTGTATATACATACACAATGGATATTACTCATCCATAAAGAGAAATGAAATTATGGCATTTGCAGGTAAATGGATAGAAATGGAGAGTATCATTCTAAAAGAAATAGACTCATACCAAAAAGCCAAAGATTGGATTTTTCTCTATTATGTGTTGATGCTAACCCATAGCAAAGGATAGTAGGGTGGGAAAGTATTGAAGTTCAGGGGATTAGACAAATGGGGAATGAAGGAAAGGAGGGATGAGAATAGGAAAGACAATAGAATAATAGAATAAATTTGACATAACTTTCCTGTGTTTATATATTAATAAATGACAAGTATACTCTACATTATGTTCAACCACAAAAATGGAATCAAAATTGTAATGGGTTGTACCTCATATATGTATAATATATCAAAATATACCCTATAGTAATGTAAATCTAAAAAAACAACAAATAAAAACTAAGCACACAAAATTGCACAAAATCATATCTATCATTAGAGTGTGCATGTTGAAGTAGTAATAAAATGAGCTACAGAACTTTGAATGGTTTAAATATTCCACAAAGTCATTGATGTGAAAATAAACCTATACTAAAACTGTATGTTCATTGTGCTTCCAGGTCCCTGAAGGTGATGTGGAAATCACAAGAAATGATGACTTATGCTCTGCTAGCATGGACTCACCCATTTACTAAAGCTATCTGTGGACTACTGTGTGGATGCATGCAAACATTGGTTATTAATAGGAAGAATAAACCACTTAAATGAGGATATTATCTGGCTATAATAATTCCTGTCTTCATTAATTTAAACATAAGTGCAAGTTCTAAGATTACTGATTTGGAAGACTAAATGCACACTATTTTCTCAACCAGGCTTGATATTATGATAAAAGTAAAAAAAAAAAATTAGGGCTGGGGTTGTGGCTCAGAGGTAGAGCACTCACCTAGTACATGGAGGCATTGGATCCAAGCCTCAACATCACATAAAACATAAATAAAATAAAGGTATTTTGTCCATCTACAACTAAAAAATAAGTATTAAAAACCATTTTATTATGTTCTATGGCTTTTGAGTATTGAAATTTGAAAATGTTTGAAAAATATCTCAGAGCAAATAAGTTTACTTTTAACACTATTTATTTTTACTACTTCCACTAGAAGCAGAACTTCTAAATACTATTATTTGTGCAGTTTACATTAGTCTAAGATTAAAGAGATTTTTAAAAAGTAAATAAGCCAGGAGTGGTGGCACATGCCTCTAATCCCAGCGACTCTGGAGACTGAGGCAGGAGGATTGCGAGTTAAAAGCCAGCCTCAGCAAAAGGGAAGCCCTAGCAACTCTGTGAGATCTTATTTCAAAATACAAAATAGGGCTGGAGATGTGGCTCAGTGGTCAAGTGCCCCTGAGTTTGATTGCTGGTACCACCACTCAAGAAAAAGCAAATAAAAAAACAAAATATAACAAGCTCTTACATGTCAATCTGCAGAGATATAAGGGATGTTTACGTGTTTAACACGATGATAGTATTTTAAAGACAATGCATTTACAAAATTCAATGTCTAATTTGTAAGTATAATAGCTGGGTTCTGATGGGTAGGCAAAGGAGGCTTGTGGAGAGAGGCATGGATTCTTTTGCCTGATTGTGCTGATGTTCACAAAGGTGTGAAAATATCTCAAAATTTATCAAACTTTGCATATATAGGTGTTTTATTGTCTGTCAAATATTTCCTGTTAGAAAAGTTGTATCAAATTAGGCAAAAACATGAATCACCGTCATAGAGAATGAGGGATAAGGGGAAGAAGACACAGTTGAAGAATTCTGAAAATTGAGAAGAATGGAGGATGGAACTACAGTTTTCCCCATCAGATGTCAAGTCTGAGATGACTGGAGTTTCACTGGCTGCCTCACCTCCTAATTTTCAGGACAAAGTGATACACCATCCTGTTCTGCTTCTCAAGTTAAAGAGGAACACAAATTTATGTTTATATGGAGGCATTTTCCTAGGAACATGCTGCCTTGAGTGACTCTGGACAGAGTACAAGAGTCTTCTCAAAGAAGCACCAGGAGATTCAGCTGGGCCTATAGTAGAACTGGCAGAACAAGCTATAGGGCAGGCCTGAGCAAAGCTGGGAGGTGTTTACCCTCCTGACAGATGGTAAAGGGGTTCTTGTCTTACTTCCCCATAAGCCTGGAGCACTGTGGGTGCCTCAAGGCTTTTGTCATAAGACAGACAGTGATAGACAGCCTCATCCTCAGGCTGGAGCCCAGTGATGGTCAGTGAACCAGAGTTGCCAGACTTGGAGCCAGAGAAGCGATCAGGAATCCCTGAGGGTCGATTACTATCACCATAGATGAGGAGTTTAGGGGCTGTTTCTGGGAGCTGCTGGTACCACTGCACACTATAGCCATCCCCGATATTTGTGCTGCTCCCAGTGCAGGAGATGGTGACCTTCTGTCCTGGAGTCCCAGAGAGTGAGGGCTGCTGAGTCAGCACAGACTGGGCCCAGGACCCTGGAATTGAGAACACATGGAGAACATAAGTTTTGTCTAGAAACAAGAGTAGAATCAGGGCTCATATCAGAGGACTCCCACACCCTATCCCTTCTCCATATCATGTCACCTGTGCACTGAACAAGGACTGTGAGGAGGAGATAGGACTGAGCCATGGTGAAGGTCATCCTGAGCTCTGCTTTCTGTTCCCAAAGCTGAGAAGTCTCTCACTTGACCTCTTAATACTCCAATAAGGGGAGGGAATATGCATGCAAATTAAGTTCCTCCAGGTTTCCTGATTACACTCTGGGCCCTGATTCAGACTCCAGTACATAAAGATGACATGTGGGTGTGCAGGAGTGGAGTAGGCCTGGCTTAGGGGTGTTGGACGTCACAGCTGTGAGCCATAACAAGAGAGCATCAGGCAGGGCCAGGTGGCTCATTACCCTAGTGGTTCCTTCCTGACCCCTCTTAACTGGTCTGCAGTGCCCCCTGTTGTCCAAACTCATGCATATCATCCTGTTATATTCTGATCAGAATCCTATGAGACAGTCATCCCCACTGTCTTTGCCTAGGGCACAGACCAGTGAGTCCCTTCTGTGGCCTCCCCATTACCTTAGAATGGCCTTCTTCCTCTTCTCAGACTCCTCATGGTGAATTTGTGCATAGTTCTCTTGATTCCTCCTTAGACAGGTCTAAGATGGTATCTTTGATACATTTTTTTCCTCAGGTCAGAATTATACAGGTGAACATAAACTTTATGGTTTTATTAGCTTGCAGGGTACCATCACATTTATCCACAGCACAAAGACTGTTCCACAGGTCCTTTCACATTGGGCTTGGCAAGGAACTCAGTTGCAAAATCTTATGAGAAGCTATTTGATGCTATTTAGAAGATACTTGTATGCATGTCTTTTAGCTTTCTCAGTTCACATGTTTGTAACCCTTATTGTCAGCAAATGAGACTGAGGGTTGTGTCAGTCACAACCAAATAACAGTTCTGTCATCATTGGCTACATGGATGCCATAGGGGCTGGAAGCACTGAAAGGACTCAAATTGCAAAACTCATGAATGTCTTCAGACATGGATAAAGATGCATTTTCTCCTAGGCTCTGGCAGGTATGCAGGTAGTCTAGGCATGAATATCAGCGTTTTGTTCATATTTGTTCAATAATAGTGTATTTATCAAGGGTACTATGATTTCAACTGATGAAGTAAATCATATACTAAATTTTTAAAACCTCTACATTTTATATTACATTTTATTTGTTTTTATTATTTATAGATGAAATTAGAATGCATTGTGACATTATAAATATGTAGAATCTAACTTTCCATTTTTTGGTTGTACAGTTTTTGTATTCATATATACACATAGAAAAATGTCTGCTTCATTTTACTATCTTTCCTATTCTCATTCCCACTTCCTTCCCTCCATTGCCCTTTTTCTAATCCAATGAAATTATATTTTTTCCTACCTCCCTTCATGCTTATTGTGAGTTAGCAACCACATATCAGGGAGAACATTTGACCTTTGTTTTTTTTGGGGGGATTGGCTTATTTCACTTAGTCTCTAGTTCCATCCATTTACTTGCAAATGTCATAATTTTATTTTTCCTATGGCTGTGTAGTATTCCATTGTGTATATACATCAGATTTTCTTTATTAGTTGAAGGGCACCTAGGCTGTTTCCATAGTTTGGCTATTGTGAACAAAGCTGCTATAAACATTGATGTGGCTATGTAAATGTCATTTATAAGTCCCTTGGGTATGAACTGAGGAGGGAGATAATTTTGGTCAAATTGTGGTTCTATTTTAAGTTTTCTAAGGAATCTGCATAATGCTTTTCAGAAAGGTTGTACCAGTTGCTGTCCCACCAGCAATGTATGAGTGTACTTTTTTCACAACATCCTCACCAACATTTATTATTGCATCTATTCTTCATGTTTGCCATTCTGATTAGAGTGACATGAAATCTCAGTATAGTTTTAATTTGCATTTTTCTAACTGCTAGAGATGTTGAATATATTTTCATAATTTTGACAGTCCCAGATCCCAGGATAATCAACAAGTGCCATTCCAGGGCCTATAAACTTCCATACTTAGAAATGAAACTCATCTCATGATAGGTTGGTACTTTTCAACTCTATCACAATTTCTAATTAAATATAAACAGGATTAAAAATCAAGCAATTATGTTTTTTGTGAAAAGAGAAATTGCATACATTGTTCAGTTTAATATATTTCATATTTATGAAAGTGATAATATAATTATTGAAATACATAATTTACATTTCTGATTAATAGATTATTTTAATATTAATTAATACTGAATGTTTGCATTATCAAGTAATTTAAATTCATAAATTTTATTATATTAAATTTTAATCATTATTTTCTCCTTTCTTTCTTTCTTGTTCCCTTCCTTCTTTCCTCTACCTATGAGGATAGGCAATGTAGGTCCCTTTGTGATTTTCTGTAGTTTTAATAAAAAAAATATTTCTCGACCTTCACATGGTTCTCTCAACTGCAATGACTGTTAATTGTCTGCAGATTATTTTTCCTCCACAGGCCAAGCTCCACTTTCCCTTCAATTCAGAAAAAGAAAGACAAAATTTTTTCTTTACTTCATTGCTGATCAACATGTTTAATTCTTTTATTCTTCATAAGTGTAGCCAAATATTCCAGCATATACAGAGTTTTCTTTTGATTATCCTATTCTCTAACTTTATCTACAAATATCAGCTCAGAATATTTAAGCTCTTCACACCAAGCCACATAAAACAAATCATATGAGTTGATTAATGTTTCATAGTAAAATTTTCAGATAGAAAATAAGCACATGATTTTGGAACAGTAAACTGGTGGAACCACTCTGGAAATCAGTATGAAGATTCCTTAGAAAACTTGGAATGGAACCACCATTTGACTCAGTTATCCCACTCCTCAGTATATATCTAAAGGACTTAAAATGAGCAGAGTACAGTGATGCAGCTTCAACAATGTTTATAGCAGCTCAATTCACAAGCGCAAAACTATGAAACCAACCCAGAATCTCTTCAATAAATGAATGCATAAAAAATGTGGTATATATACACAATGGAATATTACTCAGCCATAAGGGGAAATAAAATTATGGCATTTTCTAGTAAATGGATGGAAATGAGACTATCATGCTAAGTGAAATATGCCAGTCCCCAAAATTCAAATGCCAAATGCTTTCTCTGACACACAGATGCCAACCCATAGCAAGGGAGAGTAGGGATGGGAAGTATAGAAGTTCATTGGATTAGACAAAGAGGAATGAAGGGATAGGAGGGGAAATGACAATAAAGAAGACAGTAGAATGGCTCAGGTGTGTTTCCTTTGATCATAAATGAGTAAACGACAAGTGTAACTTCTCATTATGTTCAACCACAAGAATGGGATCAAAATTGTAATGGCTTATACTCATAATGTATAATGTTCAAAATATACCCTATGGTCATGTACATATTAAACAACAAATAAAAATGAATGAGCACATTAAATAACACTAAATATAATCTATCATTACAATGTGCATATTAAAGTAGCAATGAATTAAGCTACACATTTATGGAATGATTTAAATGTTGCACAAAGACACTGAGATGAAAATGAATGTACAGGGAAACAGAGTGTTCTATGTGAGTTCAGGTGACAGAAGGTGATGTGGAAATCAAAAAGAATGATCACTTATTCTTAGATTGCTAGAGCTCACCTATTCACTAAAGCCAAACTGTGAATTGCTGTATGCATGCAAGCATACATTGTTATTCACAGGAAGAATAAAGCGATTAATTGAGAATATTATGTTACCACTATAATTCCCTTCTCTATTAATTTAAAAACAAGTGCAAGTTCTAAGATTACTAAATAACAGCACTTTTAATACAGATTATTTTTTTAACCAAGCTTGATTACCTTAAGGTTTACCTAAGCCTAAAGTTCTAAGTTAGGTTTACCTATGTCTAAAGTTCTAAGATTTAGAAGTTCAAAAAAAAGCATATAAAGGAACAAAATAAAGCAGGCTCTTATATGGCAGTCTGCAGAAACATCAGGGATCTTTACATGCTTAACTCAATGATACTTTCTTAAAGACAATGCATTTACAGAATTGAGTGTCTAATTTGCAAGTACAATTGCTCTTTCCTGATGCATAGACACTGACCACTGCTAAAATTTTATTAGATGTATATAATTATGAATAATTTATAATTTAAATAAAACATTGTTATATAGAGAGATATGATGATATAATGGGTTATTGACTTGATGGCTTTCGACTTCTATGCTATACCTCCTTTACTGGTGATAATTAATAATTTTATTATTTTTAGTATTAATATAATTTTGTGAGTTTTTTGGTTTTGCTTTTTACAGGTTCTATAAGATTGTGTAATGAGAGAGAATTATGGTATGCCACTAAAATAAACCAGAATCTGATGTCTTATTTATAAAGAGTGAAGTTATTTTTAAAAGTATTTTGAAATTATTTTTTTAAATTTTAATTTGTTATATATGAGATCAGAATGAATTATAATTCATATTACAATTTTATAGAACACAATATAAAACACAATTTTTATATCTCTGGTTGTATACAAAGTATATTCACACCATATTTGCATATAGTTAGTTAACTATATACATATAGTTAGGTTATGATGTCAATCTCATTCCACCATATTTTCTACCCCTACGCCCCTTCCCTTTTGGTTCTGTTTCTTTCCCCTATCAAGAATTCCTCTATTCCTCCCATGCTCCCCTTCCCAACCTCACTATGAATCAGCTTCCTTATCAGAGAAGACATTCAGCATTTAGTTTTTTGGGGATTGGCTAAATTCACTTAGCATTATATTCTCCAGGTCCATCCATTTATCCACAAATGCTATGATTTTATTCTCTTTTATTGTTGAGTAATATTCCATTGTGTATGTATACCATATTTTCTTTATCCATTCATCTACTGTAGGGCATCTAGATTGGTTCCACAGTTTAGCTATTATGAATTGTGTTGCTTTAAACATTTATATGGTTGTGAGCCTGTTGAAAGCTGTTTTTAAATCCTTTGAGTATGCTGGGATAGCTGGTTCAAATGGTGTTTCCATTCTCAGTTTTCCAAGGAATCTCCATAGTGATTTCCCTATTGGCTGCCCCAAATCACAGTCCCACCAGCAATGTATGAATGTGCTTTTTCCCCCACAATCTTACCAACACTTATTGTTTTTTGTATTCTTAATAGCTGCCATTCTGACTGGAGTGAGATGAAATCTTAGAGTGCTTTTGAATTGCATTTCTCTAAATTCTAGAGATTTTAAACTTTTTTTCATCTATTTATTAACTGATTGTATATCTTCTTCTAAGAAGTGTCTGTGTCTGTTTATTTCCTTGGCCCATTTATTGATTGAGTTATTTGCTTTTATTTAGTTGTTGTTGTTTGTTTGTTTGTGTGTTTGGTGTTTAGCTTTTTAAGTTCTTTATATACCCTAGAGATTAGTGCTATATCTGATGTGCTTGTGGTAAAAATTTGCTCCAAAAACATAGATTCTCTATTCACTTCACTGATGGTTTCTTTTCCTAAGAAGAAGCCTTTCAGTTGAAATCCATCCCATTTATTGATTATTGATTTTTATTCTTCTGCTAAAAGAGTCTTATTAAGGAAGTCGGGGACTAATCCGACATGAAAAAATATTTGGGACTACTTTTTCTTCTATTAGATGCAGTGTCTGTGGTTTAATTCCTAGGTCTTTGATCCATTTTGAGTTGAGTTTTCTGCATTGTGAGCAATAAGGGTTTAATTTTATTTTGTTGTATGTGGATTTCCAGTTGTCCCAGCACCATTTGTTGAAAAGGTTATCTTTTCTCTAATGAACATTTTTGGCACCATTGTCTAATAAAAAAAAAACAAACCTGTAATTATGTGGGTTAATCTCTGTGTCCTCTATTCTGAACCATGGTCTTCCAGTTTATTTACATGCCAATACCAAGCTGTTGTTTGTTACTATTGCTCTGCAATATAGTTTAAGTTCTGATATAGTGATGCCACCTGCTTCATTCTTCTTGCTAAGGTTTGCTTTAGCTAGTCTGGGTCTCTTATTTTTCCAGATGAATTTTATGATTGCTTTTTCTATTTCTCTGAGAAATGTCATTGAGATTTTGATTGGAATTGCATTAAATCTGTATAGTGCTTTTGGTAGTATGGTCATTTTAATAATATTAATTCTGCCTATCCAAGAGCAAGATAGATCTTTTCATCTTCTAAGGTCTTTTTAATTTTTTTCTTTGGATTTCTGTAGTTTTCATTGTAGAGGTCTTTTATCTCTTTTGTTTGGATGACTCCAAAGTATTTTATTTATCTATCTATCTATTTATTTATTTATTTATTTATTTTTGAGGCTATTGTAAATGTGGTACTTTTATTCATTTTTCTTTCCAAGGATGTGTCACTGATATACAGAAATACCTTTGGTGTATGGGTGTTGACTTTATTTACTCCTACTTTACTGAATTGTTTACTAGTTCTAGATATTTTCTGGTGGAATTTTTTTGTTGTTGTCCTTCTAGGTATAGAATCACATCATTGGCAAATAGTTATAGTTTGAGTTTTTCTTTTTCTATCCATAATCATTTAATTTATTTTGTCTGTCTAATTGCTCTGGCTAGGGTTTCAAGAACTATGTTAAATAGAAGAGGTGACAGGGGACATCCCTGTCTTATTTCCATTTTTACAGGGAATGGTTTCAATTTTTTTTCCATTTACAATTATGTTAACCTGGGGCTTAGCATAGGTACCTTTTATGATGTTGACGTATGTTCCAGTAATTCCTAGTTTTTCTAGTGTTTTGAATATATATGGGTATTTTATTTTGTCAAAAACTTTTTCTTCGTCTATTACAATGATCATATGATTCTTATCTTTAAGTCTATTGGTGTGATTAATTACACTTTTTGATTTTTTTATGTTGAAACATCCTTGCATCTCTGGTATGGACCCTACCTTAATCATGGTGCACTACTTTTTTTATATGTTTTTGTATTTCATTTGCCATAATTTTAATGAGCATTATTGCATGCATGGTCATTAGACATATTGATGTGACATTTTTTGCCTGGTTTTGAAATTAGGTTGATATTGTCCTTATTGAATGAGTTAGTAAATGCTTTCTCTTTTTCTATTTTATGAAATAATTTGAAAAGTATAGGTATTAGTTCTTCCTTATAAGTCTTGAAGAAGTCATCTATGTATCCATCTTGTTTTGGGCTTTTCTTGGTTGGTGGGCTTTTGATGGCATCTTCTATTTCATTGCTTGAAATTGGTCAGTTTAAATTATGTATACCTTCCTGATTCAATTTGGGCAAATTCTGTGGCTCTAGAAAATTGTCAATGCCTTTGATATTATGTATTTTATTTAAGTACAAGTTTTCAAAAAAATTTCTAATTATCTTCTGTATGTTCTTCTTTATCCCTCTTGTGATATATTTATTCTCATCACATATGCTAGTAATTTGAGTTTTCTTTTTCCTTCTCTTTGTTAGCATGGCCAAGAGATTGTCAATTTTACTTTTTCTTTGAATTTCCAAATTTTTTCTTCGTCAATTTTTTCATTTTTTTAATTTCAAGTATTTCAGCTCTACTTTAATTATTTCTTGTATTCTGTTCCTTTTGGTGTTAATTTCTTCTTGTTTTTTTAAGACTTTACAATGTAATTTAGGTCATTTATTTGTTGAGTTTTTCTTCTATTAACAAATGAACTACATGTAATGAACTTTCCTCTCAGTATTGCCTTTACAGTTCCCCAGAAATTTCAATATGTTGTATTGAGTGTTCTCATTTACCTCTAAGAATTTTTTCATCTTCTCCTTCATGTTTTTGTAACCCATTTTTCACTCAGTAGCATATTATTTAGTCTCCAGATGTTGGAGTATTTTTATTTTTTATTTTTATCATTGATTTCTAATTTTAATCCATTATGATCTGACAGAATGCAGATCATCATGGATTACAAATTTTAATTTTTGTATTTGCTAAGAGTTGCTTTGTGGCATAACATATGGGCTACTTTAGAGAAGGATCAAATTGAGCAAACTAGCAGGATATAAAGTTAACAGCCATAAATAAATTACATTTCTACAACTAATGATGAATCCCCTGAAAGAGATATCATGAAAATTATCCCATTCAAATTATCCTTAAAAATAATATAAAATCAAATATTTGAGAATCTAAAAGATGTCTACAGTTAAGAATACAAAACATTAAAGAAAAAACTTAAAGAAGACCTTAGAAAATGGAAAGACTTCCCATGTTCTTGGATGGGTAGAGTTAATATTGTCAAAATGGCCATACTACAAAAAAGTATATAAATATTTTAAGAAATTTTCTATTAAAAATACAATTATGATCTTAATACAAATAAAAAAAGCAGTCATAAAATTCATTTGGAGAAATAAGAGTCTTAGAATAGACAAAGAAATTATCAGTGCAAAAACGGAAGCAGGAGGCATCAAAATACCAGACCTTAAGTTATTCTACAGAACTGTAGTAACAAAATTGGCATTGTATTGGCACCAAAACAGACATGAAGACCAACTGTACAGATTAGAATACACAGAGACAAACACAGATAAATATAGTTATCTCATACTAGACAAACACACCCTAAACATACAGTGGAAAAAAGATATAATCTTATAACTTTTTTTTAAATTAAATTCCTAATGAAAAAAAAAAGCCTCTTCAATAAATGATGCTGGGGAAACTGAAAATCCATATGCAGCAAAATAAAACTAAGCCCCTGTCTCTCACCAGCACAAAACTCAAAGTGGATGATGAACCATGGTATTAGGTCAGAGACCCAGTAACTATTAGAAAACAAATTATTTGCAGCTGCCCATCATGTTAGCTGAGAAATCAAATTACTCAACAAGACTCCTAAAGCACATGAAGTAAAATTAAGAATCAATAAATGGGATGGCATCAAACTAAAAATATTCTTCACAGCAAAGGAAACAAGAATTTGAAGAGAGAGTTTGAGAATCAGAGAGAATCTTTGCCACCTGTACCTCAGATAGAATATGAATCTCCATGATATATAAATAACTCAAAAATGTAACACACAAAAAAAACCCAATCAATAAATGGGTAAATGAATTGAACAGACACATTACAGAAAAATAAATGTGATTGGGTAACAAATGCTTGAAAAAATGTTCCATATCTCTATCAATTAGAGGAATGCAAATTAAAACTAAACTGAAATTTTATCTCTCTCCCACCAGAATGCCATTTATCAAGAATACAAAAACATTAAATGTTGGCAAGGATGCTGGGAAAAGGTATGCCCATAAAATGCTAGTGGAACTGCAAATGCATAAAATGCTAGTGGAATTGCAAATGGTTGCAACCACTTTGCAAAGCAGTTTGGAGATTCTTTAGAAAACTTGGAATGGAACTACAAATTGATCCAGTTTTCCCACTCTTTGTCATATACCCACAAAACTTAGAATCAGCATATTATAGTGATGCAGCCACATCAATATTTATAACAGCTTAACTCATAATAGCTAACCTATAGAACTAAAATGAGTGCCTTTCAACAATTGAAAGGCACTCATTTTAAAACATGTGGTACAATTTGGGTGTGGTGGTGCACACCTGTGATTCCAGTAGCTTGGGAACTGAAGCAGGAGGATTGCATGTTCAAAGCCAGCCTCAGTAAAATCAAAGTGCTAAGTAATTCAGTGAAATTCTGTCTTTAATAAAATACAAAATAGTGGTGGTTGAGTGTCCCTGAGTTCATTGCCAAGTACATGCCCTCAGAAAAAAGAAAAAGAAAATGTGGTATATATACACAATGGAATATTACTCAGCTATGAAGAAGAATAAAATTATAGCATTTACTGATATGTGGATGGAATTGGAGACCATCATGCCATGTTAAATAAGCCAATATCAAAAATCCAAAGGCTTAATACTCTGTCTTATATGTGAATGCTAAGACACAATAAGTAGTGGGGAGAGAGGAGTCGATATTCACTGAATTGGAAAGAGGGGAGTGGCTGCAAAGGATGAAGGATAGTATTGGGAAAAACAATAGAATGAATCAGACAAAACTGTCCTATGTTCATATATGAATACACAACCAGTGTAACACTTCATCATTTACAACCACAAAAATAGGAAATTAAACGTCATTTATATATAATATGTCAAAATATGTTGTACCGCCATATAACCAAGAGGAACAAATATAATAAATTAGATATATATCTAGACACCTCTTCTGCCATAACTAATCTCATTCATATATATATACTTTTATATATAAAAGTAAAAGAATGTGATGTTATGGCAGAAAATTGTCTATATATATATATATATATATATATATATATATATATAATTTATTATATTTGTTCCATATATATACAAGATTTGAGTAGTTATGGCAGAAAAGGTGTCCAGATATAAAGAAGTTATTCCGGCCAATTTTCTCTTTGTGTCCCCATTTTCTCTTCTACCTGTTATGACATACACAAAAGCATCCCCAGATGCCAGTGTTATGCTGATGGACTTTTCAGTGTCTAGATCATGAAACCTGTACACTTACAATGCTCATAATTTACACAGCCTGTGGCACTGTCATTGCAACATTAAAATAATTAACACATGACCTCCAGCCAGGCATGGTGCTGCATGTATGTAACCCGGTGACGTGGGAGTCTGAAGCAGGAAGACCATAAATTACAGAATAGCTTCAGGAACTTAACATTCTAAGCAACTTAGAATGAATGAATTTGTCTCAATATAAAATTAAAATTTCTGGTGAGTATATTTCTGTGGTAAAGGCCTGAGTTCAGTCACCTGAATGAAAAATATTACCTCTAGAGATTAGAACTAAAAGTTTAGCAATGCTTAAATATGAATAAAAATGGAGTAATATGTAATAAGCAGGTCTGATCATCCATCAGAGCAGGAACAACAAGTGCCTGGAGGACTGAATAGTTTTAGAGCTCTAAGAAAATATTTATTCCATAACCAGAAGAAATATGAATATAATCCAGGATGGATTATATTTCCCTTTATTCTGATGAGTCATAATCTAATTCACATTTGAGCTGCACAAAGGATCCATGAACGAGGAAGCATGTAGGGACCAATAAGGTCATGATGTATCCCTCAGTAGAATAAAGTGCAATCCAACTCATCATGCGAGACACTCAAAGGCAGTTTGTAGTGTGCAGGAAGACATTGAGGAAGGAATACCTAATGTATGATTCCATTTATAAAACTTTAATAAAGTGAAAACTGACCAACAATCACAGAGAGCAAGTCACTGGTTGGCTGGGAGGTGCTGTGAAAAGAGATGGATGGAGGCTGGCCAAAAGGCAGAAATGCAGTGAGACTCTCAGATCACCTGCCACTAAGCATGCCTACTAAACCACCAATGAAATTATCCAAATTATCCAGTAGAATGATTAAAATCGCCCATGATGATACTGACATGAAAAATAAACAAATTCTGAGGCTGTGATTGACTGAGTCCATGTGCCTTAAACTTAACATAAAAATAATAAAAAAAGATTGAAAGTGTTTGTTCAAGGTAGAACATGCTCGATTATTCACTAAAGCCCAGCTGAACTTCACTGCACTGACACATTCACCTACTCTTTCTTGAAAGGAGCATAAGCCACATAAGTGAGAATATTAACCTACCAGTTTGACCATTTCCCTCATGGAATTAAAGTGCAGTTTCTAAGATGATTGACTGGAGGACTTACAAGGAGAGCATTATTTCAAACAGATTTAATATTATTATATAAGTAAAATAAATCTATTTTATAATTTTCATGTTCTTAGGCTCTGCTTTATTTAAATATGTTACCATTAGGGTTTGAAAATATAAAGAGTTTAAACTTATGTTTAAAACTCTTCTTCATTTTACTTTGGAGCAAAGGATTTGGACCAAAACATCTGAATTCTTTTACAGATGGATTGTCTGTATGACTGTAAAATTAAGGATTTAAAAATAGCAAACAAAAATACAAAATTAAACAAGATCCTGGTTGTCGTTCTGCAGTGGTATCATGACTGTTTACATGTTTACTTCCTGGTGCCTGTTTTTTTTTTCCCAAAGAGATTTCATTATATAATTTACAGGAAAAATCACTGAGTCCTGGTGGCAGACATTGATGTCCCTTGAAATGGTAATACATATAATATATAGTACATATGCATACCTTACAATTTAAATACCTTTTTTAAATATAGAGGGATTATAATTATTGGTAATAATCTGGGTGAAATTCACCTTTTGTGCCAGAGCTCGTTTACTAGTAGAAATTGGTAAGAAGTGCAAACATTTGTTAATGTTGATAGAATAGTTTTTCTTTTTCACTTTTACTTTCTAGAGTTTCTATGGGAGTTCATTGATGATAGTTATAGTGTGGCACCATGGAAACCAGATTCCAATATATTGTGCTATTTTAAAATCAGTGAGGTTCTTATTTACCCTAGCAAAATTGATATAAGCTCAGAATTTCAGTGGCTGAAGGGTTTTGTCCCACTTCCTTATCTGTCTGTACCACTGTGATAGCATTGCTTTGATACACTTGACAGTAGTAATCAGCCTCATCCTCAGGCTGGAGCCCAGAAATGTGCAAAAATGCTGTGTTGGTTGAAGTATCTTTGAATCCAGAAAATCTATTGGGAACCCCTGGCCCCAGTTGCTTGTCTGAGTCTGAGTAGTAGTACAGGTAGAGCTGGGGAGGGCTCCCTGGCTTCTGCTGGTACCAATACATGCTTTTACCACTAACACCGAGGTCGCTGCTCAGGGTGCAGGTGAGTCTGGCTGTTGATCCCGAAGATGCAGAGATGTATGGTGGCTGAGTCAGCACAGGCTGAGACAGGGAACCTGTGAATTCTGAGCTTATATCACTTTTACTAGGGTAAATAAGAACCTCACTGATTTTAAAATAACACAATATATTGGAACCTGGTTTCCATGGTGCCACACTATAACTATCATATTGAATGGAAAAGCCAAGGAGTAGTGGCCTGAGGATCTGACTCAGACACTAATGACCCAGGTTGGAGGTTTGCCTTGGGCCTCTGAATACTGTCCCTACCTGTCTATTGAGACAAAAGCAGGAGGAGGAGAGGAGTCCAGATCATGGTGGACATAGTCTCTTCTTCAGCCTAACTTCTATGGTTGGGATACCCAGGCCTGTCTTATCTAGCCCCACTGCTTTCACACAGGAGAGGCAGCTTATGTAAATGTTTTCTCATCCTATGTCTCTCTGCCATGGGCACTCAGTGTCTGGGTCCTTTTCCCAGGAAGGCTTGCATGGTGCCCTAATTTGCCTAATAAACGAACTGAAGAGGAACCAACTGATGGAATCACATCTGAGGTTATATTCATGGGCTTTCTGCCAGGTCTCAAGGGACCTGTGTACCAAGTCACCGAGGAACCCAAGGGTGCAGCCCTGGGACCTCAAGTCAGTTGAGGGCTGCCCAGCTGTGATTTATCTCCTGTGAACCCTCTTGACCTAGGAGATGGTCTCATCATGGCACCTTCTGGTATCAGAGCAAACTTCTTTCACAATGGATCAAATACACCTCCACTTTGCTACTTGGATGCCTGATTATATCACTTAAATGAAATGTCTAGCAAGGACAATGGATGTGCAATCCTGAGGGAGCCTTATAAAATCATGTATGTTCCCATTATTAAGTCTCAGATTATTGGCTCTGTTTGGTGTTTAGAGGGACATTCTAGAATAGAATGGGGGAGGGTGAAGAACCAAAAGAGAATATTTCTGGGTAGCTGTTATGACTTCAGATTAAATATGAAGGCACGTGCCTTTCAGGTGAGACATCTGGGCCCACTGAACCAAGCAACTGGGTCCAAGAGTTCCCAATAGAATTTCTGGATCCAAAGATGTTTCAACCAATGCAGCATTTTTGCACATTTCTGGGTGCAGTCTCAGGATGAGGCCAAGTACTACTGTCAGGTGTACTCTGTGGGTGCTGAACTCGTGAGCATGGCAAACATGGAAATATGACTCATCAGAGCCTTCAAACCACTAGGAATCTGAGAACAAAATGCCTTCAGCAGAAATAGAGAAGTGTGTTTATTTGAAAGTCTCTGAGGGAGGGGCATCTTCTCTGGACTCTGAGCGGGAATGGAGTTTACTAAGGTTGAAACAAATGTTCTTGGGGGGAGACAATAATGCACCAGAAGGGTACACTCTTTCTAGAGCAACAGGCATAGAAGAAAAGGGAATAGAGAAGTGGCAACTGTGGGTGCAAAGATGGGCAGGACTCAGGGTACAGCAGAAGCAAGGTTTTGGTCTTTCAGGTGAATTCCTCAATTACCTAAATATGAATATTCATGTCTGTGCCCATTATTATGTCTCATATTAGAGTATTGGCTCTAGTTCGTGTATAGGGGAACAATATAGAAGAGAATAGGGGAGGAAAGAGCCAAAAGAGAACATTTCTGGGTAGCTGTTAAGACTGCAGATGTAATATAAAGACATATGCCTTTCAGGTTGGTAACCTGGGCCCACCAAACATCAGGTGAGAAAGGATAGATGGACCAGATTGTAAGGTACGTGGAGGCAACACCTCTTCTGAGACTAACAAAGGCTAGGTAGATTATCTGGTCTGAGAAACAGTTGGGATGTGGATGCATATTTATCATTTTGTGACCATGGTATAAAAAGTGGAAATAATTTAGTACATTCAGAGATAGTCAGGGTTGCATTTTCTCCCACATATGAAAAATGAAGAAGTTAAAACAAACACCAATGGCATAGAACAGTCATTTATTTATTCTGTCATTCATAATATTTTTTTCCTCATCTATTTTTGCAGAGGTCATGAGACATTAGAAATATATATGAAATTCTAAAACTATCCTAAGTTATGTGATCAGCAAAAATTGGGCACAGAAGTGGATAGAGTGGTGTACGAGGATGCTGCAGGCCTGAGGACCTCCTGCCCATGCGGATCAGAGAAGAGGGTGTCTAAGTGGATGCAGGGATTGCATATTGCAAGGACTCTAAACCTCTGATTCAAACCTCAGTTTTGAAATCTTTTGGGGCTCAGGTGGAGTAGCAGTCAAAGAGAACCAGGAACATCCCCTGTCTTAAGAATGAATGGATCACTAAAGGCCAGGGGTAGTCGACAACAAAATGCTCTCCACACATCTTCCAGGGAGTACTGCAGAAGGACACCACTGCTTGACAGTCCCTTAATGGGCTAGCCACTGACAATGCTGGACTCTGGGGTGACTACTGCAATGTCATTCTGCAGGAACTAGCATCCTTCTTATGGCCACCCAGGATCCAGGAGCCACTCAGCCTGAGGAGAAGCTCTCAGATCTGTCTGTGGTCAGAGGATCTTCCTATCTAATTCTTTCTCACCCTGATGCTGTCACAGGTATCAGAGCTGTGGTCTGAAGTCACCTGTGTCCTCCAGGTCCTTTCCAGTTTGTGTTCACCAACATCCCTCAACTACCAAACCACATCTTATCTGAAAACATTGCATCTGCTTTTCAAAGGCTCCAAACTCAAAAAAAACCTTCTAGTTTTGAGAGAAAAATATTTAAAGGTAAATTGTGTTTCTATTTTGGTAGATTATAATTTATAAAAAATATAGTAATTTGTAAAAAAAAATAATAAAACCACTCAAATAAGTTCATAAAAGAAAATTGTTTCCCAAATAGTACATAGTATATATTTTAATGGAAAGTGAGTATTTCCTTAACATTGTGTGTATATATATGTATATTTAAATATATATATTATTCAATGTCTCTCTCACACACAGAGATGAAGAAAAAGAGAATAAAAAATGATCAATGAGTATAAATTGTAGGTATTATCATGTTCTTTTTGTATGTACTTCTTTCTTTATGAATTAATTGAAAACAAATAAATGGATCTCAAAGGCCATTATTGAACTGGGCAATTCTCAAGAGGGAACATAAATAAATTACATTATTGTATAATATCCTATTACCACTTCATATTTACCCAGCAACTGGAGGCATTGTTGGAACAATATCCTCAGGGATTTGATTTGAGCAACCACAGGTGTTGACCTTGCAGACTAGTATATATTTTAAAGGAAACTGAATATTTCCACAGAGCACATACTCTACCTCTGGCCTGTTTCTTCTAAAATGTTCTGTGCACCCTGCCAGCATTAGCACTTCATGAGGAGGCCAAACATTACCTGATTTTTTTTTGTCTTTGCAATGAAGAAAAGTCTCAACCTTTTCCAGGACATGCTGTGTTTCAAAGACTGATAGGGAGCTCCACTAAATTACCTTTCTGGTCTAGGAGATGAACTGGATAAATCAATTTGTATTTTTGCCTTGCAATGTCACTACTTTCAACTCATAATTATGAGAGAATTTTTATATCAGTTGCATTATTTATTTAAATCACAAAAGACTAAAATTAGATTTCAAAAGGTTAGTAAAGCAATATAGCATATTAATAATATTTTCATATCAATAATTTCCTCTATGATATATTGTTTCCTTATAATTGTATATTTTTCCAACATCATAGTTTATAATATTATTTTCTATGGATGAAATAGAAAAATAATTAATTCTGATTTTTCACATGTTGTCCCCTTAATCTCCTCAACCAGTGCTGAATGCATTAGGGCCCCTCCATATCAAGATACAAACACCAGCTCTGTATCTTTGTGTCCCACGTCAGAAGAGTCACCTCAGTGGGTGATAAGAATGTGTCTGGAAGCAAATTGTACCTGGGATGGTTTTCCTGTAATGCAGATATTCATGTCAACCCTGAAAATATTCTAAAGAGTCATGTTTGCAGAAATTTCTCCCATCTTTTGGCTGCAGATTGAAATTAAGTCATTTTTTTTGGCATTGGCTTGATGTTTTATTTTTTTTCTGAATATTTTGGGGATTATAAATTGCAACATGTGAGTAACTAGTAATTGATAATTAATCTGACTGCATCTTATTCATAAATTTACAAAAATAAATTCATAAATATAAAAGCAAAATTGATACCCAGTTAGTAATTGTCATACAAAATTTCTGGTATCTTCTTAATATAATTTCTTTAGCAGCAAGGCAGTAGTCTACATCAAGATGTAGATTGGTAAATTAAACTTCTATCTAGTTTTCAGGTAATAATTCCATTTTAAATAACACTGAGTGTTAATTAGATAATCATAAAATAAATTATTGAGAAAGAATGATCAATTATTTGTTAATATTTTGAATGTGAAGGGTCTTAAAAGTAGGGGAGAGAACTCTGAATCTCCCTCATGGTTTACAAATATTGGAGGAGAACTCCTCAGATTGTTGTCACAAACAGAGTTAGAAAGGAAGCCTAGTGTAGGAGGAGCAACACTGAATAACAGATATACTTTGAGAGGGACAAAGTAAGTCACATGGCCATGAACCATAAGACAAGGAGTCCTACAGCCCCAATGTCTCCATTAGTGTTAAATATTTTCACTGCCTCTTTCTCTCTGCCCTGTAAAATTGAGACTCTAAGCACATGAAGAGCTGTATTTCTTCAGCTGAGAGAAGACAGGAAGAAATTGAGGGATAGAAAAGTGGGGAATTCAAATGCTCTGAAAACATACACTGGGGAAAGATAGCCTCTTCAACAAATGGTGCAGGGAAAACTGGAAATCCATTTGCAGCAAATTTAAATTAAACCACTCTCTCTCACGCTGCACAAAACTCAACTCAAAGTGGATCAAGAACCTAGGAATTAGGCAAGAGACCCTGCACCTAATAGAAGAAAAATTATGCAAAAATCTTTATTATGTCAGATTAGGTCCTGACTTCCTTAATAAGACTTCTAAAGTAAAAGAAATAAAATCAATAATCAATAAATGGGATGGATTCAAACTAAAAAGCTTCTTCTAAGCAGAGTAAATAATCATGAACGTGAAGAGACAGCACACAGGATGGGAGAATGCCTTTACTACATGCATATCAGATAGTGGATTAATTTCCAGGATATACAAAGAACTCCAAAAAATCCAACACCAAAGAATAAATAACCCAATCAATAAATAGGCTGAGACCTCACTCACAAATGATTATTTTTATTTTTAAAATTTATTCTAATTTGCTCTATGTGATATAAGAATACATTTCAATTCATATTATGCATACATGGCACAATTTTTCATATCTCTGGTTGTACACATTTTAGAGTCACACCATTCGTGTCTTCATTCATGTACTTAGAGTAATGATGTTCATCTCATTTCATGAATGTTTTGAATGAGTAAAGGAATTGTGTTCATGACCAGCTTCATAAGATTGTTGATTTTGATCTTCTCATGGATGTAGAGAAAGCTTAACTTAAAATTTCTTTAGTAATTTAATCTATAGTTTTAAAAAGAAAAAAGAAAAAGAAAATGCTCCAAGTTAGAGAGTTAAATTTCTTCTTCTTCCCATTTTCATTTTTTAAAAGTCATTTTGTGAAGATTAATTCAGTTATGAAGATGGTCAACCAGGTCTACATGACCATATTACTCAAAAATACACCATGAACAGAAGGGATTTAATGTTTTGTTTGTTGTTTGTTTGTTTGCCTGTTTTTTTTTTCTTTTTTCTTTTTTTTGGTGAGGGATTGAGTGCAGAAGGGTTTTAATCACTGAGCCACATACCCAGTCCCCAAATTTTTTTTTAGAGAGTGGGTCTTGCTAAGTTGTTTAGGACCTTGCTGAATTGCTGAGGCTGGCTTTGAACTTGTGATCCTCCTGCCTCAGCCTCCTAAGCTGCTGAGATTATGCCACCATTCCAAGACTTTAAGGTTTTACTGATTGACATTAATGTATGCATGATAGCACTCATTGTTTAGGGAGAGTTATCAATGTCAGTAAAACTTCTAGGAGAGAAAAACTGGCCTCTTAGAATATTAAAAAATCTCTTCTTTTCAATTTCTTAAGCCTTGTTTTGTGGCCTAACATATAATCTATACTGCCAATTAATCCATGTTTAATTAAGGATAATATTTCTAAGCTCCAGTGGCTAATGTGAATGACAGTTTGAGAAGAGCCTCATATTAGTTGGGATAGTGTTCTGCACACTGTGGATCAGGGTGAGCAGTTTACCACATATCTACTTGCATCTGTATCTCCTAAAATCAATCTTGCTGATCTGCATGCTGTGGAGAAATTGGAGCTTTATACTGAATCAGTCACCCAATGAAGACACGTTATTGGTTAGAATTGAGATGCATAGACATAGCAATTTAACTTTGTTATCAGACCAGATAGTCTTTGTCATTCTGGATGAACACAACTGTAAACTCTGTGTTGTAAAATAACATGGCAAAATTCTCATTCACAAACCTTTTCTACCACATGTGATAAATAGTGATTCCCCGTGTGTTCATTTCATTCTTTTACTAACTCAATATGTGATCACTCATTGGGATAATATTTATCAATATTCAGAAGGAATCATGCAGAGGAGAAGGAGGAAAGTAGTTCTGCATCTTATCATACCATTGTCCTGATGTAGCACAGGAGTCCTCTGATTCTACTTTATTGAGCAAAGCAACCCTGAGCCAAGGAACTCTTCAATGAGGCAGAGAATTATCTCTGGCACTCAAAAGAAACTGGAAACATGGAAACCATGACACTATATGTGCACACATCTCATGCAGATTCTTATGTCCAACCAATTCCTGGTCACCTTTTAAGTTGCTCACCAAACCAATGTTCATAACCACTGATAAGCAGAGACAATGTTGATGTCCCAAATTGTGTATTAAGCTGAATGGCTTCTCTATAGTAGTTTTGTTGTTGTTTTCTTTTGTTTTTGAGACATGTTATTCCTCAGTTGTTGAAGGTTGCCTCCAAATTGTTATCCCACTGCCTCAGCCTCCTAAGTATCTGGGATAACATGCATGTACCACCACAGCTGGCAAAAGATGTCTTCCCTGACCAGAAATCAAAATCGGGTCATGGTACTGAGAGCGCTGAATGCTAACCATGAGATCACCCAGAGCAGCATTCCACAATGGACCTACTATTGAGTTCACATAAGGGTCCTCTGGAGGCTCTCATGGTAGTAGTAAAACTGTCCTCGATAACTATTTTTCCCAATGAATTATCTTACATACAGGGGGGGAACCACTCACTTGACATTTTTTTTTTCTCCAGTTAGTTGTTGTACAGAGCAAGCTCAAGATGCAGCCAGTTCCATCAAACTATGCTCATCTCATGGTAAGGGCCCTGGTTCTTTTTAATTGTTCAGATATTTGACTATTGTGCCCCAAATCTGCCAGCGACAATCTGGGCTCCCATGTTTGTCCCTTGAATTACATTCAGTATGTTTTAAAGTAAGAGAAAACACACAAACATAGCACACATAGATAACCTGGATTTTTAAAATGCTTTGTCTCTTAGCTGCAACTACTCAAAATCACTTTTTGTCCCTGAAAGATTCTAAGAGAAAATGTCTCAGGTCCAGATCTTGCCACCTTTGCCATACTCCTTAGAAGTCCTAGCACATGTCCTTGTAAGATGAGGTGTTTGTCAGACATTAGATATAACCACTGGTAATCTCAGCTGACATGATATTAAGAGGGAAATACGAAAGTCACTCATTTCTTATTTAACTCACTGAACTTCAGAAACATGATTTGCAGGCTCAAAAGGCAGGACATGTACAAAAACGGCTTTTGAATATTTTCTCATGGATGTTCCACAAGCCTGGAAACAACTGGAAATTCATGTCTTCACCACCTATCGCTATCCTGAGCCTCTTTGATGGGTCAGCTGTTGTAATCAGCATATGGAGATAATTTTCTTAGGATGATTTTTGTCATCATATGGGCTCTAGAAATTGTAGTGCAGTTGCAGAGGTCCTTGCAGAGGTCCCAGCAATGTAAGAGACACCCTCAAAACTCTGTGCACATAGCGTAGGAACCTTGCCCCCAAATGGTCTTCTGGTTCAAAGTAACTCCCTGGGAGTCATGCATGTCAGTGTTCTTGCCTTTAATCTCAGTCCCACCACAAGCCCTGAATTAGGACAGTCACTCTCCAAAGTGAGAAGGGGTAGGGCACATCTAGACATGCCCACAGCCCCCATGAGGTGATGCTTAGTTCAGTGAATTGTGAGCAGATAACAAAGAAAAATGTTTTCTGCTTGTTTTCCATCAATTTTTGAAGAAAAGATCTTAGGCCAGGAGGTCAATAATATAATCAATACAATCAAGGCTGGATTATATTGCTCTCTATACTGATGCAGTCAAAAAATAAAATTTTAATACATGTGAGCAGAGAAAATTGTGGATCAACACAGAAATATACAAGAACCACAAAGGTCATGATGTGTCCTCAGTAGAATCAATGGAAATTCAACAAAATGTGAAAAGGTCTGTAAAGGAATTTATAGTGTGGAAGACATCATTCAAGGAAAAAAAAATATTTTCTCTGTGTTAACAAATATATAAGGGAACCTAACCAGAGGGAAATTAGTGGTTGCCTCAGAGGTTCTGGGAGCACAGATGGAGGGAGGATTCCTTAAGGTCAAAAGAGGATTGTGGGCTGGTGGAAAGATCCCTTGGCCTGATTGGACTGACATTCCCAAGGGTGTTAAAGTATCTCAAAATCTGTCAAAGTTTTCCCTTATGTATGTTTTATTGTGTGCCAAATATTTTATGTTAGAAAACTTATAGAAAATTAGGCTAAAAAGATAAATCACAGGAGATGAAGGCTAATTCTACTTTTCTAGAATTCATGTAAATAGGGAAAAATATATGATGGAACCACAGGATTACCCCTCAGATGTCAAGTCTGAGATGTCCAGGCTTGCACTGGCTGCCTCCTGACCTGAATGTCAGGAAAATGAGACCGCAGCATCCTAAATATTCAGGCCCTCAAGCCAGGGAGGAGCAGGAATTTCTGCTTATATGGAGACATGTTCCCAGGAACATCCTGCTGTGAATGACTCTGAAGACAGAGGACAAGAGGCTTGTCAGTCAAGGAAGTGCCAGTACATTCTGCTGGACCTCTATTAGTGGTAGCAGAAAAAGCCAGAGACCAGGTCTGAGCAAAGCTGCTGGGTGTTTGCCCTCCTGACAGATGGTAAAGGGGTTCTTGTCTTACTTCCTCATGAGCCTGGAGCACTGTGAGACACCAAGATTGCTATCATGAGACTGACAGTAATAGTCAGCCTCATCCTCAGGCTGGAGCTCAGTGATGATCAGTGAAGCAGAGTTGCCAGACTTGGTGCCAGAGAAGCGATCAGGAACTCCTGAGGGTCGATTACTATTATCGTAGATGAGGAGTCTGGGGGCTGTCTCTGGGAGCTGTTGGTACCAGTGCACATTATACCAACCAATATTGTTGGTGCTTCCAGTGCAGGAGATGGTGACCCTCTGTCCTGGAGTCCCAGATAGTGAGGGCTGCTGAGTCAGCACAGACTGAGCCCTGGACCCTGGAAGTGGAAGAGACACAGAGAAGGTGATATTTGTCTAGAATCAAGAGGAGAATCAGGGCCCATATCAGAGGACTCCCACACTCTATCCCTCCTCCATATCATGTCACCTGTGCACTGAACAAGGAATGTGAGGGAGAGACAGGTCCAGGCGATGGTGGAGGTCATCTTGAGATCTGCCTTCTGTTCCTGAATCTGAACAGAGGTTCCCCCAAGCGTCTATCTTGCCCTCTTCATAATCTGAGAAGGGGAGGGTCTATTTATGCAAATTAGGTTCCTCCACAGTTTTTTATTGCACCCTGGTCCTGTTTCAGACTCCTGTACATAAAGATGCCAAGTGGTTGTGCAGGGGTGGAGTTGGGTTGACTCAGGGGTGTGGGTGGTCACAGCTGTGAGCCCTAACAAGAGAGCATCAGGCAGGCCAGAATGCTCATTGCAGTTCTGGTTCCTTCCTTAACCCTCTTTACTGGTCTGCAGTGCCCCCTGTTGTTCAAGGCCATATACATTATTACATGTCATTCTGATCAGTTCTCATCCCCACTGCCACTTCCTAGGGATCAGGTCAGGGAGCCCCTTCTGTGGCCTTCCCATTATCTCAGGATGGCTTTCTTGCTTTCTCCAGACTTTCCATGGTAAATTTGTGCATAGTTTACTTGACTTCACCCTGTACAAGACTAAGATCATGTCTTTGATATAAATTCTTCTCAAATCAGGATTAAGCAGGTGAACATGAAGTTTCTGGTTTTATTACCTTGCAGTTTATCCATTCTCTAGTTTATTCAAAACACAAATAATTTTGTTCCAAAGGTGCTTTTGCGTTGGACTTGGTAAGGAACTCAGTTGTGAAATCTCATGAGTAGCCATTTGATACCACTTAGAAGATTATTTTATGCATGTTTTTAAGATTTGTCAGTTCACATGTATAAAGAATAATAAGAAGATAGAGGAGACAAAGACAAGGTGCAGAGGCAGGCAAGGTGGCAGAGTGGCTCTCTGTCCATGTGGCCATGTTTATTTATACCAATAGGTACATTAGGTCATTAGTACCATAACCACAGTATTGTTCAGAGTATCAGTAAGGTTGCTTATTCTGCAGTTACATTTTACAGTTACAACATGTAATGTTAGTAGCTCTGTAGAGTTCTCAAGAGAGTCCATTGTCTGAAGTTACTGTTAGGCAGGCAGCTCCAGGAGCACAGGAGCTTGGTGAAATATTGTATTTATCAAGCAAGTAAATTCCTTTATTCCCAAGAGTTATGTGCCTACGATTAAGGTTGAAATTGATAAGAATCTAGCATGGAGGGCATGACCATAGCAACCGCACATCCTATGCCTTTGCACAGAAACTTTCCCAGGCACCAAGAATGCCACAGCCATGAAGATAGAAGGGACCCCAATTCCAAACACAGAGCTCCAACACACATATTTCTAACCCTTGTTGTCAGCAAGTGAGACTAAGTGTTGTGACTATGAGTCAGTGACAGCCATATAGCAGTTCAGCTACATGGAATGCCACAGAGACTGGAGACCCAGAAAGGTCTCAGATCGCAGGATTCATGAATATTTTCAGATATGGATGAAAATGCACACTCCTAGGCACTGGCAGGGATGGAGATGATGTATGCATGAATATCAGTCTTTTGTTCAAATTTGTTCAATATGATTCAGTGTATTTCACAAGGATCCCAGGGTTTCAGCTGAGAAAGTAAATCATATTCTGAATTTTTAAAAACTTTTTGTTTATTTTTATTTCTTATTTGTTCTTATTAATTATAGATGACATTAGAATGTATTTCGACCTATCACACATATATGAAGTATAAATTCCAATTCTTCTGGTTGTACATGATGTAGAATTACATTGGTCATATATCCATATGTGCACATAGAAAAGTAATATCTGATTCATTCTACTATCATTCCTATTCCCGTTTCCCTCTCTTCCCATCATTCCTCTTTCTCTAATAAAAGGTCTTCTATTTTTCCCTACCCCTGTGGCCTTATTATAATTTAGCATCCATGTATCAGAGAGAACATTCAGCCATTTGTAAAAAAAAAAAAAATCAAAGGAGACAGAAGCAAGGTGCAGAGGCAAAATGGCTGCTCATCCTAGCTTCTGGCTTTAGTTATATCAATAGGTTACATTAGGTCACTGGCATCATTAGTACTCATTTTTCATTGTATCATTAGGTTACACACTTAGCAACATTATGCAGCCTATTCCTCAGTTACATACTGAGCTGCAATGTTAGGAGCTTTGCTTAGCTCTCAAGAAAGTCCATTGTTCAAATTTATTGTTATGTGGAGAGGTTCAGGAGCACTACAGCTTGATGAAACATTGTGGATGGTTTAACATTGTGAGTTTCTTTATTCCCAGAAGCTCAGCATTTGAGATCAAGGTTGAGGCTGTTAAGACTCTGAGCACAGAGTCTTCTCATGGACAGCATTACCACAGTGGCTAGGCATCCTGCAACTTTTTCACAGAAATTTTTCTAGGCACCAAGCATGTTACACTCATATAGTCATCAGAAGCCCCAATCTTCAGACACTGTTCTGCCATTCTCTGTCATTGCTCTCCACAACCAGAGAAAACTTGCTGTCTTCCACATTTCAATGCTCATGACCCTTACAGCCGTTGGTTTTGCCTTATTTCACTTAGCAAGTCTGCAGTTCCACCCATTTACTGGCAAACGACATAATTTCATTTGTCCTTATGGCTGAGCAATACTCCATTGTGTATGTATGCCACATTTTCTTTAGAGATTTATCTGTTAAAGGACACCTAAGCTGGTTCCATAGTTTAGCTCTTGTGAATTTCACTGCCATAAATATTGATGTGTCTGTATCACTTTAGAATGCTGATTTTAAGATCTTTGGGTATAAACCGAGGATTGAGATAACTGAGTCAATTGTCGGTTCCATTCCAAGTTTTCTGATGAAAATTCATACTGCTCTCCAGAGAGGTTGCACCAATTTTCAGTCCCACCAGCAATATATACCTTTATTTCCCACATCTAACCAACATTTATTGTTGCTTGTGTTCTTGATAATTGTCATTCAGACTGGACTGAGATGGAATATCAGTGTAGTTTTAATTTGCATCCTCTCACTTCTAGAGATGTTATTTTTTTCATAATTTTGACACTTCCAGATCCCAAGATAGGCAACAATTGCCATTCTAGGGCTTAGAAACCTCCATTTGGATCTTAACTCCTTTCATAGTTGGTTTGTACTTTTGAATTCTAGTACAATTTGTATTTAAATATAGACATGATTAAAAATTAAGCAATTGTATTTATGTGAAAGATAATTTGTTTACATTGTGAAATCTATTTTTTTAATATTTATTAAATGATACTATAGAGATTTGAAACTATAACTTATGTTTTCTGATTAATAGATTATTTTAAAATAAATTATACATGGGATGTGTATATTATCAAGTCTTTCAAATTTATGAAAGTTCAATATGTTAAATTTTAATCATTATTTCTTTCTTTCTTCCTTCATTCCTTTATTCCTGTGCCTGTGAGAAATAGGCAATGTAACTCCCCCTTTGCTTTTATGTAGTTTTAATGAAATATTATGTCTTCACCTTCACATTGTTCTCTAAACAGATATTAATTTCTTGCAGATTTTTATTTTTCCAAAGGCCAAGTTCCACTTGCCCTTCAATTCAGAAGAACAAGACAAAACATCTTCTCTACTCCACTGAAGATCAGGAAGTTTATTTGTCCTCTCTGCATGAGTGTACCCAAGACACCAGCACATACAGAGTTTTCTTTGGATTATCCTTTCCCTAATTTTGTCTCCAAGTATGAAACCAGAACATTTGAAGTCTTTACACCAAGCAACATGAAACAAATTATATAAAATGACCAAAGTTTCAGAAAGAAAATTGCAGAGAGAAAATAAACACGTGATGGTGGGACTGCAAATTGTCGCAACCACTTTGGAACTCTGTGAAAATTCCTCAGAAAACTTGGACTGCAACCATCATTTGACCAGGCTATCCCACTCCTCTGTTTTAGCCCAAGCACTTAAAATTACTACAGTGATGCAGCCACAACAAAGTTTATAGCAGCTTAATTCATAATAATTAAACTATGGAGTCAATTTAGATGCCCTTTAACAGATAAATGGATAAAGAAAATCTGGTGTACATACACAATGGAATATTACTCAGCCATAAAGAGAAATGAAAGTATGGCATTTGTGGGTAAATGGATGGAACTTTAAATGATCATGCTAAATGAAATTAACTAGCCCCCAAAATCCAAATGCCAAATTGTCTTTATGATATGTGAGTGCTAACTCATAGCAAGGAAGAGTAAGGAGGGTAAGTATAGAAGTACTTTGTGTTAGACAAAGGAGAATGAGTGAAAGGGAGAGGGATGAGAATAGGAGAGACAGTAGAAGTGCATGGGGAGCATGTCCTGGCTTTACTGGTACCAGTAGAGACTGACTCAGAGCTAAGCCCACAGGTGAGTGTCACCATCTCACCTGGAGACACAGAAAATGAGGGCTCCTGGATCACAATGGTCTAAGAATCTACCACTAAAAACAATAAGAGAGACAGATATTGTTATTAAGACCAAGGTCCCCTTGAGACACTGCTTTTCTGTATCCTCAGTATGCAGTTCCCCTCCCCTGGCCAGAACCATAAGAGAGGAGCACTAGTAGACCCATCATCTGGGCCATGGTGGGGGTCCTCCCAAACACTTGGTGTCCTCACACTCCTCACTGTGAGTTTGGTGTCCCCGGGGCATTTTCTTGCCTCTTTATACCCAGAGGAAAGTTTTTTATGCAAATTGAATTTTCTTTCTCATCTTGTCCTAATGTGCACCCTGAATTTCCCTGGAGGAGATCATGAAAGAGGCAGACGCTGGGAACTCTCATAGACTTCAGGGGAACGGAGACACATGAGTTTTAGTTGAGGCCTTTCTCCAGATCAGGTTTCCCACATTTTTTTCAACACAAGAATTAATTTAATGTCTTGAAATTCAGAGATGGAATAAAAACAAGGATGAATTCTCCGTATCTACCTACTTCATCTATTTTGTTTCAAACTCAGCCCTTATTGGTGAATATTTCTTTAATACTCATGAAATGAGTCTTTTCCCCTTGAGTTAGCTGTCAGGCCCTTCTTCCTATGCATAGATCCCATTTTGATACTCTAGAGCCAGGTTTGTGGGGAGTTTTCTGGCCAGTTCCAGAGACAGGCGTTTTCTTCCACTCACTGAGTCCTGGGGACTGTCTGAAGCAGCCTCAGTGGAGCTCAGGGTTGAGACTGCAGACACAGACAGCAGCACCACAGGGCTGGGAATGCCACCTGCCTGCACTCTAAGAAGTCATCAGTTGTATGCCTTTAGCACTAGTGGAAATGCAGAATTTGAGAGAAGGTGGGTTATTATTACCAAAATCAAAAAGAAAAAATAAAACCATATTTACCATACTTGATAATAAAATCAAGAATATTTCTGATCATATTAGTGTGACCATCTCTACCTTTTTAAGACACTTTCACATTTGAAGATGACTAGAAATGCTAGATAAGGATAATTGGGGAGTTCAGAAATAAAACTCCTTCACTTTTTTTGTGAAATAAGATTTCATTTAAAAAAATAATTTTTATAACTCCAAAATAAATACAATTTCTAATTTGTTCATAATTATTTTATCAAATTTTTATTAATATTATTGTTTCCTTCCAAATCATTTTTGTTGTTTTAAGAGATCTGCTCATATTATGAATAAAGACTCATAATAAAATATGTTATGATCAGTAGTCAAAACTATCCAATAGAGTGTCTATACATAGATTTGTGTATACATGTTTGTTTGCAATACAAAAATAAAGAGGAGGATCTGAAATTTGAGGAGGAAATAGAATTGCTATTTTAATACATTGAAATCATAATGGTATCAGTTTTAACATTTTAACATTTTTTTAACATGTATGTTAACATTTATGTTAAAACTCACTGAAAGAAAATTATCACAAAATATTCAGATGCAACATAAAAACAGGAAAAAACAATGGATTAAAGTGTTTATCACATATTTAAATACATGTGAATTAGGAACTCATAGTGACCCCCAAGTAATCCTAACTTCTGTAGTGAGCCCTGTTATACAACTGAAATTGTCTCAGACATTCTCAAGGTTACATGAGTAAACAGTTTTTTTTTTTCTCTCCTGGGATGGCAATTAGGAGCCAAAGGGAAAAGAAGAAATAGGAAACCTAAGAACAGAGAAGATCCTGGGGTTCCAGTACTTCATGCCATTGAAGCAAAAGCAGGTCTCTGTGGATCAAGGTGATACTGCTTAATCCAGTTAAAGGTTTAATTTGGACTTTGCATTGTGACCCCGAAGGACCATAGTAATATATGCTGCACACTGTGGGAGTCCACAGTGCATAGATTGATCCCATTAAAATCCCATTAAAGTGGGTCTTGTGATTCCATCTTTCTCCCCTACAGTGACTCAAGTCCCACTGCTGAGAGCTTAGAGGTGATCTCCCTGATTGTGACACCAGATATTGTCTCATAACTCTTATACCTGCTCACCCTTCAAAGTCCATGTTCAGCATCTTTTGGAGACCTCAAGAAAAAAAAAAAGGTGTCCTATTTTCATTCCAAATCCTTCCTGTTGGTCAAAATAAGTCACACTCAGTCTGCTAGGAATTCTACTTCCTAACATACTGCTAACATGTGCATGCAATTTGAATGTCTGCCAAAGTTCCATACATAGAGACTTTCTCCCAGGATGGTAAGGTTTTAGTACCAGAAGGTACTATCTGGTGATAGTCCCTTGTAAGAGGTGGTGAGGCCTTGTGAGAGAGCCTCAGGTCATTAAAGATATGTCCACAAATATGGTGGTTATACACAGCTCTGTCTCCCTCTCCTTCCCCATTCCCCCACCCCATCTCTCTCAACACCTTGGGATAATATTTGACTATTCACCTTGGCTCACCTTTTCTCATCTTATCACACTGTCACCAGTATCCCAAACACATGAAACTACTCATCCCAGGCTTAAACTTCCAAATCCATGAACAAATGTAAACCTTTCTTTACTTTATATGTGCCCTGTATTGACTATGTTGTTTTATTAAATAAAGCAAGTAAACTAATACTGAGAATTTTTTGCATTTTTCTTCATAAATTAAAAGAGATTGCTGATTTCTTACTTTCAGTATTGAGATCTATCTTTTCTGATTTCTTCTCATTTGCTCTCTAGTCTCCTTGCTTGTTCATTTAAATTTCTTCCTGTTCTGTGACCTTTCTTCCATTCTGCCAAGACAACAGGCCTAAACAATCAATCCATGAGGGATGGAGGATGAAATAGGAAGCAAGGGTGTGGGTCAGATCCCCATGTTCATGGGGCCCCAGGAAGCTCAGGTGCAGGAAAGTAAAACTTTGTTGGGGATCTTTATTACAGAGGTGTGAAGCCAGTATTTTCCATTGTGGTCTGCTGCAGAGCCCTGTCCTGTCAGAAGTAGTCCAACATCACCCCCTGCTGGCCTCAGATCCTGGTTCTTCACCCCTCTTATAACCTGGCAGAGATTCTGGAAGGATAACTGACTACAGTAAATGTACCTTTCTAATTTTATTCGCCTGACATTTAAAATACCCTGGTGTTTTTTCCAGAGAACTTTTTTTGTTTGTTTCAGTTTCTAATGATCTCCAGAACTCTAAATGCATTGCATGTGGTACCATATATTTCTAAATTACCTGGGTATTTGATTTTGCTTCAACCATATACTTTGGGTCATTCTCAGTCTATGAATTTTTGAACAAAGTTTAAAGCCTAAAGTTCAGGAGAGCTCACAAGTGATAGTAATTCTGCCTGTGTTGTTCTTACAGGTTTACCTATTTTCAGGTTGCTGCTTTTATGAGAGTCTCCTGTTGCATTCTCTCTAGTGTTCTTCCACACCCAAATCTATAGGCTTTGGCTTAAGATGTCTCTTTTCCCTATGGGAATATACTATTATCAGAGAATAAGTGTTTTCTGTTTTGACTTGCTTCTCTATGCTCTAGTTTGTCCTTGATTGTGTACCTTACAAAAACAATTTTCTCTTGAAAATTGCTGGGAATTAAGAAAAGGTTTTGCAAGAAATTAATTTATCCATAGAGAAGTAATGATAATGTATAACAGGATGGGGAGATTTGTGGGAGCTCTGTTCAAACATGGAATCCTCATAATGTTTTAACCACAACCGCCTTTGGAGTAATAAAGGAGGATATATTAAAAAGTTGCATTTGTTGTTTAAATAACCATGCAGGTCTATTATTGTTGGGTACTATGTAAAATAAAGTGAATAGATGGTTTATTTCTACATCAAATAATTAAAAACTTGGTAAGAGTCACAAATTTTGGCTTCTCAGTTCAGAATCAGTTGACTGTGTTATTTTCTAGTGGCATGATCTCTCCTCGATTTTGGAGATGGGATCCAGGCAGTGTGAGGGCTGTCACTAATGGGGGCTGTAGATGGTAAGAAGAGAGAAAGCTGGGGAGTTACAGGTACAATAATCCTGAAATAAAGCTGGCTGTCCAGTATGCGTGCATTGTTACTCATTATATGTGCATTTTTTAAAGAATTCACTCATTATGTTTATTAACTAACTAGTACCTTCAGGTCTAGGCCCAAATAGATAAAGTGATTATAGTTTTAGGAGACTATCACCTCTTTGGCCCAAACAGAACAGGAAGGACTGAAGAGGATTTCACATGTGGTGTCTGCAGACATTAGATTCCTAGGGAGCAGCACTGAGATGTGCCATGAGGGTACATGAGTGCACAGCATCTCAGGTTAGGCTATAGTGATTCAGACAGCAAGAATCAGAAGGAGAATGAGAATGAAGAAAATCCTGGTTTCACAGCAGAAAATAGTAATAAATTTTCACCTTCCCTGTACCTGCTCAAATTCTCAAGTTCATTTTTTTCATCATTAGTAGATTTTTTTCTGAATTTCCTCTTGATCTATTTTCTTTTGTGGCTCCATTGACTGCATTTGGTGAAAATCCCATATTATTTCAAATGAACTCTCATCAATATTTTATCAACCCCAAGAACTCAATGTACCTTAGAGAAAAAAGCACATATCCACATATCACGAAAATTCAAAACAATCTTGCATTTTTCTTCCCTTATTAAGATAAGTAAATGTCTGTCTATGAAATGCTGTTTCTTACCTTCTCTTCCCTATTATAATTTAACTTCTCTCCCCAATCTTAGACCTACAGTGATAGAATCAAGATAATAGTGGAACTAATAACCTTTAGCTTCTGCCTATCTCTGCCTCTTAAAGTCCCACCACCTCCCAATAACATGATGAACGGGGTGTCAAGCCTTTATTACATGGTACTTAGAGGGACTTCTCCAAATCAATTCACTAGGATTTATCTGGAAGGTATTAATTTGTTCCTGGTAGAACTCACAGTCATCAAAATGGAACCCTTGGGAGGAGGAGGCCATACAGTAAAAGGATTTCACTGCTCTATGTACAAGAAGATAGGGTTTCAGGCACTTCTGAAATATAGGAATAGCATGTTCCAGATCATTTCCTATAAACCTGAAGATTTATTTATAAGCCTTCATGTATTGATAATGATGATGGCTGCTGGGTATTCCTCCATTTTTGTCTATGCTTATGAGGAGGGGAAGGTTATCCTGTGCAGCTTGGACCATATTTTTACGGAGCTTCATCACTGGGTCACCTGAAACCTTTGTGTGATTTTAGTGCAATAGAATATTTTAGATTTTCTTTAAATTATAATAATTCAACCCTTCTTAAAATCACTCTGGTTTGTCTATTGAGAGACCCTAATTTGAACTATCTGGTGACTGATGGAAAATTGAATATATCTCATCCATTTTTGAATTTTGA